>NW_022639473.1:1968865-2034894 GCF_010583005.1 Odontomachus brunneus
CCCCCTCCCCCCCCCCTCCTGCTCCTTCTCCTCATCCTTCTTCTCCCCCTCGCCCTTCTGTTATCCTTCTCTCTTTCCAGCTCGCGGCCGTCGTCTCGACGTCCCTTTCCGTTCCTCCCGTTTCTCTCGTCTCTTCGCCCCGCGTTCTCGTTCCGTCTTCCTCCGGTGCTCGAAGCGAGCTGGTCCTGCTATAACCCGGAGTCGGCTGACGGTCGCCCCATGTATGGCAGCTTGTTTTATGCTGCCTGCATCGCATTGCGATGCACACCGCGCGAGCGAGCGAGCGAGCGAGCGCGCGCGCTCGCGGCTTTAGCCCGTTGCACTTCGGTCGAAATACGCGATATCCAGCGCATCGGACCCCTCGCCACTTTAAGATGCACGGGTCCCGCAGGTAACTCAGTAGCCGATCGTCCTGTGATCCTCGTCGATGCTCCAATACTCGACGAACCGTGGCTCGAAATCGACGATCGAGAGTGAATCCGTTGAAAGCGATTTAATTTCGACGAGTTCGTCGTGTCTCTGCAGTCGGCATTGTAGCCGTGTGAGAATGGTATCGTTCATTCGGGACAATGGACAATCATCCGGAATATGAAACAGTCTTCCGGAATATTTTCGAAACGTTGTTCTTTCGGAACGTTGTACTTTCGGAACGTGTTGCGTAACGCGTGAAAAATAAAAATGAATTTTTATAGCACGCCGGGTCCAGCGCGGCTGACCAGTCTCACTTTGGCCGGCTGTTTCCACTTAAGGTGCCAACGCTATAAAGCATACTTACGACACTCGACATTATAATGCATATTTTTAGCATCGCGCTATTAAACGTGCAATTTTCGTGTTGACGAATATCGCGCGCCGTTACGTTCCCGCGTAAATGGCGAGAATATTTCATTAGCTAGCGAAAACGCAAATTGCAGTTTACGCGCGACGACGCGCGGCGCTGCCCTTTCACGCCTGCCCACGATCGGTAGGGAGATCCAATTTTGTCGCGATAATGCGCGAGCACACACGTGTCCACCGACGACGTGGAGGCGAACTTTTCGCGCACGTTCTTCTCGGTACACGCACATCACACACGCGCGCACACATATACCAACACACGTGCACACACTCGCGGCGGAAGGGAAGGTGGAGACGAGAAAGGGGCGCCCCGGCCGCGACGGCGACTTCGAAACGCGCGTAATGGCATTCCTCGTTCTCAGCTGCGTTCGCACCCTGACCTTACTCGCCCATATTCGGGCCTGGTCGTGATTGCCTGCTGCCTTTTTGCAGGCAACATCCCGCGCGCGCGTCTCTATATGCGTGCGCGCGTACACCACTGCGCGCCATTCTTTGCGCGGCGGCGTGCGTCGTGGATGGTAAGAGGTGTGCGTTTGACGCGAGCCTCTTCGCGAGATAACGACGGTGACAGTATTACGCACACATGTATCGGGGGGATGTATCAGCGGATTATTCCGCGGCTCTCTCGCGAGCTCGTTACTTCCTACACGCTCCGCTTTGTTGAAGATTTGGGTCGCGCGAGCTACATAATGGGCTATTCACGCGATTAGATAGCGGATCTGAAACAACACTCGGCGCTGAATGAAAGAAAACGCGCCGATTACGCGGGATAAAGTTGTCATGTTCCGCTGTCTGTCGATGATTTAATAATTTTCACAATTAACTCGAACATATACATATATTAGCGACGAATTAGTAAACTGTTCTCTCATCAGATAGGAACTTTTTGTTTGTCACAAGCGTGGCGTTCGAGCGACCCTAGAAGTTTGCCACGAATGCGTGGCGTTGCTCCGGCTCGTTAACAGCGGGGAACCCGCGACATGAAATAATAAATGGGAGCGAAGCCCGAGCATCCGATTTCGTAACGCGACCATGTGGCTTGAACTTTCGCGAAAGAGAAAGAAAAAACGCCGCGCGACCGGAACCAGTTTATTCTTATTCCGACGGGGTCCCTTTGTCACCGAAGGTCGCCTACTCCGTTGTTTTCGTCGTCGGACGACAACTTTTCCAAGTGCGCTGCACCGCGCGGATTTACGGTAAAAACTAGTTTCACCGGCCGCCTATTTCAGTCCTCGCTCGCAGCGTAACGTGGAAGCATCGGGCGCCGTGCTGGATTTATGTACGTCTCGTAATTGACGGTCCTGGCGTAGCGCGATTTCGACAGGCGTGTAACGCGTGTATGCGCGCCAACGGGAGTATAGGTAACACCGGTGATACCGTCGTCGGCGTTACGACCGGAGACCGAACCCGTAGAAGAAGAGCCGCGCGCTCCGAAAAGAAAGACCTCGTAGTAAGCGTAAGCGATAGTTCTGAATGAGAGCGTTCTGACGATAGCATTTCGAGACTGAAGGAATATCCGTTTGATTCTGTTTCATTCAAAGAATATTAAGTATCTTCCTTTAATGTTGTATTTTTACTTTCTATACGCAAAAAAAGAACTAGCTTTCAGAACTAAAAAATAGCTGTAGCATATAAGATGTGTCACTGAAATAGGAACAGCTAATATCGATACTACCGAAGTTAAATTTATTCGCTATTAAATTTAGGCGCTACAGCGAGAAATATTAGCTGCTAGAAATAAATGACTGTAACAAATGATTGTAGTTGTACGGCAAACTTAATATACGATAAGAAATTTAGGAATAACTGCCATTTTTTTAGCTACTTGAAATAATGTGCACTTTTAATGTCATCTAATATATTTGTATTTCATAGCGAATGCATCTTAGCTGTCATAGTTAATTCTTAATAGTGACAGCTAAACGATTAGCTTTTTGACTAAGTTTGAATCAGCTACCGCGATTTAGTTGATATTACTAAATAATTTTTTTGCGTGTATACTGCTGAACGCTTCACTTTTATTTTTACGGTGTAACGTAGCCGAGTATAACTTGGAGGGTTCGTTGGGTATTTCGCGCATACCGTTGCATATTACGGCGAAATCTCCTTGCGATTTGACTGATACTTAGCTCGAAACGTATGCCGCGTCCCAGGGATTAAAAAGGACCGCGCAAAGGCGCGCTCCCCGGCGAAAAGGGAGAAGCAAGAAGTGGATTAGTCTGACTAAACCGTGAGCGCGTTTACGATCATTTAATTGGCCGAAACGTGGTAATTAGTCGAGGGTTTATGCAGATTTTATTACAATCGCCAGGCACTTGTAATAATAACGATTTGCAAACAGTAGCGTGCGCGCGACAGGCAGGGAATTAATTAGGCTCTCTTTATAGCTGATCGCTCTGCTACATTCAGCCCCACCAGATAAAACATACGGCCGCGTGATATCGTGTGTCTTGAATAAATCTGGAATTATATCCGAGGTAGATCGGGAACTTTGTAAGCGCTTAATTGGTAGAAATACGGCAAACGCGGTTTGCCGCTAACGTAAGATTTATGCAGATTTTATTGCGGCGAGAGTATTTGGAGTAATCCGATCAGCGCACGCGTTGTTGCCGCAGGACCGCGTGATGTATGGCGGCAGCGTTAAAATTAATTAAGCTCGTTCTGCGCGACTGATCGCTTCGCCGTCTTCCCCCTTCCTTCTCCTTCTTTTTCGAGTCCGCTCCTTCCTTCTTTCGTTCGCACCCGAAAGAAGCGGCCGCTGAATTATCGCGATCGTGGTCGCCTCTGTGCGCCTTTAATTAGCCGAAATGCATATCCGACGTAGAGCTTCGTGCAGATATTATCAGCGCCAGCGAGTCGATCGATAAACGCGAGGCCTCTCTTTTATCAGATTTCACGTCCCGGTCCAGCGTATGAAAGTTTCTTTTCTTTTCTTCCAAACGAATCTCTGCGCTCGCTGGGAATTCTTTATTGCGACTGAACGATACAAAGAGCGTCTCACCGGTAGCTGAAATCTTAACGACGCAAGATGTCGAGAGAAGGTCGATAGATCCGATTTTTTTTGCCCTAAATGTAAGTCCGTACGTAAGAAACCGGATATGCACTCTTGAACTATTCATCACATTTCTTCGTGACGTTTCTCCGTGGGAAGACAACGCGTCACTCTTTTTCCGCGTGACGATTGCGCTCGGGGAACAACGTGGAACGAAACGAAATGAAACAAGGGATAGACTTTCCGTGTTAACTGCCAGCGAGGTGAAATTACGCAAACACGATCCATCCGATCGGCCGTATCGTTCGCGCGCGAGCCCAGCCTTGACGCTTCGTTACGGTACTTTTCTTCTACGGCGTGCATTTACAAGCGCGAGCGCTTCTCCACGGCGAGCACAGCGGCGTCTTAATTGCAAAAATAAAGCTCTCCTCATCGCCGTATCATCTATATCCCAGCGGATACAAATTACACGCTTAAGCGAGTTACTGTTACACGGGCAATAGCGTACCGCCAGAGCGAGATGCGGCGACGAGGGGGAGGATGAGCCGTGGAAGAAAGAAGGATGCGTATCCTTGAAGGTCGCCTCATCGTTGGCGTCATCGGGAATTGCATTCTACCGCGAGAATAAAATTACAAGACGGCGAACGCGAACGGCCGACCGCGAGCGCACGAGCGCACGCGGCATTGAACGTGATGATACCTGCGCTTTCCCGTACTGACAATTATTTATAAACACGTGACGTCACGTCCGCGAGCGCGTCTCTGCTATTTCATCCACCGATATACCAATTAGACATTTGCTCGAGCAACCTCCATCACGACCACGTTTGTTAATTCCCACGAACGTGTCGCGCGAATCTCACTTGTGGAAGATGTCATTCTCTCTAAACTCTCTCTAAAGTACAATCAGTATATTAAACAGAATTTCGATAACACTTCAACCGGAGTTTGTTCATACTTGCTTGATTTAATCTTTGCTTAATTCAAAATTTCTTTTTTCGTGTAGTGAAAGTTTGCTTCCATTCATCAATGATAATCAACGAGAAATAAGATGGAGCAATAAAGTGCAGGGAGATTTCGATGAATATTCACTCCGTCCGTCGGTGAAATAGAATAGAATTACTGATTCAATCAGAAACGTTTTTACCGATTCACTTTAAGAAAGTAAAACGAGATGAAAGCATCTTCGCATCGCGGAGAGGAGGCATCTCGTATTCAAGAATAAAATACAGGGAATAAAATACACTCTTGAGAGTTCAGGCACAGACGTTATAGTGCGATATCAACTAATATAAGTATTAGTGAAAGTCCTCAATATGGTGAGGAGGCAATTTATTAATTCGAAAAGTCATCAAACGCGTTTCGGTCTTATTCTCAGACCCTCTTCAGTGGTGGAAAAAGTAAAAAATTGTCATAAAAGAGATACATTGGTCAGTAGTCGTATTGCTCCGAGTCTCTTTTTTTTGTTTGATCCTACGAAATTAATCTCGTAGATCGTGTCTTTCGGTCCCCGTCGGTCCCCGAATCCGCGGAAACGCTCGACTCGTCAATCTTTGCTCCGGACGAGATCAGCGAACCGCAGAATTTTCTTCGTTGTTCGCTCGCGAATTGCTTAGTCGGCAGAGTGCGGCGGAGGGGATGAGAGAAGCAAAAGAGATCAATCTCTTTTTCTTACCCGGATAATTTGGCGCGCAATCGTTCAACGCGATCAGGCATGCGACGTCGATTATAATTGCGCCGGGGAGGAACCCCGCGTATGCCATTTTTTGTCGCGTGAGATCATCCTCCTTTCTCCCTTCGCCTTGGCTCGTTCTTGACTTCCTTTTTCTTCATTCCCATCGGCGAGGAATCCGTTGTTTGCTCCGGCTGCGGTGTCGAGTCGACGATTAATAACGATTAGCATTTTTCGCGAGCCGGGACGGTGGACGTTGCATCCTCTGACGCGATCGGCTCTGTTATAGCCGTCGATTGCGGACGTACGTCGATCGATCAGTCAATCGATCGAAAATTAAGTAATGTAAGCGGAGAGCATCCGAGGATCCTGCTACGTATCCGCGTTTTGTGATCGGTGAGGCTCATTTCGCTCGCAGTATTTTAGAATGTAGCCTCGATGTAGCTGGATAGATTTTTTCTCTTCTCATATAATGCATTCGGATACCTCGGATGTAGTAATTCATTTTTCACCCTTTGTGGATGAAGGTGTGCTATTAATTTTTTTCTCGGATCCCCAATTACGAAATTTTACATTGATGTTCTTTTACCATTTCTTTTTCTCTCTTCCTTCTATATAATCGTTTATCATCCGCTACGTTGATCACGGAAATTGTATTTGACTTCGTGACTTCTAGACATTCAACACAATTAGCATTTTTAAAGCTCGTTATAACGAGTATTCTTGCATGAGGTCAAATTATGCACGCTGCCGCGCCTCGCAAATATTTGTTACATTCTATTTAAACGGTTAACCGCGCGAGTATTCCACGACTGAAGAAACATTTACTCTCAGCAAACAGCCGGCTATCGTGCAACGCGGAAAAGTACGTGGCGCGAGGTGCCGTTTTTCGCGAATCCGTTCAGCGCACGCGGAATCCGTTGGAATCACGTCGCAGGAAAGCGGTGTGAAGGAGGAATATCGTTATGTAAAGAGAAAAAAATGAGTACAGCACAGCTCGATTCATTGTTATCGCGTTGATTCTCGCGGCAAGCGGAAAATTGCGCGGCAAATTACGCGCTCGGTACATTTGTGGTTTATGCAAAAGCTTCGATTCACGAAATGCGTCATTTTACCGTAATTTTCGCCACGTAGCAGGACGCAGCAGTATACTTGTGCGCACCTACGCGTTCCAATGACGATTAAGATAATCGTTTCGCGATTAACGGCACGTCACGACGTGACACTTATCGCATAGCAATTGTAGTGGAGTCGACGTGTCTGCAATTCGCGGTGTATAACCTCGAAAAATTAAATTTCCAAAATTTGAGAAATGGAATTACGTCCGAAAAAGTCACAATTCCGAAAACTGAGTACAGAGACTATTTTCCGAGATATTGAAAGCTCGAAGTTGCCTCAACACAAGTTGCACAAAGCTATATGAGAAGTTATTGACAACTTCACGCTTTCCATATCTTGGGATAATTGTCCCTGTACTCGGAGATTGTGACTTTTCGGAACGTTGTCCTACTTTTGAAATTTCAATGCTTTTTTTTCGAAGTTATGCATGTCCACTCAATTCGCTGGATGCATCCACGATGCTGCGAGTCTGCTCGAAACCAAGGTCCGTGGATTGGTAACAGTGCGAAGGTCTTCCTATTAGCAGTCTTAGCGGCCATTTTTGAGCCATGCATTTGTGTATGTGTGTATATATTCAAGTATCTCCCGACACACACATGTAATGCGTTTTATATGGCCGCTAATAGGAAGACCTTCCCTTCGCACTGTTACCAATCCACGGACTTTGCTCGAAACAACGGAGACAGCAAGATTAATTTCGGCAACGTCGTTCTCGATAGTCAGCCTGCGGCAGCCACGTTGATGACAGCTCGCGTTGACTCGAGGACGAATTCATTGTTCAGACCGACTTAGCAATCGGATTACGCACGAGTGCATGGTACACGCGCACCGCTTTTCGTCACGCCGCTCGCCGCACACTTTCGTGCAAGAATGTCGCTGTTGGCCTTGATATGGCGCGCGTTTTTCAGCTTCTCTCGATAGGTGGTAACCAGCCGAGAAAATGCACCCGTTCGCCAGATACGTGGTCTCGCGTTTTCGCGTGTTTTCCTGCGTTTCTCGCACGCCGGCGGCTCTCTCATCTCGCGTCGCGTCGAGTCGAGTCAAGTGGAGTCGCTTAGTACTTCTTTCCTGTCTACCTTTACGGTCGACTGCGCCGTACATACGACACCACTTGGCGATCTACGACTTCTAATCACCGCCAGCGATGTCACACTTTCCTATTCGCGTTTACCTTCTCTTGCGTGCGCGGTCGTGCATGCGTGACCGCGCGGTAGCTTCTCGCGGCTGACACACCGAAGCCCGGTCAACCCTTTAACCAAGTCTTTGAGTCGGATGTTTACACCCGCTTCACACTATTATTCATAACATATTACGAACGCACGAAGCGCGCACACACAGTACGCCGTTAAAATGTATTCAATTAGAGACATAACACGTCTGTCGTACGTTTTTCCGGGTATTTTTCGACGAAATTCTTCGCAAAGTGAGTCAGGTATTGGTTTATATGGTTTATAATTGCAAAAAGTTGAGGATACAATGTATAGCAGAAAACCAACGAGGGTGAGGAATTCTGTCATTAAATTATACCAAAAGGCGTAGTCGATGGGTCACGCACTTCCCCGTAATACTGATGTAATTGCCCTCGTTGCCTCTGCAGGGAGGAAGCACGCGATACTGCACCTTGTAGTTAACTCACATTCGAAATTTCTGTCAGGTTTTAATTAACGGCGTACTTATTGAAACGCTACTACACTCCGCAGCCTATGACGTCTATCTCCTTGAGTCACAGATTTACATGTGAACGCACGTGCGCGGAATATTCGAGGAGTCAATAAAAAAATGTTTGAATATTCATTCACGGCAGAAATCTAGTAGAGAGGATCCAAACTCTTGGAGAATAACACAACTTTGACATTAAACGACATAATTTGCATGAAGAAATAACGAGATTCATAGAATAATATGATGTTATGTCGCGGCACCGCGTCACGACATAACAATTTCCGTTTTCTCGGGGTAGAATTTTAACTTTCTAGCACGAGGATGAGCGGGCAAGGTTTTGCGGGAACCGTCGATTTTTGCGGCAGTAAAAAGCTGCGAGCGCGTGCAAAAGCTACGCGAGTGCCGTTTACGTAACGCGTACTTTTCGCTTGAGCGTAGAGAGGTCGGAGCAGCCCGGCGTCGTTACGTCTCCGTCGGATTCAGTGTGTCGTTATTGTTTAAAACCGGCAATCTTTGTATTATCGTCTATCGATGCGGCCGGCACCCCGGTGGTTGAGTAACCGAGAGTTACGACATTCGTAAAACTCGTTCACGACGGTCGCTCGGGGTCTCCCCCCGTGTTTATTTTGCCCACCGCTATTATACGGTTTCTTTCCACGGCCGAAGGAGAAAGAAGGAAGTAGGTAATCGCGGCTCGCTGAATCTGGAACGAACGACTAACGATGCGCCCCGCGCGAGTGCACGTAGGCTTTTACGACTCCCGACGAGAGAGAGTCCGGCGATACGTCGGCATCGCGTTGTGTGTCGTGACCCTTTCGCGGATCCAATATGGCGGATGAAAATTTGATATTAGTTTGCTTGCTCTTTGCGTTACCCGGAACTAGCAACGAGGATGTGGCAAGCTTCTAGTTCCTTTTTTTTAGTTTTTTATTTTATTTTTATTTTTTATTTTTTTATTTTTTTTTAGTTTTTAGTTTTTAAATTTTTTTTCTATTTTTAAAATTTTTTAAACATTGCGTCTGCCATATTGGATCCGCCATTTTGAATTTTTCAAATATGACTTCAAATTCGTAATCAGCGACCTTGAAAACTTAATATAGTATATGTTTCAAAGAATAAAGTTTTCTTGAAAAAAACGTGACACAAAGGATTATAGCGACTCGGTCGCGACCTGGTCGAATTGGTTGACGCGTTGCGGAAAGTATAAAACACGAAATGCAGAGAAACATATTTTTTTCTACATATAGACACTTTTTTTATGTATAAAAATATTATACAGAGAGAAAAAATATGTAAAAAATTAGAAAAAAAAATTATTATTCCATGAGTACTGACAACATATTAGATCAAAATTTGTTTTATTTAGATGGAATAAACAATGAAAAACTCTCATGAAAAGCTTAAGAAATGTATATTTTCTTATTTAAAAAAATATTTTACATTGGCATAAGTTCAAAAAAAACAATTAAATAATAGGAAAAAGGGCTAATTCGAGTTAAAAAAAACATGTCATTAGTACTCCCTGAATAAGTATTTTTTGTTTCTTAGATATTTCTTCTCTCAGTGTGCAGAATTTGAAGTAAATTTCGCTATTTTCTTTTTTTTTCTTTATGGAAACTGAACACAAAATAATTTTCTCTCGTGAAATTACGTCAACGCGAATTGTCCGTATGAAGGAAGGTGATGGACGCAACGGCGCCGGAAAAGTATAATACACAGGGGAGAGAGACAAGGAGATCTTCATGCAGCTTGCTAACGTGGAACGAATGAGTGGAGCAAAGTATCTTTTATGACTTGGGCTGAGCACAGCCTCTATCTTGATTCGTGATCTTAATGTGTCAGTGTGGTACGCATGCTTATTCACCGTGCTGGATTCGCGCATTACCAGTGATGGACTTAGCAGTTACTCCATAGAGAGCTTTCACTGCCGCGCTTGCAGCTTAGATTTTTTGTAAATATTTATCATAATGCGCACGTTCTCGCACATTTGCTCCACTATCTCATTCGTCAATCGTCACTTTGGGAGACAGTTGTTTCGTCGGATAACTCTACTTCTCTTTTTCTTTCTCTTTCTCCTCCCTCTCTCTCTCTCTCTCTCTCTCCTTCATCTTTATTAATTTTCCACAAAAATATACAAATAATTGAAAGAAATTTTGAAATAATATTAATAGTAGTATGATATGCAAAAGAGAGAATATACGTTGTGTATATAGTAGATAACTAGACGTTTAACCAACAATACTGATCGTGATATCATCATTACGGACAATGCAAGCGCGCCTACATTGTCCGCACAAAACGGCTGTTTCTACTTAAGCGGTGAGAGTCGAGAAACCAACTGTCTGCTTAAGCGTATCCGCGTTTCTAGCGTGACCTGAAAAAGGGAAATTAAGAGGGGTAATCGAGAAGGATCGATAGACTTATGGACGTCATTTGTTTCGTCGAGGATGAAAAAGACGAGATAGAAATGGGTAGGCGGTGGCGCGAGGCTGCAGGCTCCGTCTTCCTTTCTCTTTCTTTTCTGTCCGCGTCTCTCGTTCGCTCGCTCGCTCGCGCGCACGCCCTTCCTCTCTTTCTCGCGTGTGCAGTGTCAAGTTCATCGTTCAACGTTCGTCCTACGTGTGCTAACGCACTCCGGCTCCGCTTCCTCTTCGGCCATAATTATGCCTCTTGCGCAAAAGCTTATACGGCGATGTTCGTGTCTTCGCGCAACTGCGTGACCGACGACGAAGACCTTCTTAGCGGTCGATCGACAGCTTCGAGGTCGCTTTTCCAACGCGCTTCCTCCGCTATCCTCCCTTCTCGGAAACGCGTCTATTAATATCGCGAATAAAGTAACTTTATGTACGATCGATCTCGTGAAGTTCGCTACGTTCGGTCGGATCAACTTTGCAACAAAGATGTAAATTACAAGATGTAAATTTATATAATCTGGAAAATCATTATCTTAAAAATTATAGGAAACGTGCAATAGAGGAAGAAAAGAAATATTGTATAGACGAAAGATTTTCATCTTAAAATATTACGCCAAAAATTAAAATAATTAATTTATTAAAATAGAAGATGACAATAATTAAATAATATCCCTTCGTCGTTCTGGCACATTTTATGATATTTTATGGTTGTTTAACGTAACGTGTGCTTTAACGTGATTGAATGTACGCCTGAATATAGTAGTACAAGTTAGGGGACAATGGAGATCTTAGGAAAAATTTGGTATCTACATAGCGCATGATGTATGCAGCAGATATAGGTGTACGTATATGTCTGTGCCGCGGCTATATGCATCGAAGAAGGAAGAGGAAGTACTCTGACACACGATTTGACAAAGTATTATCGATACGTGACGGGAAAGTCGATCCTTTGTTACGTTGCACGCGCGTGGGATTGCCATTCGTTGCACGAAGCGCTGCTCACTTTTCGAAAATGTATCGCGGCTCGAACCAGATCGTGGCAATTTTTACCGGTAACCGGGAGAACGCGAAATTTTAGAAATTCCATACGCACACGAAAATCTATTTAAGAACGTAACGGTACTTATTACACTACAACTTTGCATTTAGCGCGATTAATTGCATGAAACACGATCACGTGAAATTAGCGCGAATTAACTCGAACCGACGTAATGTCCGTTCATGCAAAATTCACATTTGGAGCAACTATGGCGGCAAAGTGCAATCAAAGATGAAACTAGTACGAGCTAGGTCTTTTTTTTGTAGGCTCCACTTTAGGTATATCTTATTACCTATAAATTGAATCTCACTACGAATTCGCCTTGCGCTTTTTGCCTTTGAATAATTCGTCTTCTTTGAGACGCTCCGTCCGTGGCAAAAAGGTGCGGAAGTTGTATCGAACCCAGGTGACACACGTTATTGATACGTGACGGGAAAGTCAGCTCGTCCCTCGTGTGGGATTGGTATTCGTTGCGTGGCACTTCAAAGGGAAAGAGCCAGGCAGGATGAGCCAGGACGTCGGTATGCAAGCTGACGCGAATGCCATTGTCGGCAAGAGTCACCGACTTTGCACTGCGGGTTCGTGACCGCGGGTCGTCAGTTACAGCAAAACAGAGCTTGCGCCACGATTTAAGGGATGGTCGCGCGGAACCTCGCGTGGACTATTTTAGCTCGGCCCGACCCGAGCGCACGCGAATCCAGTAACTTTCGCCGATCGCGGATACTAATCCTGAAGTCGCGACTCAACGAGCGATTTTTATCATTCTACGAGTGCTTAGTCAGGCAAACTTCCGTTGATTTGCTGCATGTCGATAAATTCAATCTAATTCGGTACACTCGGGCTGTAGACGAAAGAAACTTTTGGCGAGATCTGATTTCGTTACATTTACATTGTTCCACTTTTAAATTGGAGGATCACGAATCCGCAATACAATATATATATATATATACATTTGTAAGTATATATATATATTGTATATATATATTTGTATTTTACAATATGTGTTGTAAGTGTGATTCTATGTGACCATATATTATTATATTAGTACATTATTACATCTCTTTTATTTGTGAGATGATTTATATAGGGAAGTATACGTGAGCGAAAAATTCTTGTAGAAATGTTACATTTGAAAGCAAATATGCGGAAACGACGAAGAGATACTCTCAATCTCTCTGCTCAATCTCTCCCGTCGCCTTTCTATTATTTTATTATTTTTTGTGTACGATTTTAAGATAACAATCTTTCTCGTTTCCCAAAGACGTTTCCGTGACATTTCGCATTTCCGTGTTTAAGCGGCAGACTCCACGTGCATTAATTCGAGAGAGCAACAATAACGAGAACGGGCTCGCTCGTGGAGGGCTTTTCCCTTTTTTCTGCCGTTATGCTAAATAGATCGACCGCCGACAAGACGGGTGTGCATAATACGATGAAATTAGAATCGCCAACCTCTTTAGTCGCGGCGCATGCGAGAAAGTCCGCTACGGTTAGAGAAATTGTGACGCGACGGAATATGTCGATGAATGCAGATGCTGACCGACAAACTATGCTCGACTGCGCTGGATGCACGCTCGCGCCGGTGAATAATGCAGAAGCGGCGAGCGATATACTGTTGTCGCGCCTTAAACGGCATTCGAATTAAACGAAACGCTAGCTCGACCTTTCCTTTCGTTTGTCTTCCCCGTGCGTATTGTACGGATAATGACGGTGCCAGACACGTCTCGTCCCATTAAAATATTTCCAATATTGTGTTAATAAGAGCCGATTGTCGGTGAGAATCGCTATAAGGAAGCAGAAGGCGTAGACGGCATGGAACTGCTGTCGAGTGAAGTAATCTCGGCGCTGCGAGGAGAGATATCGAGATATTATTTTAACATTTCAATGGACAAAGAGTGGCGCGCGGTGCGCCGATGAAACGTCCATGTTCGATAAGTCAAATCATAATTAAGCATGCGCGTTTTCGACGAGCACAATGGCTTTAGTAGTCAACGTTACGACACTCATTGTCATTCCCGACACATTTCCCCTTTGTTCTATCCATCCCGCAGCTCTATCTGCCTCTCCTCTCCTCTCCTCTCCTCACCTCTTACTGCGTCGCCGCGCGTTTATTTCCCAATGTGCAACGCGACGGCCCAACCCTCGATTCTTCCGTGTCGTATCATTCCTCCTTCGTCCCCCCCCCTCGCCACCTCTCCTCCCCCCTACGGGGGACTTTCCTCGTTGTGCTTCTTTTACTCCTATTCATAGATCGCCGGGTATATGTACGATCAGACGCAGGGTGTCGGGCGCGCCTTTTCGGCCGCACCCTTCTGTCATCGTCGCCGCGTCGTAAGCTTGTGATTATCTGACAAAGGCCCGATTCCGTGCCGTCGCCTAATTGAATGAAAGCCATTCCGGCCCTCTCGCAGCCTCGGATTAATTCGCGGAACGGTTTAATTCGTGAGCGTCCCGATTCTATCTCGTCTCTCCCTTGTAGGTCCTCTCCTCTACACTCGGTTTTCGGACGTCGCCTCGATCGAGCTTTCGAGGAGGATGATCGATTTGCATAGGTCGCCGAAGGATGCGAACTTGCTCTCGCATCTTGTCGGGACCGAGGTCTGCGCCTCCATTAAGTTCGGGTATCTCGTCCCAAACTCGATATTGCTGTCCATGTATCGCTTTTTGGGACGAGATGTAGCGATACGAGTCGCTTCATGCCTCTGACACATCATGTATCTCTGAGCGAGAAACACCGACGAGGATAAAGAAAGCGTTGTTTAGTGTGCAACGTCGGCTCGCCATTCTAGTGACTCGGCCGATGGCGTCTTGATCTCGGCGTCGTTCGTGATGGTAACGATGGATTTCTTGCGTGGCGACCGGCAGCCTTCGACACGCCGCGAAATACCGGCATGTCCAATCATAGCGCGAGGGGCAGGTACGGCGAAACCGTCGAAAATTAATACTTCCCCACGGCGGAGAATAAAATTGCGGGGAAAACGCGTAACCTTTGCAAAGTTACGAAGTCAAGTGTTTAGCCCCGTATCGTGCGCACCTGTCATTACAGTCAACAATGAGCTGACGATTTTCTCAACTCACGGCATTCTCGACCCAAGTCACTCTCGTCGGCGAACCTTCGACTGAGAACAAACGAAAAAGTACTCGTAACACGTCACGGATATTGAAATCAGTAAAAAGAAAATTCTTAGAGAGCATATTATAGTTTTTCTTTTTTCACATAAATTCTTCTCAATTTCATCATTTAGTAATTCATTTCATTATTTAGTTTAATTATTTAATTTCATTATTTAATTTAAGAATACTGTTAGGTAAGGTTTATCTTGCTAAGAGACACAGTAAATTCCGTCAGAAATATAGCAGATTTCGTTAGAAACATGGCAAGTGTTTTAATGACACATTTCAGTTCTCAAAAACTGAATAGTATTCTCTCTGTGTGAAAAGAGTGTACTTCTTCGGCACACGGTCATATTCGCGACGCATGTCACTATCAGCTGATCAGCGCCACGCGAGCTGCGGAACGGCGCGGGCGACAAATAGGTCGGCTTTGGCGTTATTATTAGTTAGAGGCGTATCGTCGCGCAAACTCTTCATTCTGCGCGAGAATGAAGCGATTAAAAATGTTTATTGTGATTGGTACGGCGCTAGACTATTAAACGGCTCGTTTTAGTCCGCGTTAGACGGCGGCGTCGGCGGCGGCATCAGGCGTGCATTTCACGACGCAGCGACTTTAATATGGCCGCCTCTGCCGCTCGGACGAGTCGCGGGGCTCGCGACGCGCGCTTTCGCGATGTTCCGCGCGTTAAATCGGTAAGCCACTCGGCCGATTACGAGTCGTTTATTGCATCGCCGCTCGATTAACGTATTTAATTTATCGGCCGGTTTATACGCCTCGCGCGCGCGCGCGCGCGAACGTGAGCGTGTGCCTGTGTATAGATTAGACCTTTATTGCCGCGGAGATATGCTAATGTGAGAGGACGGTACCCCGGCTTTAGGGCCGGCCGAGACGAGCAAAGCTCCGCTCGAGGCGATCAAAAAATCGGAAGCGTGTTTCAGACGGGCTTGAATAAGGGAATGTCTTTTTTTCTCCGGGAAACATTCTCTCTTCCCAAGGTAGGTCTGTTTTGTCGCGTGTTGCTTTTAACGCGATTGATCTCGCGATGTGTGTTAGGTTCCCACGTTTTTTTTTCTCATTTATCGCAGTTGCAATATAACTCGTGTTGTTTAGATGATATGGCCTTCATTATCCGCGATTACTCCGACATTGACGAGTGGTTTTTGACAAATCTGTAGAGATCTGTTGGGCGCTTGTTGTCTGAGCGCGCGCGATATTTAAATTCCGAAATGTCAAGTGAGGGAAGTGAAGGGAACGCACCCTCGGGACACTTGGACGCGAGAGAGGATAACACTGACGATCAGGATAATAAACGCGGATCTGTCCGTCTATCTTCCTCTTTTCTCTCCGTTTCTGTCCATGTCGTTGTTGCGCTTCTATTCTGTACGCGCGTAATTATCTTTGTAACGCCGGCGATCGTTGCCCGCCGACAGCGATGACGAAAGAGAGAGGACGGCCGAGAGTGCGCGACTGGCACATCTAAGGCGGAAGGTGTAGCTCGTGTGGAATTTCGTGCTGTTAAAACCCTACGGAGTTATTGCCACACGCGCGCGCGTTAAATTAACGCTATTTAAGAGCGCGCCCGAGCGCGAGCGACTTACCATGGGCGGATAGAACGGTACGCGATATTTCATACGGCGCGCGGCTGTTACGCGCGGTGTAACGCGAGAATCTGTTGAAACGAATGGAGTACACGACGCGTCATTACGCGCGATACTCTGTAACGCCTGAGATATTGGAAATACCTCGGGAAACCGTTTTCGCGGTCTCTTACTCACGCCATCCTGTATTATGCTGCAGCCACGTTTCGCTTCTCTTTCGTCTCTTCAACGAGGTACTCGGTTTTCGTATGAATGTCGACGTTAATCGAATGAATTTCTGAATCTATACATTCGATATAGAATAGACCGAGGCGGATCGGATCACAGGGCGAATCGGATTAATATAAGTTCTAAGACAGTTATTGTTAATATTTTGTTTTAAATGAGCTGTTTTATCATGCCAGTTAGTAACTTATATTGATCCGATTCGCCTCGGTCTACCTTACTTGAATTTCGATGAACACAGTTTATTATATCCACGAATAATTTAGAATGTTTCCCAATCTTTTAGACATGGTAGTCCGTGCGAAAAAAAAAAAGAAAACGCGGAAGGTAAACGTGAGAATTGGTGTGCTCGCGCGTTAAAACGATGATATTTACGGCGAATTAGCTTTGTACGATGTAGAGATTAGAGAAACTTGTTTGTCAAGCTGTGAAGCGCATTCGCGAAATGTTTTTCAGCGCGAAATGTGTTTGCCGATACGGTGTTGGTTAGGTATGGGCTAGACGTACAGAAGCATTTGAAACAACAAGTTTGTCCTCGTCCTCGATGAATTCCGTCGGCGAACGCTGCTGCTTCTTTCGCAACGCCTCTTTCATCGGCGGAAAGCCGATTTCGCTTATTGGGCTAGCAGGGTAGAAGTGAGTTCCCCTGTAACCCACTTCAATCGGATCGGTCCTTTTTGCGTTTCGGCCAAATTTTATTTTGGGCGCGTTCCGATGATCGTTTATTGTTACCGAGAAAACGCGGACCCTCCAGAAAAACGAGCTGCTGTTGGATCGGGACGGGATCGAGTTCGCGTTAATGTGCCAAATAAAATGAAAGCCTTGAACCGATGAAGACACCGCCTTTCCTCGATTGAAATTTTTTCGCGCATACCTGACTCCTGAAAAGAGAAAGAGAGAGAGAGAGGGAGAGAGTAAGAGAGAGTACAACTTTTCGACATCGCGGAATAACGACCCGTTGTCCCATCGTCGATTATTCGCGCGCTCAAAATCCGTTCGGATTTGATCCAATTAGTTATCAGCTTCTCGCGACAACTTACTCGAGTATCCAATAATTATTAAACTATCTAAAAGCCACACTCTCGTTACTTAGAGAATCGCCCACCCATCTCACCGCTCGCAGCTCATCACTTATCGCTCCGCCAGCGACTAGCACACGCGGTACAAGAGATAGAGAATGAAAAGACAGAGAGAGAGAGAGAGAGAGAGAGAGAGAGAGAGAGAGAGAGAGAGAGAGAGAGAGCGCCGAGCTGCAGGCGGCGGGATTGTTGGTGTGGCGGTGATGCTGGTGGCAATTCCGCCGTGGCAATTACCAGCGTGTCGAGTCGCTATCGGCGGATACGTCGCGGCGCTCCTTGCCGACTCGTAAACACCGGGACGATAGTCCGCGGATAGTCGCCCGATTTCGCCGGACGATAAGGGGACTCTTTAAGGGCGCGACGGCGGGGGCGGCTCTCGCGGCGGGAGGAGAGAAAAGGGCGAGCCGAGCCGAGGCGCGAGAGTTCTCTCGACCGGGCTCTCGGCACGGCGGTGCAGCGAGTGCGCGATGCACCGCGATGCAGCGAGCGCGCGCGGTGCAATCTTTAGTGCCGCGCAGAAAACGTCATAACTCGTATCCGTGCGCGCGGCGGGCGAGCCCAGGCGCGAAGTTACGACTGCGGGCGGCAAGGATAACGCGGGAATATATCCGCGACGATAATTGCGAGTTCGTTGCCTGCGCGTCCGTGGTAGACAAGAGCGAGAGCGCGAACGTGAGCGCGAGTGCGCGCGCATTCGTGCACATTCGTGCATACATACCCTTCTTTCCCTCTTCGCGCCGGAATTTTTCCCTTTCTCTTTTTATCCTTCGTCGATTCGTCTCTCCAAAGGTTATGCTTCCTCGCGAGACAAGTTGAGCAACGAGCGGCGGTGTTATGCGCCGCGCGGCGATCCGTGAAATCTATCTTCGCGAGCCTCGAATCGACGCGGCTCGCCTCGAAAACGCCACGACCGATCGAAGACCCGCGGACACGTCCGTTCTCGTGGACGTCGACGGGACGATAACGTGACGCAACGAGATTTCGTCGAAAATTTCGCGGCAAGGACCGCTCCTCCCGTTCTTGCGATTCCGTGGATCTCGATAAAGTCGTCTTGCGGCGTCGAGTAATGTCAGTTGAGTCCCGGGGGAAAACCTGGCCGCAGCTCCGGCGGATTTGGACTCGCTCGTCGGCTATCAGCCAACTTTTTCGCGATCGGCCAGATACGCCGGAAAGAGAAGTCCCGTGCTCGTAACTGCATCGCGCCTGCCACGTTCGCTCCAAGGCTGCGGGCGAAGAATCGGCGTCGCGTTCCGCGTTGCCTGCACGGCAACTCCCGTCGCAGCGATTTTGCAACGAAACCCGCGAGGACAGATGGAGTTGGGCAACTGCGGCATCGCAGATGCACGTTGCCTCCTCTCCCCGGCTTCATGACAGGCTCGTCGCGGTTAACGATAGCGCGATGACAATAATGACGTCGCGGACATTTCGTTAATTTCAACGGGCAGGCGATCGCGAAAGAGGAAAAAAAAATGAAAGAAAGCGGCTCAGAATCGTCATGAGAAACCGTAATTACTGTCGTTTCGTAAAAAACTATTGAGCGAACGCGCACAGACCACCTTCTCCTTTCCAAAACTCGCTTTCGACTCTCTATCTTTCTCTGTCTCTCCCAGCCGCCCTCATTTTCTTACTCTCCTAGACTGTCGTTTGTCAGTTGCGCGACTATTATTGAAAAACCGCGCTGTGGATTATCCCCCGCAATAATGCTTCACGGCCAATTAAAATGCGCTGTTGGATACTGATATACTGCAAATTAACCGACCTCGCGTTGCCGCTTAATCAGCATATTTATTGCTGCTACGCAATGAGAATCGTACGCGGGCGCAGATGCGATACGACGCAACCTCAATGTTGCAAGTAGTACCAACCTCATTCGAGATGCCTTTAATCCTTTCGAGGGGGGAGGATGACTCGGATACCGGGTCGTATAATGGGAAATCACCGGTGGCGAGTAACTCGGTTATAAGTCATGTTGCTCCACTCTCCTGTTCCTATAAACGCGCGCGTAATATACAGCGCCTACGGAATTTAAGTTTCCTCGCCGCCTCGGCACGGTCGCGACTTTCCGGATGCGAGGGGATGCGAGGGGATGCGAGAAATTCCTCGAAGCACTTTCCCCCCTTTCCGAAATTTTTACAACGTTCAAATTGCGAGTCGCACGTTTGGTACGCGCGGCGATATTCCTGCCGAAAATTCGACACCGTTATTTCCTCGACGTGGATTGTCGAGCGTGGTGACTCACGAATCGTCTCTGAGTCACGATTAATTGACACGAGAGAAGACAAGAAAAAAATCCTGTCGAAATTGATTGCATTCCTCATTGTTGCGGGACGCGATGCTAGTAAATAGGCTAGATCCTATGGCTCGATATCGGTGCGATTATCGCGGCGTGTCATCTTTTTCTCGTTTTTAACCCTCAAGGTTAATTGTGATCGGCGTTAATTTACGGCATACACATAACGTACGCCTCGCGTAATTGGTATACGCATAAATTGTCCCGCGATATAAAGATTTTCGCGAAGAACTGTAGATAAGATCGCAGCGCGTGAGACAAGAGGGAGAGGGAGCGCGAATTATTAATATTAGCACCTCGTTGAGCCCGATCCCTTTTTCGTTTCCTCACTTCTATTTTCTTCTCCCAAAGCCGGGTCGATACTAATTGCCAGCAGCGTTAATTTGCGGAACGTAGGTGTCACGCTCCGTGAGATGTATATTCCAATAAATCGTCGCACAATGCACGCGGCGAAGGATGACGCCGCCGCCGCGTCCACCGGTCCAATCTTTTCCCATTCTCTCTTTATCAATTTCTTTTCTATTCGCCGCGAAATAGCTCACGATATTAATTGCGAGCGTTGTTGATTTATACAAGCATCCATAAGGGCCGCGGCAGCGGTCTGAAACGCGCTGCGCGCCGGAACGAGCGTATGCAAAATCGCGGCGCGAGATGAGGACGTAAAGACAAAGAGCGTGAAGCGAGAAGCGAAGCGTTGCTTTCGTTCGCTCTCGACACAATATGGTAATCATATTCCGATTTCACAGGTGCATCGGAAAGGTCAGAAAACGATTAATCATACACTTACGTTCGTGCTGTACCTACGCTCGCAGCAGCCGTTGTAACCATGTAACCGACCCGATAAGACAGTCCGTGCGCATTTGAATAATCGTATTCGGATTGCTTTTGGATTGGCGTAATATAACGTATTGGCGCGGAACGAAAGAAGAAAAAGACCCGAAAGAGCCCGCGATCTCTTAGAATATCGCAGTATATCCCGTATTATCTCATCTGTCCTAGCGACCGGGGAAAAAATCGCGCTTGCGCGAGTGTCGCGGTATTAGACGTGAGAGGATAGAAACATAGAGGCAGAGAGAGAGAGAGAGAGGGGGGAGGAGAGAAGAGAGAGGTACTTTGCGCACTTTTCTGCCGGTGTCAGATACGATATCGTCGAGAGCGCAGCTCTGAAACTCAATGTGAAACGCCTCGTTCGTTTGTGCGCGCGTGCGGATAGAAACGCGCGAAACGCGCATTTAAAGACTCGGACAAATTGCGGCTTAGCCGCGTGTCCGCCTTCTTATACTAATACGCGAACACGCTCGCCGTCCGTAGTGCCCCCGCGGAGGGCTCTCTTCTCCACGTGAGTCTACGTGTACTTACGTACAACTGTGTTGAGGTCTGTACAGTTAAGTATAACTACGTGCTCGTAGTAGGCTACCGCGTTGCGTCCACTCTTGGCTCCGAGCGATACACATACGAGAGAGGTGTCCCTGAGCCAAGCGCCTTTCCTTTTAGCAGCTAATGCTGCGACCGCCGAACAATGAAATTACATCTGAGAAACGAATTTCGATCTTGCGAAACGCTCAGACGTTTCAGGAAGGCTTTACACGGAAGGAAAAGTTATCGCAGCGAGAGTCTGTGTGCAGCAGCTAAATCTCGTTTTAACATAGGACTGTCGAAAGCTACAGTAGTCATATATCTACAGTAGCAAAAAGTTTTAGTTGCAGCAACAAACAATTTTCAGCAAACCATGATTAGTTGCGGCAATGAAATCTTTTTTTTTTCTTTTTTCTTTCCGTGTAGACAGATGAGAACGATCTTATGGGACACGAGTGAAACAATCGCACTACTATCGAGTGTTTGAACGATTGTCAGGTAATTATACGCGGAAAAAATATTGTAGTAAAAATTATAAGGTTTTTGTAATCCAGGGCCATATAGAATTATGATTGACATACTTGTTTAAAATATGTTACGCACGTTTGATTTTTTGCTACAAAATTATTGTAGTTATTTGAATGTGCTTTATATCGTTTTATTATCGTTTAGATTGTTAAATTTATTTCTATGGAAATTTGTACTGCAATTTCAGTATAATCCAGCTTTATAAAAAATGCCGTAAAAAGAAATTTTTATTTTCTCCGCATAGACTGCAGATGGTATTTTATTCGACTGAAAGTCGCATTAAATCACATATGAAATTCCATGGCGATCATCGGTGATCCTTAGCCGAGTGCTTCAGCTATTGTATCTGCCGCAATTACCATATCCAGCAGCCCAGCTCATCTCGCTAGGGCGACTGGACGGCACAAACGATTCTACGCCGCTACTTACGCGCTATCGTGCTCGTCGCAAAAATCTGTCGGTCCGAGCGGCAAAATGCGTTTGCGGAACGGAGATTGAGAGACTCTGGAGGGCTGCGCGCGACGAGGGGTGCACCGGCGGGGCCCGATATACCGGATTATCCGAGTGGAAAACGTAATGGAACGAGTAAAGTTTGCGTTCACGCATCGTTGGGTCCGTCTGGCGAGGGAGGGCCCGTAAAAAGCGACGACGGGCCAACGGCAATGCGATTAGGTAACTGAAACCGTATCGACCTATGCGCGCACACATCTCGCTACTATGTGGGTGTTGTGCCGGCCGGCGAAGCTGCACGTACGCTACGCGGGGCGGCTAGATAATGCAGCGATAACGCGGACGACTCGTTGAACACACTCTCGATCCAGATTCTATGAGGCAGCCTAGTTTCCAAGAAAGCGAGAGGACGAGACGATATCGATGGCGCGTCTCGCAAAATTTCTGTCCGCTTTCGCGTTCGCCACACGACTTTTTCCTCATCTCATTCTCGTCCGCGAGAGTCGAGAAGAATGCCCAATAAACTCGTTGTCGATTGCTGTGAATTTCCGAAAATCGTTGGATCAGACAGCGCGACGTTCTATTCGCGGCGCGTCTCGTCTGGTCTGGCATCGAAGTCTCCGGCCAGCGGTTGCGCCACGACGCGTCGTGCAGATTGGCGCGCTCGATGCTTAGGCATCGTTAGGCATCAAAAGTGGCTGCGGAGCGGCGCTCGGCGCGGCTTAAAATTATTGTGTCGCCTTGCGTGAACGAACACGACAGTTTAACGACCCTCCTAGGGCGCAAACGAAGCAGGAACTCGGTACCGACGATTGATCGTCGTGAACAACGCGCGAGATAGAGAGAAAGAGAGAGATCCGTCCACTCGTTGGATAAATTAAAGCACAACAGGTAAACGGCTCGTTAGTGATACTCCGCCGACGATGGCCTCGTTGCGTTATTGTCGGCCGGACTGCCTCCAAACACATTGAGTTAGAGAGTCTCATTCGCGACGCGCGTCCGTGTAATTCCGTGAGGTCGCCCGATGGCGCCATACTTAACGCTCTCCGATCTAACGCAATCCGGAAGAAAAGCTGCTAGGGGGGCCCGTCCGCGATCAATCTTTGTCAAAGGCGTCCTGGTAATGCGGCGACGATAACACGCGAGGCAACGGCGCGAATGCAAACTCCCCGCAGCTAGGAGCGATATTCGCGGGCAAAATGTGGCGCGATTCTGCGCGAACGAATGTTACGAGTTAAATCGCGGAGAAAATGCGATTCTTTCGGTGCTGTTGCAGGACGCGGCTCAAAGACAAACTTGCGATCGCGTCGATTAATTTTGGCGCGACAAGCAGACAGTGATTCGCCTAGATACATTTTTACAAGAAAAACTTTCTTACGGAAAGAAGTTCTTACGTATACAACGAATCGTATCTACCCGCTCAGTTGCGCTATAATCGTCTCTTTCTCCTTGTACGTTACAGAAGCTGAAGAAGTTCGGGACGAGCCACGGAGAAGGAGAGTGCCGACATCATCGGTGAGTCGAATTATTTCTCATTGATATTTTCTTTTTTCTATTGAGTCATCGATGCTCGGTCGAAGCCGCCTCGATTTATCTTTGTTTGTTAGAAGCAGCCGACACGAGCCGATAATTGGTTGTTGCCACGCCGCCTTCTTGAGCGTATCTTCTTGTAAAATTTGATATTTTTTTTCTCATTCCTGACGTTCATAAATTATTTAACGTTAAGCAACAGATATTCCGATGGTATCGGCTCTCGTCTCGGGACATAAAGTCTGGAAATAAGAAAGCCGACCGTCCGCTTCGGTGAATTTGTAATGTCATTCGCGCGATCGTCGTAACCTTCGCCCATGGCCTTCTTTCAAACTCGACAAGGTTACTACCGGTTACGATCTTCCTATAACGCACGGTCTTCGAGGTAGACTCGATTCATCGCAGCCTCTCTTCGCGTTCAAATACTAAAAAATGCCACTCTTACGTATTAAAAATTTATTTGTTACATTATTACATCTATTATATGTGGAGATTGAGACAAGGGGAGAGACAAATTCGTCTTTAGTCGCGCATAAATTTACTTTCGATTAACCAATTATTTGAACTCGGGTTCAAACTCGAGGCCTCGCAGTCGTACAAAGCGCATTGTCAGCGTCCTCTCATCCTCGAGAACAACGACGAAGACCGAGTTTCAAGATTTGCATACGCACAAAGCCGCGCGTTTAAAGGGACAAAGCGCGTCGTGCTCCTCGAGGAAGGTCACATCCGGACCGTTGACTCGTTCGTTTTTCGGAGCTTATCTCGGGCGAGGAAAACGAAAACAAGAGAGAAAACGAAAGAATAACGCGAACACGCGCGTTCTGAGCGTCGAAAGTCGTCGTGGTGATGACCCGACTGTTGTGTGCCAGATACCTCGTACTTTTTTCTTTCCCGCCGCGCGACGCGCTCCTCCGGGGCCGGCCCCGACTGTTCCCGTCGACTGTACCGGCGGCCATGCATCGCCGATGAGAATATGACCCCGGCACGTATAGCTCGGGCTCGAAGTAAACTACATAGGCGTTGCGCGCGTCTCTCGACTTCGCGGCGAGTCGGTGGTCGTGCGAGTCGGTGTCGTCGGCGCGCTGCTTCGTGTGGCGTAGGTGATGGCGGTGCCTTGGCTGGTGATGGTGGGAGTACCGCAAGGGTCAATCCACGGTCCACCATTATATTCCCTCGGCGAGTCGTGGCACACGGGGGCCCTGGAGCGGGTTCACAGCCACGACGACATTCGAACGCTTAATGGCCGGAATTTGTCTGGCCGGCAGGTACACTGACAGCCAGTCGGTAGAGTTAGTGACTCGCGTTGCTCTCGGCTAGAGCGAGAGCCGACGACGACGACGACGACGACGACGACGAGAGTAGGCCTCTATAGGGGATAGAGGAGGACGCGGAGGGAGGATGGTAACCGCGGTTGGAACGGACAGAACGCCGGCGCAGAATTGGAAATGTAGATCGGCCACGTGAAAAGCGCGATCGTGCGATTCTCACGTGAAGCGCGCGCGAGAGCGAATTATGCCTGTCGAGTATTCCTGTCGACAAGTCGAGGAGATCACTTGTCGATTTAGGCGAATCGCGGTGAGGCGAAATGTGGCGAAATTTTCAAATTTATCCTGTCACCACTCGCTGGATTAATATTCGTGATTCGAGCGCTCGTGACATCGAGGTCTTCGACTTGAATCGCCGAGCGTTTGAAATACCTATTCGAACGGCACTCCTTATTTACAGAAGCTCTTTCCCCTCGCAAGGTTTCACGTTGACGTTTGATTAAGGTCATCTCGTTTCATCGCGATCGTTGCCCCGACCGTATAAAGGGGAGTCTGTTAATCTGTATCCATCATCTGCACAATTAAGATTTTAATTATCTAATTAGCGGGATTGTTAACGACGGAACGATCGGTAATTGGTGCGGTAGATGTGCGACGTGTGTGCATCTGTGTGAGCGCGTGCGAGCGACGAACCGACCGTCGCCGCCGCCGCCGCCGTCGTCCTCCAAATGCAACTTTGACCTTTGAGAGGGGCGGAATGTATCGTTGGCAAAAATCATGCTACGAAGAAATGACTCTATCGTAATTAAACCATTGACGTTGGAGATACCGTAAGGGTCAATCCACGGTCGAACATCATATTCTTCGGCGCGGAGAGCCGTGGCTTTAGGAGCGGGCTCGTATAACCGCAACAACGTTCGACGCTTAATGGCCGGAATTTGTCTGAATGGCAGGTAACACTGACAGGCACTCGGTTTAAACTCGGTGAGTGGAGAATACCGGCTACAGAATCCCGCGGTATCCAGAAGGTTCTCTCTGTAATTCAAGGCTCGGCCGGGTCACCGATTAACGTATCGATCATTAGATGAGGCCGATCGAGACGACTTTTTCCCGCGACCCAGCCGCGGCGATCGCTTTAAAGTTCAAATTGAAGCCTAAATAACGACGGAGGCTCGCCTTCTCTATGCCGCGCTACTTCTCTCTCTCTCTCTCTCTCTCTCTCTCTCTCTCTCTCTCTCTCTCTCTCTCTCTCTCTCTCTCTCTCTCTCTCTCTCTCTCTCTCTCTCTCTCTCTCTCTCTCTCTCTCTCTCTCTCTCTCTCTCTCTCTCTCTCTCTCTCTCTCTCTCTCTCTCTCTCTCTCTCTCTCTCTCTCTCTCTCTCTCTCTCTCTCTCTCTCTCGCTCTCTCCCCTCTCTCTGTCCCGGCTTCATCTCTCAGTGTTACCGCTTAGTGAAGACAAATGATTATGCAGAAGTAGTCAAGTATTTCATGATAAATGGATTTAGCTGACAAATTGACATACCATGTGAAAAGTTCATTTATTCTCTATTAAATTTGAATTTTTATGCTGCTCACGTTGCCCAGCGGCGCTTTTGAGATTTTCACATTAAATATCTCTCGACAAGATTTCCATTTCCATCCCGTCGGTTTAAGAATTAGCAAAGAATTGGGACGACAAATATTCTTTTCTCTTTATCTAAATTAAAAAGTAAACAATGCGCGTTCCGAGACACTGTGATAACTCATGCGAGCGATCTCGTGACAATAGCTCGCGTGAATGGCGTGGTGTCAAGCGACGGTGTCTTGAGTCATTGTCACGTGTTCGCACAAAAGTGCCGAGACAGTCGCACTTTAACGACCGGAATTTGTCCGATCAGACAGGTACATGAGCTAGGAAAGTAATGAGGAAGTTAGAAAAGCTTGTTGAAGGAAACTAGTGAAACACACGTTCTGAATAGGCAAGTAGCCGATGGAGTTTGTCGTTTTAAGTTTCACTGGCCATTATCGGCTGTCCCTGACTGTCGTCAATCGACTGGTTTAATCATTTCTCCCCAAACGCCACGTTCCCACGTTCCCACGTTGATGTGAACTTGGCGTCTGCTTTGAGACGTCCTTCCCTTAAAAAAGGGAAGAAAAAATATTCGAATATAATATATAAATATATGATATTTCGTTTGCATCTCAAGGAATTTAACGTCTCGCTTTTTCTCAAAATTCGTGAGATTCGCATTTTATGCTTCATTTCATGAGATGATGCGGTAACTTGGTTATCTTCCCGTGCCGTGGAAGGATCGCGCGGGATCGTAGGAGAGACGTGAAACGCAAGAACTCCGTGACAAATCTCGTTCGCGGCATCTGAATCGGTCGCCGATTCTTCCGCGTGTTCGCAATCAGGAAAAGATAAGTTTCTCGGGCGAGCCGCGTCTGTTGGCCGATCGGCACAATCGGCGTGCCGGTTGCCTGCGCGATGCCTTTTTCGGCGTAGCCTCCAGGTCTGGCATTCCTCTTTCCTCGTCGTCGCCGGCCGGTTCGTCCGGGGTCACCGACGAGGGGTCACGTCGCTCGCATGGCATCAGTGACTTTTTCATTTTTACCTCCTACCCGCTTCTTCCTCCTGCGGTCTCTCTCCTTCTCGATAACCGCGACAGACACGTGCGCGAGGAGGCCGCTGCCTTGCTCGACGAAATAGTCGATGTCGCGATTTCTTGAAATTTTCGCGAATCTGAGAGGTTTCTTTTTTCTACTTTCCGATTGTCGATTTTTGGTTATGAATAAGTCGCGACAAGCGAGAGAAAGAGAGAAAGAGAAGTCTAAGAAAAAGATGGAGACGATTAGAACAAGAGGAGGAGTCAAATTGCATCTCAGACATTCTTTTTGGACAATTTTTTAATTCGGCTTTTTTCTCTCATGTGTAACGTGGGATACTTGATTATCGTGTATAGTTGACTGTAGTCTTTGGCAAGACTTTGAGTCACTTGGGTGAGTAATCTTCGCTGTCGTTTCTCGCGTATTATTTTCCCTTGATTAGAGGATAAATAATTTGAACGCGAGAGCTATGCGGAAACACGAGGTGGTAATGAAAAAGACGCGGTTGCAGCCGACAGAAATACATTCGAGCAAGATTGTCGAGATTCCGTGTGCACCCTTGAAAAGATAAATTTATTTCGCGACCGGTAGGTCTCGCTGCATCTTATTCACTGCGCGCGAGCGCAATGAATCACGCGCGGTGGATCTATGTGACGCGAATGTGCGTCGCCCTGCGAATAGAATGCGCGAATATCCCCGCGCGGTTCCCGGGCGGACACGTCTCCTCGACGACGAGGACGTGCCGCACTCTCTTGCGGCTACTCGGGATTCACCCACGTGCATTGTGATTCCACGCTTTTCCCGCCGCGCCCGGCCTTTCCGATGAAGCTCCGCGACACTGATAGATTTCGACGACGGCGCGGTCGAAGAGATTATATTCCAACGCCGTGTAGACAAGCTCTACGGAAATCATGTCGATGGATCTTCAGATATATACGACTGAATCTTCTTCCTTTCGTTCCCAACGCGTTCGCTAGTGGTCAAAGGTGCACCCGTATAAAACCGATGAAAATACACTCTCTCGGCGACTCTCCCGGTGAGCTGTGGCGAGGAGACCGCGAGAGACCACGGGGCCGGATTACCGCATACCCGGCACTCCGCGTGCGTCACTGACGCGAAAGGATAAATACCCTCGATTAGCGATTTATTTGAATTCTCGATGCACACTTCGCGTCCGGGTCCTCCGATATATGCCGATTGCAGGCGCGAGTGAGCGAGCGTGGAGTCTCCTCTGCCTCTCTTCGTTTCTTCGCCGCGGCATCCGCCGCCCACCTTATCTCCCGCGCACCTTTCCTCTCTCTCTCTCTCTCTCTCTCTCTCATATACTTTCTTTCTGTCTCTCTTTCTCTCACTCACTCCCTTTCTCTATCTCGTCGCTCCCCGCCGACCAACCAACCAACCGACCGACCGACTGGTCGTCCGCGAGACGGTGCATCCTCGCAGGAGCGCGCGGTATGCGGTGCTGCAAGCGCGATTACCTACCTACGACGTGGATTGTCAAAACCTCGGGGAGGCACCCGAGGTGGTGTACCGTTAACCAGGCGTTCGCCTATCGAATATTCGACCTACGACCTGGCGACGCTCTCGCCGCTCCGCTCCGCACCGACCGCGCCGGCCGGCCGGTCGGCGTGAACGCGGAAATGCACGTACGCGCGCGCTGCATCGAGCAGGCCCCGGGTGACCTTACGCGGAGTACGTTTGTCCTTACGTCGGGACGACTTCCAGGACGTTTATCCGTTAGAGGCGCGCTTTCGAGCGGGCCGCTCGCGCGAGTCGCTTTTTTATCGCCGTTTGATACGCGCCACTGGTCGATGACCTATCTCTCTCTCTCTCTCTCTCTCTGTCTTTCTTTCTTGTCACACGGCAAGCGAGTCTGTCCCTCGCTGATGCTGTTAGATCAAGAATAATTGCGAGATGTAATGTTACACTTTGCATTAAGTGATTTGAATTTTTGAGTTTGAGCCAGAAGAGAACGCTCGATCGCATCTGCGGATTATCCCGGCGGCTGCTGGGTATAATGCATACTGCGTATTAAACTGCGGAAAATAAAAATGACAGATCCGCGAGAGAGATGTACGGTCGGTCGAGTGTGACACCGTCGCGGCAGCAACGTGCCAGACACGTTCTTGTCCGCTGTTCTGATGCGCACCATACGAGGTTACTTTTACTACGCCGAGTTTGCGTAACGCGAACGAAATGGACG
The DNA here is from genome assembly GCF_010583005.1 of Odontomachus brunneus. NCBI lineage: Eukaryota > Metazoa > Arthropoda > Insecta > Hymenoptera > Formicidae > Odontomachus > Odontomachus brunneus. Next base: position 1,998,822 of record NW_022639473.1, read on the forward strand.
CGATAAATAAATTGGCAGAGACGCGAACGATAAGAAATCTCTCTCCGCGGTCGCTTTCCTCCGCCGTCAGCGGTAAGCACGAAGCGTGTCCGCGATTTAATGAAAAACGGGACAAACGTTTCTCAGAAAATAATATAACGCCACGCATGGACGGCGATTAGATGGGCCTACTTCGGTACGATGAACTTGACCTGGTATTCCGAGTACCTCGAACTTTCAAATCTCACTTCCACGGAACGACAATTTGAGACCTAGAAAACTCGATCGATGCAGTAATAACAGATATAGGTCCGTATTCTCTCTGACGATTTTTTTTCCGAACCATTAACAATGGATTAAAGGAAAAACGCGCAAGTTGAGTCGCGAATTGAAATGTCCAATTGAATCGCCGACATGTTCATCGAATGAACTAGAAATGCTCCGAGATACTTCTGAGATACACTTTTCAGATGTTTTTCCTTTCTTTTCTTGCGAAAAAGTGCACAAAAATGCGCGAGACAAGGAAAGCGCATCGTCGCGATCGGCAACGTTTGCGTGCGCAACGAACACGCGGCCAGCTGCAGCGCATGCACTGCTCATTGACATTTAACTTTCGAAATTGAACAGAGCAGCGGCGGCAGCGGCGGCGGCAGCGGCAATGGCGACGGCGGCGGCGAACGGCGAGTGTGATGCTATGGTAAAATACCATCGGGCAGATAGAGCTCTAACATTTAAATGCCAGTGCCGCGAGCACGCGGCCGCGCCGCCGGGATGCGTTCCTCGGGATGCGGATGAGTTTTCCTCGTCGTCGCAGTCAGGCGGCGCTGATTCTTGGACGCTTCTCTCAAACACGCGCGTAGAATTTCCGCGTGCGTTAACATCCCGGCATGCTCGTCGGGACGAGCGAGACCCGACGAGACGAGATGCTACGCGGCAGTAATTATTTCCCCGTCGTAATTCACGTGACCGCGATTTACTCGTATCGTGATCCACGTCCCCTTAAATTCCTCTCGCCGGGGTTTTCTCCCAACTATTACAAACGACTATTATTATTGCCCACCGCGGCTACTGTGCACCTCCGCACTGTTTTATGTTCCGCGGCACGGCGCGGTTACGAGCCGGCGTATCAAGATACGCATCACGATATTTATGACAGGCCTGCATGTAAACCGTTCAACAATTTATGTCGAGATAAATATTGCGCGTCGCTCTTCGACCTTCTCCCTCCGACGTTTCTGCGCGCGAAGCCACCGCGAGCGTGTTAACACGCCTCGCAGGAATTTATCGTCGGACGAATGAGAAGCGTCACGCGACGCGTTTTCGATTTGAGCGCGATTCTGGTGTCTCAGTAATGAGTCCATTTTCGCAGTTCACTTTCGCATCGCATCGTCGATACACGTCGCTAAAGACGAGCTGATCTGCGAGGGGAAACATTCGTGTTCGACGCGCATTAGAGGAAATGGCTGAATTTCGATTATATATGCAAAATGTTGAAGTATCGACGACTTGAGAGGAATATTAGGGACGAGAGGCGTGGACGCGACGAAACGAACAACAGCATGACAATCGACGAGATGCGCGTCGCGGATTTCCTCGTAAACGACGGAAGACGGGGAGCGAGGAAAGACTTACGGCGGGATCCCAAGGCCTTAATCCGTCGATACGTAATGGGATATAATGCGAAATTAGCCGTTCACTATGTACAGTTACGCATTACGCTAACAAGACTTACTTCCGATTATAGCGAGGATCTCCATTGTTCAACCGAGCCAGTAGTGTACTCCTTGATAGTCCCAGACTCCTGCTCTCTCTCTCTCTCTCTCTCTATTCCTATACGGTGTATCCATTTATCTATCTATTCAGCCGCTCCGTATAACACACGATAGATTCCGTGTAATCTCGCCGACACAATAGCTCCAAGGGTCGAGATATACCGCGAACGTAACACCGCGGGTCTTTTTCGATCGCGTTTGCGACGCTTCCGTTCGCGAATGTCGGGGAGAACGCGTGAGATTCGTCCATGTTGGCGGCCGGCTCTTTCCGTAAGATCGGCAGTACGTAGTCGCGCACGATGCCAATATAATCCAATACCAGAGTCGTAATTCGTTTAACGCTACGCTAGAAAGCGACGATCCCGTTCCATTGTAATCCCGACGTGGCCGCGAGATAAAAGTATCTGTGTGAATTATCTAGTAGATGTGCCGCTTCCGCTTACGATGCGTTCGCTTTTGCCGCGGTTAAACTTCGGTTTAGCGTAATTAGCGGGGTTAAACGGTCGATACGCGATCTCGAGCGCAATTTGCGGCGGAACGGCCGTGAAGTCAAGCTCGCGGTGAGGAATCGGAGAGGGTGGAGGTTGGGTTAGGTTAGCCCGTGTATACGAAAGGGTCCCTAAGGGGAAGAATTTGAAGAACCAACATTGCGAGAGAAAGAGAGAGAGAGAGAGAGAGAGAGAGAGAGAGAGAGAGAGACCGCCGCTTCTTGAGATGGCAGGCAGATGCTCGACGAATTAGCCGCGGGTCTGTCTAAAAATCCGCGTCGTAAGGTAAATCAGGGGTGCGCGCTACGACTATACTTATTGCCCGTAAGTACAGCCCGGTGTACCGCACTGGCGCCTATCATACGTGAGGCTGACGCGCGTTAGCGGCAAGGAAGAGTCTCCGTCGTTCGCTAGCGTTCTGGCGCACTCGCGTGCTATGTGTCGGTGTCGGTGGAGAGGAGAAAGAGAAAGAGAGCCTCTCTAGGAAAAGGCCTGTTTGTCTGGCGAGGTTACTACAGATGCTAACGGTAGCTTCGACGGGCTTTAGTATGCGCGATCTGTAGCCTCGACAGGAAACAGAATCCCTCTCCCCATTACTGAGGAGTTGCGGCGAGAGCCGCGCGAGCGCGAAACGGCTACCGGCATTGTTACGCGGTGGGCCTCTCTTATCGTCCCAGAATGCCCTTTGCCGGCGTTGCCACGAGTAGAGAGAGAGGGGGAGAAAGAGAGAGAGACAGAGAAAGAGGTAGAAAGAAAGAAAGAGAGAGACAGAGAGAGAGAGAGAAAGAGAGAAGGTGGTACCCTTCGGCACCTTAAAAGGTCACCGTGACGACCGAGCGTTTCAGCGGCGTCGATGCGGCTCTCGTGCAGACGTACGTGCCTTCCTCCCCTTTCCCACCTCTTCGTTCTCCTCCTCCTCCTCCTCCTCCTCCTCTACCTCTCTCGCATTTCGCATCGCCTCTATGAGTCTTCTCACATACACTCACTCGATCCTTACGGTTACTCGGCGAGTTCGTGATTACGTGACGTATTTTCGGCAGTGTTCCTTTGATCCGCTGAATGAACCGTTGGAGGTTATTCAATATCTTGAAAAGTACAGGGGAAGCATTTAATTTAGAATTCTCCCTACACGCTCCGTATGCAATTGAGAGAGACCACATCATGAATTCAGTGTACGAATCATATCCCACCGGAATCTCATGTGTCGCGTGTGGCGTCGCGGCGAGTTTCTCGAGATGTTACGAGAAACTGTACCGCTACGTCGAATGACATTACGCCACTCCCTACTTCATGTGCGCTTCTTTTTGATCCTCCTGGGTAATACGCGGTAACAGCCTCCTCGCGGTATTGCGCCACCGTATATTTGTGACTCCGGCTTATTACCCGCACGCACGATCGCGTCTCGAACGAGGAGCAGCGCCATCGCCGCCACCACTGTCGTCGCCATGTGTGTGTGTGTGTGCGTTAAACCCCGCAGCCCGAATATCACCGGCGGTAACATCCCGTATTTACTCTGACTAATGAGCGTTTGATTGGCTCTGTTAATTATTGTTAGGCAACGTGATCATTACCGCGCGAGTAACGGGACGCGTCAATGGCCTCGCGTTAAAAGGCGGATCGCGCTCCGCCGTGAGTCGATCGCGGGAAAGAGGGCGGCGTTCTAAGGCCGACGCAGCCTTCGACGTTTGTGGATCAATGACTTCTGATCATTAGCCGTTTACCTACCACAGCTACATCATCTCTCAGTGAAAGTATGCCGTTATTGATTCCACGTTACGCGTTCTTTCGCGTGCTTTTTACGACACGCTCCGACTACCGCGCGGATCCATCGATCGGCGAGTATCCTGCGTTTCTTTTTTTTTTTTATTTTAATCGACCCAGAACGAGCCGGGACGAGAGATGAAGGGTCGCGCGAAGGATTCACTTTTCCGTCGTCTTATATCGATATTTTTAGAGAAATATTGATCTACCTTAAAAAATGACTTACCTTGAGAATTATTCTAAAGAAGAAGAAAGAAAAAAAATATAGTGCAATTATATTCTCGCGCTTGTATCGTTGTTGGATAACGCAGGGATACGCTCTTGGCCTTGAGGGGCAAAAATCTGGCACCGAATTATCTGGCGATCTTCACGCCGATGGCGCCATTGCGGTCGTTGGCGGGGAAAAAAACAAACTAATTGCAGAGCGGCGCTCTCGAGCCCCGGAACGGCGCGAAACTGTATCTTTCCGACTAATTAAATTACTTGCCGTGCGCGGAATCAACAAGCGAGAGCGAACTCGCCGCTGGGAGAAGGAACGAAAGGGCAGGAGGGAGGGGAAGGAGGGACGCGGCGCGCCAACAAGAGACAAGTGAGAAGAGCGATGTGGGCTTTTTGTGTTTGTTTTCGCGTCTCGGATTACGCGATAAATTGTCGAATTAACATACGTTTCCGCGCCGGCGATAATGATTTCCCGAACGGTCGCGCGCAAATCGCGCTAATGATCTGCGAGCGGTGACAAGTTCGCGGGCTGTATTTTTCGCGACAATCCCGCGATCGCCTCGAGCTCGCTCGTAAATACGCCCACACATACACTCGTATTCGCCACTCTCGACGCCGATGCCCTGCCATGCCGTGTGCAAGGGCCAGAGAAATTCGATAGACGACGGCGCCGTTTTCAATGTTAACTACGAAACTCAGTTACGCCGCGCGACGCAGTTCTTCGATAATAATAGGTGCGTATCTGCACTGCATTTTCGCTTAATTAGGATTAAAAATCGCTCAACGCAAATCATTTTCCGACGTCTCTCATCTTCATCGCGAAATCGAAACGATACCTTTTGAGAAAAGGTCAAAGGGCTCTATAGAGTCGGTATTAATGGTCTTTGCTTGAAGCTTGTCTCGCGTGAGATATTCCGATTTTTATGCAGAATTATATTCAAGTTTTTCAACTGAGAATCATGTGTGATATATGTGAGCATTGTATTTGTAATTGCGATTCAACTGGAAAACACTCTCACCTAACTCTGAACTGAAATCTGAGTATCTTATTTGAGAGGAGTTTCAAGTAACGTCTATTGATATAGATCTACGTGTCTATGATAGATTAAAGGTTCTGCCGATTGTGTGTGTCAATTTCGGTGTTTCATCGGAGAAATTCATTCGTACAGGACCTTTAGCTTTCCTTATTCAAGTTTATTCGAATTGCAACTGACAACCCCTCCATAATAATTTTCTCAAGTTATTATTGCACATATGCGTATATCTTATTATATGTCTCTCTAATGAGCCCTCCTACGTTCCCTTTGTGAAGCAGTGCAGCGTCAGCGTTTCATTTAGGATTTCACGGATAGTATCATTTGCATGTATTGTTATTATATATCGCACTATATGGTGAGAGTGTCTCCTCGCGGCGGACTTTGCTCGCTTGGATTCGCGACTGGCACCATTCGGCTAATTAAGCAGAAAGATCTCCCATCCTCGCGTTGCGTGCATACGTATGTACGTGCGTGCGTGCGTGCTCTGGAATCCTGTTTTCTCCTGTTCATGGCTATCGTTAATTGCCGGCGCAAGGTCTCGCGCGCGAATTTGCGAGCGCGCGTATCCGCGCAGATCGGGCCGACGACAGCGGGGGGTAGACAGCGACGAGAGTATCACTAATTCAACGTACTTCCGCGTGAGAAGAGGTGCTCCGGATGCACACGGCGATCTCTCTCTCTCTCTCTCTCTCTCTTTTGTGTTTCTCTCAACCGCGTCTTCTTCCGCGGCTACGTTACTTCGTACTTTACGTACGCGACTCGGTGCGACATGACTCTCGCGTTTGACGCGGGCGCGGCAGGCCGCCCTTGATTTCTTGTTTCTAAATGGACGACATCCGGTCGCCAGCTGATAGCTAATTGACCGGCCGTGCGAACGAGTGAAAGAGTGGGTGCAGGCAACAACTCGGTGCTTTATCGCGGCCGCTTTATCAGGGTGGTTTACGTTAGAAGTGCAACGCGCGGCCCTTGTAACGGCTTCTGCTTATGAGCACGGCGACAAACAGATCGTCGGGCATGTTCGTGATACCCGCGTATGTGTATCAGATACCGTTCCCTTCCGCCCTGATATTTTATCTTAACGATTGCTCCTCTTCAACGCATGAACCAGAGGACATTCTCACGCGCCTTACTCGCGTTTCTGCGATTCTTCCTCGAAACGGAAAGAGTGAGTAAAACGCGACGTTCGCGCGCTTTCAAGGCGCTTTCTGCTCCACGGACGACCTGTTAATAAGTTGGCGCGACAGCTATCGCAGAAATCGGCCGTCGTCCTGTCCGTCGACCAATCACCTTCCCGATCCATTCTGCATTCCGCGGACACGTTCGCAAGATGTTGGTCAACTAATGCAGACGTTTGCATTGAATCGGCCGGTGCACTCGGCTCGCAGCCCTCTTCGCCTCGTGAGTGACTGATCTCGCGTAATGCTATTTACATGAAACATAATCCGCGTTGTTCGTGCGACCCGGTTGGCTGTACGAGAGAGAAAAGCGATACAACGAGACGAGAGTATGTGTCCGCCGTCTCTCACCTGGCGAAGTAAGATTGTACTTCGATCAGTAGCGGACTCGCGCTCGATCGCGCCACACTCACTTGACTTTGCAACACCTGACACTTTGGTGAAGCAATTCCTTTTTTATCTGGGTTAAGCTAAGAAAAGTCTGTGTAATCTATAGAAAGACAGTTGGCAAACAGAACAACCTAAGCGAAAACAATTAACTTGACAAAACATTTTCAAAGATGACTTGATATTCTTATATTTTTTATTCATTATATGTCATTTTAGTACCTAAAAATTAATTTCTTCTTTCAATTATACATGATAAATTTATGAATAGTATGAAAGGAGACGGAATGAATGCATCTTAGAGGCATAGAAGGTAACAGTCGGGATTCATTATTGAAAGTCGGATAATTGAATTAGCGGAGTCGAACAAGAGAGATTGATTTGAAAAATATTTCTTCATCTACAATTATTTGCTAACAATCCCGAGCTTCTGTTTGACGAGTCTCCAGGGTGGTCGGGGCCCCGAGCTTATCGGCGAATCCACCGTTGACTTTGATAGAACGGGAATGTCGCAACCAAATCCCCTCGCCTCCCTCCCCTCGGTTACATCTCCGCTCTTAATATTCTCCTCTCTCGTAATACCTCCTCGTCTCGTTCCGCGATGCGACATTTGTGCGAGCTCCCCGAGCTGGCCGATTGCGGCACAGCGTGTTGGCGCGAGACGGAAATAAGATGGGTCCAGGTGAGCGACGGAGAAACATGACGGCTGAGTGACGGCGGGGAGGGTGGGTGGATGGCAGGGGAGGGTGGTCTTGGGTGAGACTAGCTTTCTCCACAATGCGATTGCCTGCACGCGCGCTCGAGTCACAAGTCACACCGCCGCGGAGAGTGCGCGGAGAGTCCATTGTCCTCGTTGCATGCGCCCGTCTCTCCTGTAGTTTAGTAGGTTACTTAGCCGGAGATTTTCTTCGGACTGCGCGCCTCTTAGATAACGCTCACGTCACAGCGTCACAGTTTTGTCGCGGTGGAGGTGCGCGCGAGAGGTAATGAGAGGCATGATTGCGCGCATGCATTATGCTGTCTCGTCCCGCTCATTATCGTCTTATCTTGCGAAATGACAATCACCGGATAATTGTCGTGGCGCGTTATATGTTTTGCGCTTATTATGTTCCTCGCACCTACGGCGCGAAGTCTCGATTTAACACTTGACTAATTTACGATCCAGTTATTCTGGGTCTGGATATCATAGTGTTTGACACAGAAATGAAAAAGCCAATCTGATCATCGTGGGCTGGCTTTTAAATTCGTTGAATATCCTTCCAGTGAAATAGCCGCGTCGATTTCGCGACATCTTGTTGCGTTTCCGAGCAAGTCACGTTCCCGTCCTGGCGAGTCGCTTAGAAATTCATAGGATAATGTGCCATTCGGTCCTAATTGGAGAGACACGTCGCGTGGAAAAGAAAACAAAAAGTAAGGGGGAATCTTCTTGCTCGACAACTCTCTTCTCTCGAACGTTCGCGTCGACGGAAACCCGGGATGTGAGTTTTTCCACGCGTGGCGTACGTGCCCCGTGGTGCGTCGAGTTTGACGCACTTTCAGGGCCGATGCGTTTTCGCTGCGAGGCTTTACGAATGCACCGTGCGTGTAGTAAAAGTCCTGCGAGTATATATAGCGCAACGGGGGGCCAGAACGTTGCATCCTTTCCTTAAGATAATGGGGAAAAGCCCGAGGGGAACCAGAAATAGACATCAGAGGCAAAAGCGGAGACTCGCTTTCGCGCGGAATTAATTTTATCGCGATTATAGCTCGTATTCTTTAGATCCTGAAATTATTTCTTTTCCGTCGGGGGTAACATTGAAAAGACAGCACTTTTTTCGCGAAAAATATAGTGCTATTTGACAAAGGTTCGCTCGGGAAAAGCAAAGAAAGTCGAGGAAACAAATCATCTTCACGAAAAAAAAGTTTTAAAGCTTGTATAATCCATTCAGCGTTATGCGCGCGTTATCAGTACTAATTAAAAGCTGAAAGCTAAACGTGTTGTCACGACTCTTGCGAATTAAAATTCGGAGGAGACTCCGATTATAATAATTAGGAAGAGATAAGATTTGAAACACGCGAATTTATTCGTGAAGAAGGTCGACACTATTGCAAGCGCGCACGGGAAGGAAGGCGAAGAGCGTGCACCGGCGAATCTAACGACCAAATCTCAATGCCAGCGTAAAATGCAAAGCAGCAGCGAGTGAGCGCTGAAGTGAGCACGGTGAGGTGAGGTGAGGTGAGTTGAGCTGAAGTGAGGCGAGGTGAGACGAGGTAAGATGAGGTGGAAGCACTTCTTCCCCGAACGAATTCCACGATGCGTGGCGACCAAGGTGGAGGTCGGGTGCTCTCCGGCGGATCTCTCCTCGTCCTGCGCGCGCGTCCTTCCTCCACTTGTTCCACGCCGCCCTTGCTCTCCACGCGGGAGTGCGTGAAGCAGAACGAAAGGAGGGTACCGGACTGTCTCGCCTTTGGACTCGCTCTTTCCTCTCGGCCCCGTCTCGCCAGATATATTCAGCTCTTTCGCACGTTAAAAAATATTCGCCTAGTGGGAAATCGCGTGCATTCTCTTCTCTCTCTTGTTCTTTTTTTACAAAAATACTCGATTTTTAGTCCCCGCGGGGTCCACCGGTTATTTTGCGCAAGCGGCTTCTCCGATATCACGATTCAAAACGTGACGACTATATATTGGGAATCCTTGAACTCTCGTTTTACGAGTAGAGAGGTGGAGGACACATTCTCGGTTTTGAGGCTATTCTTTCGTTTTCCCTTTCTTTTTTTTTTTGTTTCTTAACGTCGTTTTTTGTTTCTGTCGTCTTAACGACGACGATTTCATTTCTTTAGAAATCCGTCGGCCACGATGACTACACGAAAACGTACGCTGTCCCAATTAACGTTCCGCGGCGCGCTACTTTCCGGAAATTAATGATCCGCTCTTTCGCGCGCGTGTTTCTGCAACTGCGACAAAAGAACGTGCCGTTTAAAGGCGGTACTTTCGCCACTGGACTTCATTAACCGTCATTACCGATTTTCGCTCCTTCGTGGCGTGTTGCTCAGCGTCAACGGAGAGATCAGCGATCACGCTGCGCTTTTCAGGTCGATGGCACGTGTGCAACGATCACGCGTTTGCCTGATTATTTTTTCTCTCTCTCTCTCTCTCTCTTTCTCTCTTCGCGCTGATCAGGCACATTAAAGTGTTCGAACGATAAGTGTGATGGACGGCACACGTTAATGCACACGGATGTCAATCATTCGCTTGCGACACCTAATCAATGTACACAGATAATATAGCCTATCGCGCAGTTTATGCTGTTACTTAAACGTCAGTTTATAGATGACGTTTTACATTGTTTTGCTACCGATAAAACCTTAATCTAATATTGACTTTAACCCATAAGCATGATAACTGTTAACCAAAAAAAGTACAAAGCAAAGGAGAAGAGATAACTAATCCTCTTTATCGACAACAGGCGATAAATCCTCTTCCAAGCTGTCGAGTATGTCAATCGTAAAGTACGAAAAGTTTTATGAGAAGATTCGTAAAATAAAATTAAGGACTCTTTGTCCTGTCACTTTCGGGGGAGGATCGCGAGTATCTCTTCGTTCTTCCGAAATTCGCGAATAAAACACGACAGGAAAGCGTCGCGACGTGATCTCGGTCGGCTCACGTGAATTAGGATTGCGCGGTATTGTTAATAAATAATGCGCTAATGGGGCGCGCGGGTTGAAGAGGCAGCAGTAAACGCGACGGAACGGAGAAAGCCGCATTATTTACGCCCGTTGGCTAACGGCAGCGACGGCGGTGCGGTGACAAGTTTAAAAAGCCGCGGGAAGTAATAACCGAGGTGTCCGCGGATTAAAAGGCGTGACACTGCTAGTTCCAGCGATCACTCTTCCCCGCAACGATGTAATTAAATCCTACAACGTACGTTTGTCTACTCTTTACGACCGGTCAGGCATACGGTCGCGTCTCCGCTCTTACCCCTTTTGCCGGTTGCGTCACGCGTATAATGTTATGCTAACGGCGATCGGGTCGCGACGATCGCGCGACGGCGAAACCCAACTCCACCGGCGAACACCTCCGGACAGGCCTTGAAGTGCGAATTCACATGGTCACTTTTAACGGGATCCCCCGCGCAAACCCGAAAAACTAAACGATTCCCCTCATATATACGCGCGCGGCCTGTTTAGCCTTGAGACTACAATGTGAGAATTATACGGAGAGTATATTACATTTGTCGCGGACATCTTCGGTGGCGAACTCGCGGGAATACCGGTTGTCACGAAGTTGAGGCGTCGATAATTAAAGCGTAGGCTGGAACAACTCTGACCGAGAAACTCGACGTTTCTATCGAGGCAAGAAAAAGGAAGCGTTGCAAAGTCGAACAATTACAGTACTTGGATTTTTCTATCATGAGATTATTGGCTCTTCTCCCTCTATTCCCGACGGCAGTGAAAGAGGGGGAAGATGAAAGCACGGAAAAAGAAGGAGGAAAGATCGGCGAAAACGGCGAAAACGCGCGAAACGACGACGGACACTCGTTAGCGAATCGCGCGATTTAATGTCTCACTCGGCGAGCGAAATTGATAGCGGCGCAATTAGACGCGTAAATTGTACGCGTCTGCTAGCTGCTCACCGTGGCGAGGCCTATCTGTCCATAAAATGACAATGTACTCTGGCGCGAGAGCATGAGTGCGTGCGTGCGTGCGTGCATACGTGCGTGTACGTGCGTATGTGTGCGTATGAGCGCGCGGTAGTGGTGCGCATACACGGTAAAACGTTTAGATCCACGCCGTGAGATAGCCTAACCTTCGTCGTAGCTTACCGAGCGCGTCGCCGGTTCTCTTTTCTACCAGTTCCCCGCGCACGTTCACGCGCACGCGGTGTGCGTTCGCGTACGGATGTACGGCTCGCGCTCGCGTTCCGCGCGCACCGGAATACGCATCGCGGGACATTGTTCCCGCGGCCGTGCGATCGCCACTCCGGCAACGCGCACGGCGACGAGTAAAACGCTATCCCTTGGACGAAAGTACAAGAGAGAGAGAGAGAGAGAGAGAGAGAGAGGTGTTGCGCGCCTCCGTGAAGCCCTCTATATCAGATCAGGGAGATTGCGGATTGCGGATCAGACATCAGAATTCCGACGAGTCCGGTAACTTTGATTTGGCTCGTTTTCAGCCCGGTCAGTCGGGTTCCAGTCTTCAATCTGCGATACTTGATTTTATACGAGTGCCTTTACATCCAGTGATACAAGTCGACGTGAGTATCATTTTAACTTTATTAATCGTTGAATATGAAACACATACAAAGAGACAGAGTGATGCTTGTCTCGGCTAGTACCGTGAAATACATTCAACATCTATCTAATCTAATACGAGCTTAAGACACTCGGAACCGATTTTCAATAGTAGTTTAAACTTAAATTAAATTTGTGAGCTTAAATCTAACTTCAAACCGCTGTCGAAGAAAGTAATTTTTGACCGCGGCGAAAACTTGAAGTTATCGTTGGGAAACACGACAGCCAGTATTACAATCGACTGTGCGAATGCGAGTATTCCTTCGCATCACGACGCGAGTACCTGGGCGGGCACCCTCGCGGATCCGAGTGGATATGCGCCGGCGGGGCATTTTGCGCGAGGAGACGAGACTTGAAAAATGATCGGCGCTTTAACGACTCATTTCCCTTAGCGCCGCGCGATAAAACGGCTCGCTTTCATCGGGCATGTACCTCACGTGCAACGTCCACGGCGCCGTCGTTTCCTGTTTCCTTCCTTATCTCCGCGCCGGCAGAAACCGGAAAATCCACGAAAGCCATACGTTATCTGCCACGTACGGTCAGGGTTCGCGCGCGCGGTACCCACGGAGACGAGATATCAGCGAATGCACGGCCGCGCAACACTCGCCGCACACGAGTCCCGTGTGTTGCGGAAACACCGGATGAATTATTTCGCATCCGCGCACGATCGCCAGAATTATTTCGCTCGCCGAGGATTCATTGTTGCGACCGGTCTATCCACCGGGGGGATCTCAGATGGCGTTTTTACGCGACGTCCGTGCGAAAACTCGCCTCATACGCGAGGATGCGGGGATAAATCGTCGAACGTTATCCTCCTCGGCCTTCAAGGCTTCATTTTTTCCGCGATTTCGCAATTTACAACATCGGATATTTAATCTCACGGTTGATCCTCGCGGTTAAAATTTTGCCAGTTTATTCGAAATTACAGAGGAAAAATAGCTTCTTATTTTTGTTAACGAAGAGGACATCCCGATCGACGTCCCGATAATGTTTTCAGGAGGACATTCGCAGTGAATCGATGAAATAACGCGGCTATTTCATGGTCTCTTTACACGCGTGTGTACATTGCGCGTACATTGATCGCGATACTCGGCGAGGTTATTACACTAACTCGCCATGGGCGAGTACGTTTCCACGAGTTTAACGCAACACAGAGACGGACTGTCGTGATGTTCTCATGATATTCGACTTATCGACTCTTCTGATCTCGCGCGATTATAAAGTGCTTGCTCCATATAACGTAACGTAATGGGTTAATCAAGTCTCGCTCAGAGGCCTCGCTTCCAACCGTACGATGTCATTACGCTCATAAATCTTCGAGCTTCCCGAAGCGGCACACAGCGAGCGAGCTAGAGCGAGAGAGGGAGAGAGAGGGAGAGAGAAAGAGAGAGAGGGAGAGAGATGAAGGGAGAGATCAAATGTGACGCAAACAATGTTCTCTCCATCGTGTGTCTGTCATGCGAGGAATTTTAACGCCATATGTCTGCTAACGCGACAAAATGCTGTGTAAAAGACTTGTACACGTCGCGCGAGCCGCCGATGCGTCCGGACTGATGGAGACAGCGGTGCGTTTACGCGCTAGATACGACACTAGATCGTCGTGCTTGTCCTGTAAACTAGGAAATTATACAAATTAGGCATGCAACAGCCGAGCAAGTCGTCTAAGTATGTAGGTATGAAGGCGTCTCCTCCACGTCTTCGTTTTCCGTTCCTCGCTTGTTTTCGAGACGCGACGTGCATCCACTTGCACGACGACGGCGACGAGAGAGAACGAGAGAGAGCTTTTCCCTTCTCTCATTATTCGCGCGACGTTTTCCACGGGGAAAAAACGCGACGTCGCTGGCGCGAATGCGAAATACGATTGCGTGTGTCGCATCGACTTGACGCGACTTGAGATCATCTATTCATGGTGTGATTTCGCGTGTCGAGCTTCAAGTTTATTTGCGTGCTTATTCTCGCGCTTGCATTCGGAACGCGTCTATTCGCAGAACGAACAATTAAATGCTGGGTTCGGATTACTTGCGTTCATTATCACACGGAGAAGTTTCAGTTTGTGCAACTGAAGCACACGTGAGTAAAAACTCACTGATGAAAAATTATTTTTCTGTTACTAGCTTGCTTGCGATCGCGAGCATTTGTTCGAACATTTAGTTGCACTAAAACTCGGTTGAGATAACTTAGAGCAATTAACTGCATAGAAGCTTTTTGCCGGAATCTTTCTGTTCCTACAACTGAGTTTTTCATCTGTCCTCTAAAGATAACAGAAAATTCACGACAACGGAGTTATTCTTTCCATGTAGGATTACCAAGCTATCGCCGGCAATATCGCAACGCAAACGGGCGTTGCCAGGTGCATACTGCACGCTGATGCAAATTGGCTGGCGGCGAATAAAATATATTATTGTCATCACGGAACTTTTACATATCTAATTTTTAAAGACGTGGCTGTTAGGACGCACAATACGAAGAGCGATAGAGATCGCACTTGTTAATCGCATATTACTCATCGCCGAGAGTATATTCTCGCCGTTCTCTCGTTGCAACGCGCACGTTTCTAACGTTCGCGTTTCACCGTTCCGGACTGACGTTAGTGTGTCGCGCGTGATCATACGAGGCGCGAATCATATCGCGGAGGCTAATCATTCGATCGATTTTCACGCCCGTGGTGTACCCGTCAGCCTTGTAACGCCACACGCCTGTTTTTCTTTCTGTTGCAGAGGCCGAGCCACCGGTGCCCAAAGTCAACAAGTGAGTAGAACGAGTATCGAGCGTGAGTACCCCTCATTCGCGCGCATTATAATTACAAACTCACAGAGCGTTCGCGCAGTTAATGCTCGTTTCATGTGAGATTTATGTTTCTCTCGTTCGACTAAGCGCGTACACGCGTGCATGCATAAAATCGTGGAGTCGTGCATCCAGCCAGATGCATGCGACTGCTTCGTGACGGGGAGAGGGAGAGCAAGGTGACTCCTAATTAGATTCTAAATTACGCGGCAAAACGACGAGAAGACGTCTGAATTGTAGCGCTCCGGTGTTTGCCTGTGTGCGTGCGTGGCGTAAGAACCGCTGAATCGCTTTCGAAAGGTGTGCCCGCGGAAACGCGATTTGCACGCATTCTGGAACGATTGATCGATCGTGTCCACCGCAGTTGCGCGACCAAGACGAAGGAAAGGAAACAAATCTTTCGCGCGCGTTTCATAATGCGTGGCTTCCGGTGATTTTTCTGTCGCGACACGTACGCCGATCAGGAATTTCGACGGTAATTGGGACAAATGGCAAGACTCTCGGCAAATTGAAGTATATCTGCGCAAGAGATATCGCGTAGAACTTACAAGTGGGATGCTAATCACGACGTATACAGGGGTTACTACACGCTCCCTCGGTAGTCACGCGATCGCGTATGACGGAGGAGGCGCGGAGCCGTGTGCGAGGACAGGCCGGAAAACGAGAACTTCATCTGGATCATTTCGTCGAGTGCTTTCCAGTTTGCGAGTATTTTTTTCTCTCTTCGCAATACATCAAAAGTCTTTGACTGAAATGATTAAAATTCGCCAGCGGTTTCCGCCTCGCAGCGATCGCGAGCAAAGAACGAAGTGTCTCGTGGTCGAGTGGGAGAAGTCATATTCTCGTTATTAAGTTAGCAAAAGTCTACGCGGAGTTCAAAGACATGGAGAGAGCCCGCGGTACCGCAACGCAGAACGGGAGCCGGCCGCGTTCAAAGGGCCTGACATAATTGAGAGATCACGCCAATTAGATGCGCCTTTAACGGTTTAACTTCCAGGCGGAAGTCAATACATCCTCGGGCTCTGTATTTGCATTCTGATTATAAGCTAGCACAAAGCTAAAGCGTCGCGGCGTCGTCGTATCTCGTTACGTCCCCCATGATCCCTCGTTATTACGAGTTCACCGGTGATAAATGGGAAAACGCCGGATTGGACGCGAGGGGAGAGAAATCGTCTCCATTCGCAGCTATTCCTTTTATCTTTTTCACGGCTGTTGTGATGTACACATTTTGCGAACTTCGTCTTCTCATCTGCTACCCGCCGTTGTAATCCGCACATTTTTATCATAAACGAGTGTGATTGCGCGGCGTTGGCGTGTCCTAGGGATAACGCTTATTCCCGACGCAACACGATCGCTATTGCGATCACTTTTCGTTTCACGGCACGCTTGACGTGCGGTGATCCTGTTAATCCCAACGATGTGCACCGAGCGGAAAACTCGCGTAATCTCGCGTAAGATCGGGCAACATAATCCTGCTTCGAGACACTCGTGCTTCACGAACACTGCCAAGTGTTCCCATATTCTCGAAGAAGTAGGTGAAATTAGAAAAGTTGGAAAATTCGAAAAAGTCCGAGGCGACACTCGCCGAGCGCCACCGTTTCAAGAGCAAAGATAGATCTTAGCGTTGTACTCAAGTGGGGCGGTGGGATTATGTAGCGAGGCTTAATCTTACGAATGCGCTCCGCGATAATGGTGTTCGCTTAAGCGTACGACGTTAAAGTGACAAGTAAAGATCTCTAAATTATGCAGCCACGAAAGGCTAACTCGTACTGAAGAGCACGCACAGCTGAGAAAGTATACATGCTCGCGCGCAGGTGTCACCGCACTTAACGGCTGTAAATAGCCGTGTATTCTTCTGCTTTGGAAAGAGAAGCGCGCGTGATGTCTTAAGAAGGAGCTGCCTGCCTCTTCGTCGAGACGCCAAGTCGCGTCGCGATTCCCTATATTTCGTGCGTTAACATCGAATTTTAATGTTAAAGAGCGAGCGCTCCTCTTTGCGCATAACCGGATACCGTTACGCGACGGAAGCATTATTCGGTATTGACACATACGTGACGGTAACTCGACGTGTATATTATATCGAAAATAAGAGGGCGTTGAACTCGTCGTCATCGTCGCGAGGTAATACCGGTGGCGCGGCATTGCTGAGCGCGAACGGTAATAAAATCAAATCAGTCGTGCGTCATTAACTTGTCGCAAGATCGTATCGAGACTTCTCGCGCGCATTCCTGTTTTCCACGTATCCGCGAGTGGCTCTTCGATTTATAAGATAACGCGAGAGGAAAAGGAATATTTCCGAGTCGAAATTTTACATTAAAGTTTCACATTAAATTTCATTTCGGAAACTTTCAATTCCTGCAAATTCCATCGTATGCAAAAGATTAATGGCGAATCTAAACATATAATTTTTTCAATTTATATATAATATAGCCTTCTTTAAGAATTATTTAATATTCGATTATCCCAAATATTCTATCTGTGTTTAATTTCTATTTTCAGTGTGTGAGTTTAATTAACTGATAATTAACGACTTGATAATTTGCAAATCTGTAATATTTTGTGATCGTGATTTCCAGCTCACCGTATACGTGTGTATTGATAGGCACACTATGACGGTTGACAATTGGCCGGTAGTAACTTCCCCCACTTTGAAGGTGTTGATTGTTTTGGTACTCGCGCGCGCCTTGTCCGTAACCGCGTCATTACACTCGGGTTGGCGAGCTGTGTACACACCGCGACGCGGAGCACGAGTATCGGTGCTTTGTTCGCAATCTTCGTCGCGCGTGAATGAGATATTTTACCGTCTATTGTAATATTTAATCGGGCTCTCATCGGCATCGCGTTAACGAACATACGCTTCACCGATTGAAGCGTGTCTCACGCGAGTGTTAGTGAGTGTCCAGTGAATATCCTGAGGAACTATGGAGCGGCCAAGAGTAGAATGCATCAGAACGCAGAACGTAGAACGTCAGTACACAGGCAGCGATATATTTCAAGGTATGTGTCAAATTGTTAATTGCATAGAATTTTTCCGATTTTATCAGACATTTAGGCAAACTCACCGAGAATGTGTGGAGATACCCGAGTCGAAATTTAAAATCTTTTCTAAGGCTGATATATTCGTAGTTTGTCATTTGAAAAATGATCATAATTTTATGCATCTTTTATTATATCATCCTCAAATTATTCATTTTATTATTTGACTGCTTGTATACTCATATCATACGATAGACAAATAGATATTGCCCAAACAATTGAATAACAATTAGTTTATGTAAAGAAAAATCTGTAAATAATTATTTTCTCAGTCAAAGATTATAAATAATTTACAACTACAAATATAATCTAGCGATTGCTGAAATTTGTGTTTCTAATAGTGCTCTTTTTCAGCTGTGTTATTGTATTGAATACGAAATTAAATCATTGTCAACGTTTATGCAACTGTCATCCTTGATGTTTCAATTCCTTTGTTTTCTCTTTGTTAGAATATTTAAATATCCTCATATTTTAAAAAATCTTTAATTGCAAAGTTTTTGCTTTTCAAATTCCTTCTTTTTTATTTTTTTTCAATCTCTGAATCCTACCGAAATTCCCAACGCCGATAAAAAAAGAAAAAAAACAAAGATATAAAAAAAGGAAATGTTGTTTTATTTACCTATGAATCCTATTATTTATTCAAATTGTTAAATATTTGCTTATTACACATAGTCTATCTGCAGCTAAGTAAATTACATGAAATCATATTACTGAAATCAAGAGTATTAAATGTGTGTGTGCAGACAGAACACGTTGAGATAATTCAATATTAAACAATTTTGAGATGATGCGTTTTCTATTGGCTTTTCTCGCTTGACAGAAAAAATCAATGGGGAGCATCAAAATTTCGACTTGGGTTGCATATAAGCAATACCATTTTAGTATTTAGATTTCTAGTATTTAGACAATATACAGCGTATATTTATACAGCGTTTACATAACGTTCAATGCAACTTGCACACAAGTTACTAACAAGTAAACCTACTCAAAAGTTACACTCCGATTTTTTTCTAATTTGGTACAAATATAGAAGTACAAAAAATATTTAGGTCATATTTTTCATTTTGACTCACTTTGAGTTTCACGGGCAGTTTATAACTTTTTAATGTTCTCGCTCCTATCATCAACAAGTGCAACAAAAATGTATAAAAAATAAAATTGAATACAAGATATAGGCGTTTTTGGTTTGCTGATTATGAATGTGAAGTCGAATGTGTAAAATTATTTGTATAAATAATAAAATGTTTAAACAAAACATGTAAAAAGTTGAAAAAAAATTATTTATACAAATAATTTGTCAGTTTGGCCAAGATTCGAACCATTTTTTACGAATTTAGCACAGATTTGAAATGTCTCGGCTAAAGAAATTTAGAATTGTTCATGTCTCAGCTGTGCCGATTTTATTAAAATTTTAATTAAAATTGCCAGATTTCTCTCGGTCGAGATTTGAACCATTTTGATTAATTTAGCACAGATTTAAAATATTTTGGTTGGAATCTCGCCTAAAGAAATTTAGAATGGTTTGTGTCTCAGCTATGCCGATTTTGTTAAAATTATTTAACTATATCTTGTATTCAATTTTATTTCTTATGCATTTTTGTTGTACTTGTTTGATAATAAGAGTAAGAATATTAAAAAGCTATAAACTACTTGTGAAACTCAAAGTGGGCCAAAATCAAAAAATTTGACTTAAGTATTTTTTGTACTTCTACATTTGTGACAAATTAGAAAGAAATTGGTGCGTACTTTTTGGGTAGGTTTATTTGTAAGCAACGAGCGCGTGCCGGCGACTTGTGTAAAGTCGCGAAGACGTCGCACGCGTCTGAGAAGCTTCGACAAAACGAATATTACAAATCTAACGAAGCTACGAAATAGTCGACGCGATATCATGAATCACGCTGTCGTCAAGCGTACGCGCCACGCACGTAACCCGTCTCGTACTCTCATATATACTTTATTCGATCCGCGCGCGACACGTCCGCTGCCATAACTCAAATATATCGGGGCGTGTGCAGCCAACATTGTAAGGCATGACGCGCAAGGGGGAGGTTTTAAAAGGAGCGGATGTCGGTCGTCGTGAAATAATATTAATTACCTGCGCGACGTTATACGGCGTGTACAGCCAAGGCGAACTGGCCGCTCTTCCTCGAGAAATTCCGGTCCGAAGCGGAGACTATCCGTCCGCAGGATCCGCATTTCCATTCCGATTACAAGCTGCTAGAGAAACGTACAATGTTGTACCTTCGCTATTACTCAGGTACCCTCGTATTATTGCTTCTGATGAGCGGGTCCTTTTTCTCTCCCTTCCTCCCTCTATCTGCCTCTCTTTCTTTCTTCTCCTTTCTCTTTTTCCTTCTCTCTTTCTCTCCGCTGTTTCCTCTCGGACCACGCTCCGTCCTCGTCTCGTTGTTTCTGATTTCTTCACGGGATTCCTGCGGTTCTACCGCGAACCACGTGGAAAAAGGCAGGATGCGCGCAGGATATTTCGACCTTGTGCGGTTCCCGTATACGTGGCTTGTCCTTTTTTCCCTCTTTTCCTCCCCGCTGTAGGACGACTCTGATGAGCGCGAGCTCCGCGCGATCCACGCTTGAATTTTCTCGTGGCACGCAAGCGGCGAACGAGCCTCGTTAAACTAACACGAGGGGGAAGGGGGACGGGGGGAATGTAACACTTTGAATACTTTCGAGTCTTTCCCGAATTGATGACTTCATCGCCCGCGAGGGATAGGCGTGTGTTTCGATCGTGATGATCAGACGCGGATATCATATGACGCAACGACACGCAGTTACACGCGATCGAATACCACCTGATATTTTATCGCGTCTTTCTCTTCATTCTTTCCGACTTTCGTTTGTACAATTTTCGCCAAAACTTGTCACAGTGCGCGAGGCGGGGCGACTCGGTTTATACGTCTGAACGAGTCCGCGTTATTGAATCTCGTTTCGAGGGAGAAACATCGGTGTTCGCCTGCGGAGACGCTGATAATTCCGCTTTTCGCGAAATCGCGTGCGCGAATCATACGAGCCATCGACCACGAGGCTCGAGCGGAGCTCGCAGGCTCCGGTACTCGAATTTCGCGTGTGCTCCTGTACTGCCGTTCCCCGTCGCGGAATTATTCCCTTTACAATTACATCGGCGATAACAGGTCAGCTTATACCCCGGCTTACGCCGTACGCAAATCCTCCTTTGATGTACCGCAGCGAGCACGGCTAGGCTGAATTCACCTGAGCGAGTGCGAGCACGCATGCACGCACGCACGCATGGACATACGGACGTACGGACGGACGCACGCACGCACGCACGTCCGTGTTTGCACGCATCCGTTGATACGTTTGCGTTTTACATTGTAGAAACGTGTTTGCCCGTTCCTGATCCCTCGCACGCCGGTGTGTATAGCCGGCTTAGCGGCCCGAGCATCGTGGTTACGTAGTCGCGCACGGGCTTTATAATGAGTCGATCTTCGTTTGCACAAACGGCCAGCTGACGCAAGAAGAGGGCCCTCGACCGGTCGCGGCCTTTTACTCTTATTACTATGTTACGAGTCCGGTATTTCTTAATCAAGATAATTATTCTCGTAACGTCAAGGTGTCATGTTAAGAAGCCCCGTTGTCTCTCGTTGTTAAAGGATGAGGCGTACGGTGTTCCTTCCCTCGGAAAGGGTTCTGTCAGGTGTGCTTATTCGAGCGAAATTTCACTCCAGGCTCTGGTCTCGTTCGTTCGTCCATCCGTCCGTCCGTCCGTCCGTCCGTCCGTCCGTTCGTTCGTTCGTTCGTTCGTTCGTTCGTTCGTTCGTTCCTTCGTTCGTCCGTTCGTTGGTCCGTTGATTCGTTCGTTCGTTTGTTCCCTTAGTCTTCTCGGCGTCGTAGCACGAATCTTCAAGAGCGCGCCAAGGCGAAAACGAGCAGCAAAGGGAACTTTGAGCGAACGAGGTTGCTGCACCGGTAGAAAAAAGTCGCCAAAGGTGAATCGATCTCCTCTCTCTCTTTCGCTCTTTCCCTCTTTCTCTTTCTTTCCTCTGCATTCGCGCGGACGAATACTACGTTGCAAGTGGCCGCTCCGTCCGCATTGATGGTTCGAGGAATCTTTCTTGGCAGGAGTGGTTCGCGTCGACCAACAAAAGCCCGCGAATTTGCATAAATCGCGAGGAGCAAACGTGCGTGGAAGGTCCGACGCGTCTAAATGTTATTTTAAAAGCGGGGGCTCGGGGAGGGCCCTTCTTACCGAGTGAGATCGATAATTGGATCTCTTAATTAGCCACAATCGAGAACATCTTCGTAGAAGCTCTCGTGACAATTTGTCTGTCTCGCAAGCATATGTTTACGCTTCGCTCAGAGTAATGTTCATTAATTCGCGACTAAATATTCGCTTTGCATTTTGTTCTCATCTCATTCTCATTTGACGTTTACTGATCGCGAAAGGCAGGATAATTTATAGTCTTTCGGTTTGACGTGTCTGCAAAAAGATCACGATGGAATGCAACAAAAATGTATTCCGAGTATCTCCGTGAGTAATGTCGTACGAGTCGTGTATTAAGCGAAAAATTCCATTCCATTCTATTCCATTCTATTTCTATTCTCGCGACGTCTGTCGTTCCAACGTGGATATGATGTATTATTATAAATGATACACGTGATGACTGTGTTCCAAAGAAGCAGGCCGTCCGTCTTTGTACTACGCGAATGAAAGATAATACCAACCAAAGCAGGATATGGGTGGAACAAAAAAAAAGGGAAGGAAGAGAGATTCGCAGGGCTCGTACGAGGCGCATTATGTGCTCCTCGTCCAGCAGACGAGTATTTCGTTAGATTTAGGGCCAACGCCCAGAACCCTTCTCTTCTCTTCTTTTCTCTTCTCTTCTCTCTTCGCTCTTTTTTTTTTTTCATACATGGACACGGGATGGCCCTGTTGAGGCCCAACGAGTAGCTCTGGTGGCTTAGCGCAGACGGCGCTTGGGCCTTGCATAGGCGCGGCTAAAAAATTTGAGTAGCGCGAGATTACTGTCAAATTACATTACCGTTTGTATATCTTTTCACGTAACCAAAAGGAATTTAGGGGAAATCGTTTTCTTTTGCAACGATACATCGATTCTTTATTTTCGTCTTCTCGATCTCTATCGACCCGGGGAGGAAGAGAAAGAGGGAGAGGGGAGAAGAGAGGAGGAAGAAAAAGAAAGGGAAAAAAGGATCGAAACGAATAGAAGAACCAGCGCCTATTACTAGTTTTGCATTTTCGCGTTGCATTAGCCGATCTGCATCGTGGATCCCATCAAGAGATCGGCCCCGGGAGTACCGTCTTTCTTGGCCTCTCGACACGATCCCTGACCCTTTCGCAATAACCAGGATGCATCGCACGCAACGGCAGTGCCTCGAAACGATCCGCGACTGCAGGCACGGCGTTACTCGTACTTGTACTTATACTTGTACCCACGCCGATATACCAGTACTGGCCACTCTATCATTGCTACTTCGTTGCTGCACTTTACTTCGCGGCTTCGTGCTACCACGTACTCGGACTCGTCGGGCAACGTTCGAGAAAGAGAGAGAGAGAGAGAGGGGGAGAAAGGGAGAAAAAGAGACAACGCGAGGTGGTTCGGGATGATAATTCGTTTTCTTTAGGGGTCAAGATTAATCCATATGCAAAGTGGGATAGTTAGGTAGAAAGTATCATTCGCGCGATATCGGAATGAATCGCATCGTGGCTACAATTACCGGTAGTATAAGCAATGTTGCGAAACTTGAGACGGATAAAAAGATAAAAGCGGGGATTGTTTATATCCACGGGATTTTTTCTCGCGCGCAAATGTTTTCTCCCTCTTTTCCCTCTCTCCCTCTAGTCGATAGAAATATTCAATTCGATGTTGGATCACAAGGTGCACGTACGCGGTACGTGTCAAGCTACTTGCCACAAGGCGCTTGCTTGCACGCGCGCGCATTTATTTGTACTCGTATTCCCACATGTATAACTCGTTACCCGCCGCTATATTGAATTTCAACCTCCCTCAGAATCAGCGGCATTACACATTCTAGAGCCCATCCCAAGGCTAACCTCTCGCAGGCAGAAAATTCAAGATTGCTCTTCTTTTCTATTAAACGTGTTTCCCTACGAGGGATTCCACTTTCGAATGTACCTTACCCTTACGCTCGGAATCGTCGCGTTCCTTTTATTATTCATGTGGCGTGCGTTCAGGATGATAGCTTCGTGCATCCCTCTGGCTTCGGGCTCGTATATCGGCTTCATCGATGATTGCTCGAGGAATTGCTCAATACACCTTCACGGGTACGAAAAGAAATCTCAACGAGCGGTGAACGTATTAACGGAGATTTAAAATCCCTCTCTCATATCGCGAGCCACCAGAATTTCACGTTATTTTCCTCTTTTCCGTAGTGATCCATCAAAATAAATATCTTCATCGCCTCGCCAATAACTACCACGAAGAAAACGCAAAATAAATCGCGCATTCGCGATCTAGATATCTATACCGATGATGATCGGCACCTACTCGTGTCGCACGTTCCGTCGCGATGTTCTGAATCTGAGACAAAAGACGCGACTAATGAGCAGGGCGGTTTCTCCTCGGTACGCGAATCTTCGACGCTCAAGGAGTTGACGACGGGCTGAACGCGTCGCTCCGGGTTACGTAAAAACCTTGGTTAAGTTCAATAGCAATCGGCGCATTTTCATCGGCCAGTTCGCGCGCTCGAGGAGTCCCGCGGTATAGCCATTTCCGACCACCCTACGCCAATGGCAGGCGTGAAGGGAAGGCACGAAGCACGAAAAAGAGTTTGCCATCGGGCGAACACTTTCCAGCGCGCCGCTCCGGAGTTCCACGACCGCGTTTCGGGACAACAGCACGTCGGTACCCAACCGTGGGGCCTCCCCGTCCTTGGTCCGTGTCAGTGGCATAGACCATACAGGGCCCGTTCAAGGTCGAACCGAGCAACGACGAAGGCGCACGAGAGACCCCGAGTCCGGTCGACGGTACCTCCTCGTCGGGGCCCAATGACTGGCGGGGGCAGGATGGCGAGGTCGACGCGGGACGGGGGGGAAGTGGAGGAGGAGAGGGAGGAGGTGGAGGAGGGAGATGATGCCCGACCGAGGCGATCGAGGGTCTTCGCCAAGTGTCATCCTATACCCGTAGGCCTGCCACGTCGTTTCTCCGCGTCTTAACGCACATTAATACGCGTTATGTGTACACTGGGACGACACCCGCCTTCGTCGCGGTTTTCGCTGTCCGCTCTTCTGGCTCTTCTTCGTTTCCTCGTCCGCTTCGTCTTCCTCGGCGCCGCTCATATCTCTCTCTTTCCCTTTCTCTCTCTCTCTCTCGTTCTCTCGCTCGCTCTGGCTCTCGCTCCCTCTGCGTCTCGCGTTGCTCTGTTTTTCCTCCGAAATATTTCTTCGGCCGTCCCTCCGCGCGCGCCGTGGCCTCTTTCTTCTCTACTGATATTTTCAGCGAACGAGCATCACTCGTCTCGAGGGCCCCGCGCGCGGCCGTGTCATGTTGATCTTTTAAAACCCTCCCAGGGGAATTAGATGGCGACTTGTTCCACTGATGATGATCGGTGAGGATACAGATACGTAGCCCATTCTGCGGATAGCGCTATTAATCGTAATGTTAAGTCGGAGGCCCGCCGCATTTAAGCGCCGACGGTATCTTATTATCTTTAATCGATCATAATGAATTATGAATTAAAACGATTAAAGGCTCTCGTTCTTCTATTTATGCAATATTTCATCTTGTAAAGTGTAATGCGAAATTATTCAGGATTTATGATCGCAATCACGGTGCAATCTCTAAAAATCGAATTAACTTCTCTTTCTCCCTGGTATCGAACTTTGTTTGGCCAATTTTCTCAATTTCTTTAAATGCTCATCGCTTCCTATCTTTTAATCGTTTCGTAAGTTACGAGTTAACGTAAAATAACGTAAAAAAGTTATTCTTATTGTCGGGCAATTGATCGATGAAATTTATGTTTAGCCGGTGTCGAAGTGAGAGAGATATACACAGATATTTTTGCTTTTAAGCGAATTGATGATTCATACTTGAGAACCAGTCAAGAACCCGCTTGAAATGCAAATTCACATGGACCAGTTTCACCGGCTCCGGTCACGTACTAATTTCTAGAAAGGTACAGTTACGTTGGTGTGCGTAGATGCAGCCTCTCCGCCTCGTCATTGTCGATTTCTTCGGTGTAGACCTCTCAAATTATGCATGCCGTCGAACGTGAGATGGGATTCTCTCGCGGCGTAGAAAAAAAACAACATTTTGTTGTAAATTAAAAATATTTGACGTATCTTGAATTTGACGTCGTCCCGGCCAAAAATTCCACGACCAGCGGTTTCGCGCACGCGAGGAGACGCTACGAGCATACGATTATACGAGGAACTCGTCGATAATGCCGTGTACCAGTGGTCGACAAAGCCGCCCGGTACTTTGAATAACGAAGATATACAGTCGCGTTGCAGATTTACGAGGAAACCTCTCGCGTTGTAATTGCCAGCGTGTAATTCACTCGGGACCGCGCGCGCGTTAGTGGCACAGACGGTGACGCGGAAAGTAGTCCATGTGAAAAAGCTCGTCCTAATGCCGTCCTCTCCGTTACCAAACGGAGGTAGCGCGTGAGCTGCATCGCCGGACTGAGTCCGATTGGCAGCGGGCCGCTGACGATGAGTGACGCTGTCACGTTTTGCTCGTTCCGCATAACGGGCCCGACCGGCTAAACGAGCGTGTTCTGTGACCCACCGCGAGAGAGAGGTCGGCGATTATTAATTGTAAATCGAGCGCGAGTGCAAATTCGGCTCGGACTCGCAGTCACGCGATCCCACACCGTGCATAACGCAAACTGATCGCGCCGACTTGGCCTTTTGTGGGATATCGAAGAATTTAATCTTCCGTATACCATATCGCAATAATTGCAGGATGGAATGAATTTTATTCTATTTTGTGCTTCATCTCTACGAGATCCCTATTTCTACATTAAAAATATTTCTATTTATATCAAAAGAAAAAATAAATATTTTCACATTGTTCCTTGGAAGATCGCTAAAGAAGAATAAGAGACATGAGGTATCAATTCTTACAAACAGTTAGAACTGCTCCAGAGAAATCTCCAAAATTAAAATTGGGTTTAATGAGTCCTGATGATCCTGATGGTCCTGATACGGAGAATTAAATGTCCCCTGCCAGTCGATGGACGAACCATTCCATGCATTCATTCGATGCTTGTAGCGGTTTTTGCAGCTATAGTATTTCCGCGCTATTTCCGCGCTATAGAGTTACGTCAAGACGCGTTTCCACTTCAGGAATTTGATATATTCTAAATAGGCGAATAAATAAAGCACGTATTCTGTAGTAGCGTGACATCGCGATACCGGTGGTAACGTTTTAATGCCTCATCGCGGTCATCGGAAACGGCGAGCGACGTGTCCTCGTAGGGAAAGAAACAGCTACTCTGCACGAGGCCCATTATCTCGGAACCGTTCGAATTCCTACGTAAATTAATGAATGTCACGTTGTAATAGCCTACCCGGTTTTCCTGGCCGAGTAAGTGGCCAGCGCTTGTTTCTCGCGTCGTTCGCAGAGAGAGAGAGAGAGAGAGAGAGAGAGAGAGAGAGAGAGGGAGAATGAGAAAGAAAGAGCAAAAAAGGAGCGGAAAGAGAGTAGAAGGAGAACAGAAAGAGAACAGACAGAGAGCAGAAAGAGAGCAGAAAGAGAGCAAAAAGGGAACAGAAAGAATGCAGAAAAACTGCAGAAAGAGTTCCTAACAATCAATTCTTCATAGCATATCGCGTTTCCCGTCTTTTCTCGTTAATTACAGGCGGAAACTCATCGTCAACCAAAAAACAAATGGCGCATCCGTTACATATTTATTATTTTCTCAGCACAAGAGAGAGAGAGAGAGAGAGAGAGAGAGAGAGAGAGAGAGAGAGAGAGAGAGAAAGAGACAGAGGGAAAAAGAGAGATGAGTTAACGTTGAAATAAATCCACAATAAATTAATACCCAATTAAAGACACATCCTGATATTAGACGAGGAAATAACGTACATTCAAAAACACACAAAAAGATGATCTTGCGGTTATAGCGACAATTACCTAGATACAAAAAATTAGCTAATATAGGTAAATAACTAGCAAACACTGCGATATCGTATGTGTTTCGTATTTAATCAATATTTAGATGACAGAGATAAAATTTATATCTGAACTATTTATAAAAATAATAAGTAAAAAAATCTCTCTGTGATGCTGATCCAGATTAAAGCCAATCACACTTCATAAAAGTAACTGTGATGAACGAAACTATAATCTTCATATTTACCTAAATTTTCTTACAAATATTGTCAGAATATTTCTGCTGTAAATACTACATACACTGATAATTTTTTTAACAGAAAAAGCAACGATATATTTTAATTGTGGCATTCAGGATTCTACCTGGACTAGCAAAATATTTTTTGGGTGAAAGGAGGAAAAAATACTGTCCTGTGAAGAGGAACCGATGCTTTCGCGCCATAGAAATTTTACGACCGGCACCGCGGTCGACTTGAGTGCCCGCGAATTGCTCCACGGCATTAATATTAATTAGCGAATTAGCGAATTAATAAGTCCGCTCGTCTGTTCTCGTGTGAACGTGACCCCCAACACGACCGCGATATATACGTCGTACGCTTACGGTTTAGCGCGCGAGATACCTCGTAATGTATCGTCTTCGTACAGATCCCCCTACACACACACACACACACACACACACACATACACACACACACACACACACACACACGCACGCACGCACGCACGCACACGCACACGAATATTCAGTGCTTCGCGATACATGCACTATGTATCAAGAGAACGAAAGAAAGAAAGAAGGGGAGAAAGAACGAAAGAAAGAAAGAAGGAGGAAGAGAGAAGGAGAGAAGGCTGGTTGGCGTCTGAAATGATTGCGGAATTCTCTAGAGCCGAATGCGGTGGCGGCGGAGAAGGCGCGCAAGAAAGAAGCCCCTTCAGGGATCGACGTACTCGGATAAGTAACTACCTTGTGCCAGGAAAAGGTGAAAGGGGACGGGAAGAAAAGAGTCGGCGAGATACGAGGATTGCTACCGAGTTTAGACACCGTATTGCTGTTAAGCCGCGATGTAGCCGCCGGTGTAACCGCGACGTCGTTCGCTTCGACCAATCGATATGCGTTAGTCGGCGTTTTGTGCCGTCGAAAAATTGCGGAGGGGGCGATTCTGTTGCGAGGCATTCTCCCGTCGCGGGGTTGGAACGGCGAGTACACACGGCGACGGCCGAAAGCATTTTCGATTTTGAGATTGCTTCCCCGCGGCGTCCGTGAATCACTTTCCAGCCGCGTCGTTGCGCCACACGAGACGATACTTTCTTTTTCTATCGCGTAATTTAGTTGCTGTTTAATCGCGGAACAAATTTTGGCGCGCGCGGATGGAATAACTGAAAAATAATAAAATTAACTACTGTGATCTTTTTTTGCTATTTTGAATTCGACTTGACACTCGGCATTTGGTCGCACTGAATGCTCGAGATATATACGCGCGACACAGCGACGGACAATCAGTCCGCAGCGCGAAAGTAACCATTAGCGGTAGCAGTCAGGAAGAATCATCGTCGGGTTTATGGAATTCCCATAGAATTGGCGGGGACTCTCCATTACCGTTACGCCGCGACATATCTTCCAGGAAATGATACTTTCCTCCGTGCCGGCTACATACGATCCTCCTTTCGATTATTTGCGAGTGGTCGGTAATGATCGTCGTGCATTCAAATTATTCTCACGCGACCGTTAAGTCCCCTCATCTCAATAATGATGCTTCCCTTTAGCGCGGCCGAACGTTTAATTAAAACGCAGAACGCGCTGGCGGATCACGTGCTTCGAATTTGACGTCGCGAACAGCTCGGCTTTTCATATCTTCATAAGCGCCCGTTAAATTTCGATGAGAAAATATGTCGATTTACGTCACCGCGTCGAATGTAACCGCGGAACCGACGTATTTGACCGTACGCAGAGACCATTTCGTCGACGTTGCTCCCGGAAACGTATCCTCCTCCTTCATTACTCTTCTCCTTCGACACACGAGAGGATCGCGCGGAACAATAAAATTTTTCGTAGCGTACTTAATTGGCGCATCCGTGCCATGAGGCGCACCGAGATGTGCGCTTCGTAAGCGGGCAATTGCAGGTGCCCGCAGGATCCTACGTGACTCGGCGTTAAAGCACTAATTAGATGATTGGTTCCAACGGTAAAGTAGCGCGGAACAATTTAGAGACTTTCCCAGGGTAAAAATTCCTAAATGAACACGCAACGACCTTGCCAAGATTGCGGCCCGCGATACGCACGCGGTACGAACTCGCGAGCGCGTTCGCGCTCGTGCTCGTTCGCTCGCTCGCGAGAGACCGCTCGTTCTGGATGGTAATGCTGCATTACATTAGACGGTGCCCGGCACGTATAACTTTATTATTCGACGAGGTCGTGTCTCGCGCGGAAGTGTGAATAGCCACGCGAGGCGCCGCCGCGGCCGCGAGTGATTCAGAACAAATCAGACGTGTCGTACGTGTGCGTGCGTGTGTGTGTATGTGTGTGTGCATAAACGAGAGATGGAAAGAGCGCGCATGCACATAGACGCGGCCCACATATTTACAGCTCATGTGGGTAAGAAGGGACTCTGCGCGTCTCATTAGTGCCCCGTTATTTTCTAAGCATCCTGCCATGCTGATTATCGCGCTTACTTCTAGATGGTAATGTTCTCTTCCTGCCGTCGGCTCGTTCGCCGCCGCATCGCGTCGTAACTATGCGCGTAGGAAAGCTGTCGCCGAATTAGCCCGTCAGCGTGCTACGGCTAATGGCTTGTTTAACCCAATAAGAAGGCGCGGGGAAATATTTGCCCAACTGCACGCAGCGCGAGTGTGTGTGTGTGTGTGTGTATGCACGCATACGCACGTCTCCTTAATTATTTGTTTCGTGTCGAGTGTTAATAATATGGGAATCGGAATTAGGGAGCCAGAATTGCGCCAGAAGCAATTAGATCAAATGACTCGCTCTTCGGATTTCTAGCGGGGAAATCTCTGCGGTCATTTATTATTATTATTATTATTGTATAAGGATTTCTCATCTACCATACGCGCGCTCGACACATGATCACGTTCTTCCTATTCCGCGCGACTTTCTAACTATATCGCGATGCTATTAATTAATACACCTCTCTCGCACGTTAGAAACTATAATTCATCTTTGTTGTCTCACACGCGCGAGATAACAAAGATGAATTCCAACATTTCACAATTCACATCTCGAGATGTTTTACAGCCGTACCTTGGCGTTCATAATTAACTCGTTTACACAAATCTCAGGAAGATCTCATCTATTCTCTTTTTCCTCTTCGCGCTACCTCGCGCAGTCTTCCTCTCGACTTCACCGTCCCGAACGCGTCGTCTTTCTTGCCGCGACAATTTAGAAATTGAAGAAAAAGGATATCGCGAAGAGCTTCCGTCACGCATGGTCGAGGTGTTCCGCGATATTTTCCGCGCTCGAGGAACTAATTGTCGGTCCCGCGCGTCATCGCTGTGCGTTGGGTGGCTCACACGCGCGCGCACGCATACGCACACTCACTGCCGTGCAGCGCCGGCGTCGATGCGGCATGCCTTTTTGCGATTGTAATTCGCTTCCTACCGGCGTTAGAAAAACGCTAGAGGTCTGCAATTAAAATCTCCGAGCAGGTAAGCAGGGGACAGGTGGGGGGTCGATGCACCTTTGCCCGGAACCATACGTCGGCAGCGTATCCTCTTCGCGCGTATACGCGCACGCACGCACGCACGCACGCATGTATCGCACACGTATTCTCTCTTCCTCTTTCTCTCTCGTGGTGCGCGCGGCTGTGCCATTGTGCGAACGCATGTGCGTGTGTGCGTACGAGGCCGTCGATGCGCGCGGGCATGAGTAATGCAGGTGGCTTTTTTCCCTTTTGGCGAATCGATCATTCCCCGACCGGGGCTGCTTAGCGGCTTGGAAAAGTAGCGGCACGCCTAGGAGTTGGGGGTCTCTGCCCCGCGATTCCCCGGGGCAACAATACACCAACCGAGATTAATGCATCCGCGCGAACCTGGTCGCTGAAATATTGAAAATTACACCGGGAATATATTAATCCTCTTCCGCCGTGGAATTCTTTTCGCCGCCGCCCGGCTTCGTATTTTTACATCGCGGAAACAACGCGCAGACCGCGGCGGCGCCTTCCTTCTCCCCAGGATCATTGCTGCCGCGATCAAAGTCCCACGGGTCGCGGATTCGGAATACGCGAGATTGCTAGTAATTGCTCGTAACGTCGAATCGTACGAATGAAGCGAGACAAGTGCCGCTTATTTTCGCACGTCTTCTCCTCTTACGTCAACGTGTGGCAGTTTACGGATCGGCAAATTTCTTTAAACGTCAACGCGGACAACGTTAAAATTAAATCAGTCTAAAAATAGTCAGGTGAACTTAGTTAATGTCGGGGATTGATAGGTTCCGAAAGTACATTTCACACAGCCACTCGTGTTGCGCGAGATTCGCGTTTTCATCTACAGATTAGCGGTCGGCTTGCGGTGTTTCTAAATACCGGATACGCGAATACAGCGATATCCGGTGGATCCTGTGAATAGTTAGTTATAATGATGGATCACGTACGGTCCACAAAGAATCGAGCGAATGGTGGTGATGCCGATAAACTGGGCGCGTATGTAACGCCCGAGAGAATTAACGGTGTTCGTTAATTCGCGATACAGCGGAGCGCGCGGTGTCTGCCGACGGCTTTTTTCTCAGGCGCGAGACGCGAGGCAAAAACTCCCTCGCCTCTTTCGTACCTATATAACGTGTATGACGGATAACAAAGAATGCGAAGATGCGGCGAGGAGCGAGGGGGCGGCAGGGAGGCAAGGGAGGGCAGAAGAAACGGGAGAAAAAAAACGCGGTTTATTGTTCGAGGGCGTCGACGCTCCGCCCGAACGTTACACATAAACCGTATACTTACGAGTCATGTAAGAATGTACAAAACACCGCGGTACCGTAACGAATGCACCACCGTTAAAGGGAAGAAGACTTCTAGGTGTGCGTAGATAAATAGAGAGAGAAATTATATTGATATCAAATATATTTTTACCGGCCTGCTGACTATTTTCAAAAGGAGCATTACGTGAAAAATCGTGGCACTCGTTACAAGCGACGTTATGCGAAACTATGTGAGTCACCAGGTTAATTTTCAACTAAATTAAATTGCACCGTGCAATTTCAGTTCTCCTAATTTCGCGGAAAAGCTTACATGGATGAAAAATCGCGAGAGGAAGTTGGAGCTCGGCATTGTCAAAACGCAAGAGGCGCGCCGCATTTCCAACGAGTCGTAAATTCGCGAGGGTGCGAGATTACTGAATCCGTTAGCCAGTCGCGAATGGTGCTCCCGATGCTGGATCGCCGCGCGATCGAGCTTTGATGGATAATTTTCAGCGTCGGTTTTCAGCGGGTCTGCGCTCGGCTCGTCAGTCACGAGGTGTATCCTCGAGTCGAAAACGCGAGGCGGCAATCGGTTCGCGAGCGAGCGAGCGAGCGAACGAACGAACGACCGTCGTCCACCTCCGGAGGAAGCGATTATTCATCTTTACGATTATACAGCGCGCAAGAAGTGGCAGCATCCGCGAGAAGGCCCCGAAAGAACTCGCGCTGGCTTGGCCACGACAGCCGGACTCGACTGTCCCACGATATTTATTTTGCAGAACGCGCAAAACCCCTCGAGAGTCCCTGTCGGCGATACGTAGGTTGTTTCGCGGGAACTCGTCCCCGCGGCGGTCTCGTACCTAAACTCTCGTGTACACTCCAGCTCCGTCCGGACCGCCGGGTTTCTCGTCTTTTTGGACCCCCATTGTCCTCGGACATGCATATGCGCATAGTAACGATAAATATCTTCATTGCGCATGGGCCGAACGAACGTCCGGATACACGGTGCCTGTGCCTCTCGCGATTCCGAAAACATGCAACGTATTTATACGTTAGGTGCATGCGAGTCCGGCTCTCGGCGAAATTACGTATTCACGCGATATAATGCGCGTGAAGAGGCTCCACGATGCGGCAAACGTGAAACGCACTTATCGATCTCGACGAAGTAAGATCTCGCTCCTCCTTCCCGATTCGTCATCGTTTTATCATTTACCTGTTGAATTTAGATTTGCAAATAATTACAATTAAAATTAAAATTACAATTAATGCAACATGTTTACAACGTAATGTATAGAGACTTATAAATTTAGGAAACTGTGGGTTAATCTTATCGTTGGCCGTGGGCTACGAGCGGTAGATTGAGGAACACTACGCGTGAAACGTTAAAATTGCAGCACGATGATTTATTATTGATTTTTCGAAACGGTAACTAGCTGGTATAGGTGCAATATCGTCGCGGATAACTCCGTGCGTTTCTTTATTCTTCTTCTGTTTCATCTGGTCTTATGATCTTCCTTTTCCTCGCGAGATGCGATGCGCCGTAGGCTGTACCGGTTTCGTTCAAACCAGACTGAACAAAATCCAGCGGAACCACCGCATGATCGATGAGCGAGCTTGAAATTCCTAGTTTGCTATCGAACGCTCACCGACGATCCTTCATTACCACACTTTCACGTCTTTTCCTTTCTTTTTACATCGTGCAGAAAATTATAACTCTCTAATAAAGACTTCTGTGCGCCGCGTATGCTCATCTGGAGACGTACAGGGTGTCTTGGAACTATCGCTCTTAGTTTCGTTCGCAGGCCTATACCTTGAAGTTACTTTTAATTTTTCAAATTTTCAATTTTCATAATCATGCTTTCAATTTTCTCTCATTAATATCTCGATAATGTCTCGAGATCGATTAATTATCGAGAATGTCTGGCACAATGCGTATACCTACGCTCATGCGCAAAAGAATTGATGAAATTGAACGAAACAGGGAATTCTCGGCTATTTTTGCAAATGAACATGATAATTATTCCTTTATCTTGATTCATAATATCAATTTCGTCAATGTTACAATAGACGAGACGAGGAAAGAAATCAGTTCGATCGCGAGTGTAAGAGCTTTGCGTGTTGTTCGTGTGATCGTGCCTGCCGTGCTTTAATCGACACTCGACTCTTCCGATTGGGCAATGAAAAAGCGACGCAGACGCGTGCGGGAACACGTGCTAAAGAGATCACTTTTTGTTTCATGTCGCTACGGCGACTTTTTCGGGAGTTATAGCTGTTTAAAGCCGCATTATCGACATCGGCCCTCCCTCCCTCCTACCCACCCTCCCTCCTTCACCTCTGTCTTCGAAGTTGGGGTGAACGACCGCGTAGTCACAACGACCACGTGGTCGAAGCCGCCATGCTTGAGTGAGCGTTCACTGCACGGCGTCGTCCATCGAGCCTCACGACTGACCGTTGCGGCGCTTAGCCTCAGGACCGTCAACTTCACAAGACCTGCGGGATTCTCCCTAATTTCTGAAACTAGTCCTCCATGCGCGTTATTTCTATAAAATATTACGTTTCTATCTACGGTATCTATTTATATTATTGCAGTTACAACTAGTAGACAAAATACTAGTTTCAATAAGAACCCTTCAGAAATTAGAGAGAGTTTCTCAGATCTTATGAAATCGACGGTGCTGAGCGCCGCGACAATCAATCGCGAGGCTCGACGTGTCCTGTTCACGGCGCATTGAGCCGACTGATCGAGAACGCGGATTGATACAAACGTCAATAACTCCAGTTGCAGACATCGTGGCAACTTGAAAGAAAAACATCGGATTTTGTGTTTGCGTTAAAGTGGACATTAATCTCTATATTAAAAACCAATGGGGAAAGTTTGGTTTGGATTTGTAATGGGAAACGCCAGCTTTATGCTTTTCACGAGTATAAAGCGCAGTGTTATTACTGTCGTATGCATCTAGCAGCGAATATTCTTTTGCTATATTTTAACCTCCGAGGCTGATTATTTTTCTGCGTGTGTAGGGCGAAAAGTGTCTCGCGACTTTCTCCTAAATCCGTGAATTCGTTCGGCCATCGGCTTGGCAAAATTCATTTACGTGGTATCACAAAGCGTAGATAAATTAATACCCGGCCGGCCGAAGTTGCGAGAGAGAGAGAGAGAGAGAGAGGGGGAGAGAGAGAGAGAGAGAGAGAGAG
>NW_022639473.1:2035276-2035891 GCF_010583005.1 Odontomachus brunneus
AGAGAGAGAGAGAGAGAGAGAGAGAGAGAGAGAGAGAGAGAGAGAGAGCCGCGCGAGTGCGACGATTACGAAAGAAATAAATTACCTGTTTATACGGCCGTGTCAGGGGTCCTAATCGGAAGTAGCCGTGGCTCTTTATCCCTTCGGCTACGTGCTACCTGACGGTCTCCTACGATGGCGTTGCACGCCACGATGTTGCATTGTAGCGCGGTTGCAACAACAACGGGCCGTAACTAAATCTGTCCGTCAGTTCCAACCCGTGGAAGACCTTGGGTCGCTCCCGCTCGGTCTGACACACGTACGTTGCTCAAGTTCCCCCACGTACAGGCCCGTGGATAATCGATTCGATCGTAAAATACGCTCCTTACGCTCCTTCGCGGGGGGAAAAACGCCGTAATCAGAAATGCTGCTGCGAACGGACACACTACCGTCGAAGAAGGCAGGCAGGCATTATCGCTAAATTGTGCTGAAAAAGCGAACTCGATATTTCGATCACTGTCGTTCGCGAGCGAGCTGCCATTTCATGAGAACAGAACTCAAAGTAATTACGGTGCGCGCGCGGGCGCGCGCTCGCCTGTTTCCTTCATTTTTTTTTTTTTTTTTTTTTTTTTTTTT
>NW_022639473.1:2036001-2062564 GCF_010583005.1 Odontomachus brunneus
TTTCCTTCATTTTTTTTTTTTTTTTTTTTGTTACTTTTCTCTTCCCGTCGCGTAATGAGAGAGCTGGGCGCGCAAAAATTATACAAATTGTTTTTGCGCGGACGTATCGTGCCATTACGTCGCTTTTAATCCCGCCAGGAACGTAATCTGATTTTATTCTCTCTATATTCCGCCGCTGTCGTCTCCCCTGGAGCAATTCCGCGGCTCTTCATGTCGCGTTGTACTTTTTGACATTGACATCTCGTGCGAGTAACATCTCGTACAGAGAGAATAGACTCGCATGATCAGTATTATCAGCGTGATTAAGCGCAGCTGCATCTCTATCTTACCGTATGAATTATCGCGAGGTGGACACAAAACTGCACTGTAACTAAGTTCGCGTACAGTTCCAGCCCGTGGAGGACCTTGACACTGCACGCTTGACATACGCACGTTGTTGTCGAAGTTGCCCACGTGCAGCGCCGTGGATAATCGATTCGATCGTAAAATACGCTCCTTAGGCTCCCTGCCTCCTTGCACTTTTCATCTTCTCCTTTTCTTCCTTTCTATCACTCGCTCGCTCTCTTTCTCCCTCTCTCTCTCTCTCTCTCTTGCTCTCGCGCTCGATCTCTCGCTTTCCGACGCAGCCACATATTTTATAGGGTTTCGTCTTCTCGCATTCCTCGGCCGATCCGACGTGCTCCGAAAGAAATTCACCTCTCGTCCGGCCGGCAGAGCAGTCTTTCTCCCCCGGGCCGCGTCGTATTTTTCTTGCCGCTTGCTCGGGTGGTCGACGACTCCTCTCGCACAATGATCGACTTTGCACGAATTAAAAGCGTGTCTGGCGGGCTCTTTTGCGAGAACACCTAGCTGCCGATGGACAATAGACGAACTGTCTCACGGTCGGACTCGTCTTCTTTGTCACATATCAAGGACGCAAGTGCCAGCGGGATCGCGTACACATACACCCTCTCTCTCTTTCTTTCTCTCTTTCTCTCTTCTCTTTTCTTTTTTCCCTCCCCCTCGCCCTCTCACTCTCACTCTCTCTCTCTCTCTCTCTCTCTCTCTCTCTCTCTCTCTCTCTCTCTCTCTCTCTCTCTCTTTCTCTCGGAGTGTTGTGGTCGATGATCCTGCCGGCCGACCGGCAGTGTCTTGTTGCATTTCTTGCTTTACTTCCTTATGCGACAAAAACGTCGCTCGCTCAGGCGGACTCCCGATCCGCCAATTCGCATTCGCTGTCATCAAGAGACACGGATAAATTGTTTACTTACCCAGATCTCTCCAGAGTGATTTTTCCGGCAGCGGCGCGTTCGCTCGTTCGTTCGTTTTTTCAGGCGGACAATTGAAACGCGCGCTCGATGATTTTGTTGGATTTATTTGATCGTCAGCGTTAACGTGTTTAATGTATACTTTTGGCAGCGAGACGTCACTGGCGTGTCGCGTGTGTCTCTGAATATTGACACACGTGTCGTACACGCGGCACGCGGGCGTGAACCGATCGCGCGTCTTCCGACGCTGCTTCTCACGTTTGTGTCGCGGACGGTTGTCCGGGTATAGTTTGCGAGTGATTATAGTGCGACAAAGTAATTGACACTAATCGAAGTTAATAACCCGTTGAGCGACCTCGCAGGATATGGAGTAATCGATAAAAAAAGTTGGCCGTCGCTCGTTTTGTTTTACGGTACGAGATGAATCGCCATCAGCAACGCGCGCTCGACTATACCTGCCGCGCTTCATCTGCAATTAATATGGTAAACAGTGCGGACTATGCGCGCCGCGACTACCCATTTTCGTAAGACCTAACGCCCCGCGCGAAAAATACATCCGCGTCCTCTCTTCGCCGTTAACTACCGTAATTACCGAGCGCGACCGGGGAGACAAGTAAAATACTATGTCGTCCGGCTACGCGGCGCGTACCAGCCGCGGAGCGGCGTCGAAAATAAGACTTGGCAGACTCGAGGGAGAAAAATTAGCATACGGCGGCGTTAAGTGCGATAGCACCGGTGGATTCAGCGTCTGGACACCCACGTGGTGGCAATGAACGCGCGCGGTGTAATTTATTCGCGGCTAACATTCTCGCGACTGTGCGCAATTAGTCTCGACACATACCGTCTATCCGTCGCGAATTTTCATAAATTAAGTCGATACGATCCGCGGCGAGGGTCGAGAATGTCTCGCGACGACATAACCTACAAATTATTCGGCGGGCTGCGCGGAATCCGCGGACTCGATCGTGTGATTCCAGACTGACGACGGTAGCGAGCGAACAGGAGCGCGTCTTTCGCCGAGGATGCAAACGCGAGGAGGACATCCAGAACGGGCATTCGAGCCGAGAGTGGTACCAGCCGGTCGGGGCAGCCTGGATGGAACGCGAACGGTACACGCGCACGTATAGCGCCTGCACCTTTGACCGGTCGAAGGCTCGTCCTCCCTCTCCCCTCGAGCCGCCTCCGGCGCTCGTCCCTCTTCTCGGGGCAGAGGTGGCTCGAGAAGTGCACGGGATCGCGGTTAGGTTGTGTTGCGCGCCAACGGAAGACCGCCAGGAGGCTCTCTCGCGGGAGGAACGCGGCGGAGGGCGCCTCGCCGCGTCGTAGTTATATTTAGATTCGCGCTGAGCGGCTTCGTGCTTCTTGTTTTACATCTCTTACCTCTTCGCCAGCGCGAAGTCACCGCGCGTAGCGGCATTAGCATTATCGCCACCACGAGGACGACGACGATGACGATGACGACGACGACGACGATGAGCACGAGAACGACGACGAAAGGAAGAAGGGGGCAGCAGGCGCTGTCCTCCGGTCTTGGTACTCCGGGATTCCGCAGCGGGAGAGATCCGCGGGGGTCCGATCGCGCACCCCGTTTGGGCGTTCGGATCGAGTCTTTCTCTCTTACTCCCCGTCAGTGGATCAGGCTGACTCAGGGAGTAGAAGAGACCGGGTCAAGTTGGTCCAAGGACCAACCAAGGATTGGTCGTGCGTTTTGCTCATGTGTTTATTGTGAAATGAACAGTGGCAGAGAGGAATCGCAAAATCAATTGGCAATCCCAATTTGGATGGAAAGTCAATTGGAAATACCAATTGGGAATCCTAAACATGGGTTGTCTGTCCAGAATCGAAATACTATGGATTTTCTTTCAGTCGGTAACATCAGTATACTTGTATAGTATCAAAAAGGGAATCTCATTTTATATCAACTATTTTACTGCATAATGAAATTATTTGTAAAGTTAACATATTTTATTCAATTCTGACGTGAAATGAAGACCAGGAGAAATATTGGCAAGACTGGATTTTCTCACTTAAAATTTCACATGCTTGAAACATTACACTTCTATCTTATAATTATTTTCTTATAATTATTATTAATCAGTTTGGTTCCCAATTAGATTCTAAGAAATTTTGGGCGATTCTTTTTCCATTGCTTTTCTCGCAGTAAACACATAAACAAAACTTATAGGCAACATGATGATCCTCGGGCCCACTTAGGTCCTCTCCTAACCGTTGAAAAATCGAGAGACTAACTTGAAGGGTGCCAATCGGGCTCGTTACGGCTCTGTGTTTCGCGCACGAAAGAATATATGGTCAGCCTGCTACTCGTCGAGCTAGATGATATCGTCGTCGCTTCGTTCGGATGCGCCGCACATGATGGATGGGTCGGTCGGTGAAGTGGCGGGACCATTGTCTGTAGCGGAGTCGGGGAGGGACCGCTCTAGCAAGGGGGAGGAAGTGAGACGATTGTACACGCATCGATGGATTGAGATATGAAGCACGTAGAGGAGGAAGACACTCCGTCGAGTACCTCCTCCTCCCCCTCCTCCTCCTCCTCCTCCTCTTCATCATCTTTTCTTTTTCCGCTGTGTACCTCTTTTTTAATATTCCCCTTTTCCCAACGGAGGACTCGGTCTGGCGAGTAGAATTCCCTCGTGAGCGGGACGATAGCATCTTCGGAAATTGGAAAACAACCGACGTCGGATCGCTGCGTCGCACTCGCGATTCCTATCTGCCGCATCGGCGACGTCGTTGTCGATGCCTCGATCGTTAGCGTATGTATATTGCGGGCGAAGCATTAAATATTACATCGCATTGTACCTGGGGGAGGCGCGCGCGTAAGGATACGCGAACAGCGGGGAGTCCGGAGATCAATGCTCTTTCTCCGTCTCGAATCGCCTTCGTAGTCTCGCGAGTGATCGCCCGATGACCATTAGGCTATATCTCCTCGTGGTAAATCGCGAGAGCGCCTCCGGGTCTTTTTCAATTAAGAGCGCGAGTAGATTCGGGCTCGATCTCGACGATAGTACGAAGAACCGGACGGGAGATCACATTCCAGCGTTACCAGCAGAAA
Source organism: Odontomachus brunneus (assembly GCF_010583005.1). Taxonomy (NCBI): domain Eukaryota; kingdom Metazoa; phylum Arthropoda; class Insecta; order Hymenoptera; family Formicidae; genus Odontomachus; species Odontomachus brunneus. Next base: position 2,040,319 of record NW_022639473.1, read on the forward strand.
AAAAAGAGAGGAATCCAACGTAGACGATCGTACACGAGATCTCGTTATTAGCTGTGGGCTCGCTTAAAAAATTCCGGGGGATGTAATTCCTCAAACGTTCCATCTCCCCGCGACTCATCAGCGACCAACGCGCCGAGCAATTAACCGCGAGCGCATTGTTACCACGTGGATCCTCTATCTCTTCACTCTCTTTCTTTCTCTCCCTCTTTCTCGGGCATTCTTCCATGGCAACAAAGATTCCACGGCAGACCGTATCCGTTTAGACGACCGAACGTCTCGACCAGACCCGATATCATCGCTCGCTCGTTCGGTTACATCCGATCCGCGCAGGTGGATTCTTTGCGGCTTTCCCACGAGCGTCGGGAAAGACAGGCGTGTATCTGAACCGAAAGGAAGAACGGAACGCGATATGGTGTACCCGCGAAGAATGCGAAGTAACAGAACCGTAAGAAAAAAGTGATGATAAAAGACCAGTCGCGATCATTGGCGGGACAAATCTCGAGGCGAGACGAGTCTTTAAGCTGATGATGCGCGAGATTTAATTAAGTAGCCGCTGCTTACGAATTGCTTTTAAATGAACACGGCGATACTTTTTTTTCGCTTTTACAAGAATACACGCGAACGAGACGTTCCCGAATTTCGCGAATGCCACGACAACGCGTTGCTTGCGTAAAAAGCGGACGCATAAAAAATCGCGTGACAGACAGCATAAAGCACGCTGCGACAGTCCCCGGTAGAGATGGGCCTTTCGGTTTCGGAACTCTGTTAGCGTGTCCTTAATTGGCGGATCCAGGCATCGCGGCAACTTCCTCGTTTTTTGCATGCAAGCTCGCTCGTGAATTCGTCCGGGTCGGCCGAGCGCGTTCGATCGTCCACGCGATTGAGATGAGAATCGGACCGTGAAACGCATAGAACGCGTCCAGCTGGAGGACTCGATCTCCTAGGCGATTTTTTCCTGTAGGGTGGGAGGTCTCGTGGGGAACACGAGACTTCCGACGTGCAGGTCGCAGGTTGAAAATGTCGGAAAAGCCGCGCGATTCGCTTATTGTCTGTCACCTGCAGTCCTCTCGTTTAACACGAGATTTATGCACGCGTCATTTCAGAACGACGCGTTGGTCGCCGCGCATCGTCGTTCTCTACTTTTCTTTTCTGACGGAAACTTGTCCTCTAATACCGTTCCGCGCGTAATGGCTGCACGGTGGCGCGCTCGTTCGAAACGAGAAAACGAGATGTTACGTGCTGTGTGTGCGCGGGGATCCAATTCGGAACGAAATCGTAACGTCCGCCGATACGCGAAGCACGAATTACGACGGCGCGCGCCTCGGGGAGTGCGCTTAGAACGTGTAATTTCGCGTCTCCCTTTTCATTGCGGCCGGCATTAACATTAATAATCCATTAGGACAGTAGCGAATAGTCGTATGGCGCCATTGCCACATTGGAGATTCGAAGTAACGACCGGGTGTCGATCCCCCTCTTCGCGTCATTAAACCGCGCTCAGGTGTGCATTACACGCATTTTTTCCGTCCATTCGTGTCGTGAGTGACCCAATTTTTCCGCCGTATAATCGATACTCGGTGCCGCGGGCGGCCGTTCCGTCGGCACCGGATACACGGTGACGTTCGTCTCCACGTGTGAAGCGAGACGAAATTGTTGTCTTTCTCGCCGCGTTTTGCGCTACATTACGCACATAGTTTCTCAGAAACGTGTATTGCTCAAACAGTATTTCCTGTTATTAGATATCAATAATAATAATATATTGAACCAATTATTTGAAAGCATCTAGCATCTCTCGACTATTTCATTCGAGAGAAGGACAGAATATACAAATTGAACAAAGTTACTCTCCAAATTTCTCTCCAAATTTCAAGAGTGAAATTTCACTGAAAAAGTAGAGCGACTACCAAGCCACTCAAGTGATTTTTCACTCATTTAGAGTGAACTCTCCATTCGGAATCGTCGAGTGGACATTTTCACTCGAAATTGTAGAGTCAGACTGACGTAATCCACCGTTACATATTCTAATCGATTGAAGCATTCGCTCGCAGAGTCCACTCGAAGCTTGAGTGAGACATTCACTCTTGCGATTTCGAGCAACGCTATTTTCACCGTCGCGTATCGAGTGAAAATACTGTTCACTGTTCAGTCGTACGGAGTGAGATTCCACTTGAAGAAATTTAGAAAGCACATCGGTTTCTTCAATTAGCGCCAATGAATCGACGCGATATTACATCTGTCGAATTGTTGATCCGTCGAGTTAAGAATATTTTTGTCTCTTGCTGACTTTGGTAGTGAATTTTTCCATTCGTGAACTCAGAAAAGTTCACGGTGAAAGACGCCGATATGAGCAGCCAGCGTTACGTATCGCGCGAGACACGCGTCTCGGGAACACTGGCGCAGCGTTCACGGTAATCGCGCGGTGTAATACGAATATAATGTGTTGCAACGCATAAATGTCACAAGCGACTTACTTTACACGGCGTTTCCTGCATTTAGAACGTGCCTTGGAAAGTACGACCGCGTCGCGCACCTAGTAGTTTGAATAGATCGGCGAAAGGGATCGGCCGGCGGCCCGTGCAGATTGATAAAGCACAAATGTGTAAATATAGGACGTATGTAATTTCCAATCGCGATAACATCGCGGCGATATCGCTCGAGACGCGGAAATTCTCGCGCGTAACGGCACACATCCCGTCAAAGTTTGCAGCGTGCGCATGTAGTGTCATGTGTCATGTGCGTGTATGTCTACGACTGAAATATTGCTGTCGTTTGAGAGAAAAACGTATACTTTAATGAGAAACTTATCGTATCGAAAAGCGTGGTCGAGCGAAGCTGCGGAGAAAGTTGTCTCTTATTCGGATCGCGCGGCTCCGCAGAAAGATCCTCGCGTTCCTCGACTTTATGAAATCGATTGTGCGCGATTCGCACAGTCTCGTCCCGCACACTATTTTTAATTCCGAGAAACGCAACCAAGTATTCCCCGCCGTGACTTTTTGCGGCTCGCTCGTTAGGTAGAGAGCAATTAACAAACACTACGTCCCCGGAGAATGTAATCGTGTTTATTTTCGATCATTGGAGCGAGACACTCGAGACTGGTTTGTGTTCTCTCTATCGTTGCGCCGTTTAGACCTCAACTCGAGAGGAACGAGAGCGACTTCTTGCGCCGCGCCGCGCCGTCATCGTCAAATCGGTCTATGACGAGGAAATCTCTGTTTTTGCTCTAGCGGAAAACGTCCCGGCTCGTTCCGCCGCGCAAAGCGGAAGGAACGGGCGAAACCATCCGCTTCCTTCCGACACGCATTCCTTTTCGCATATTCCATTAATTCTCAACAAAGGAAATGTTCCCAACTAAACGAAAACGCGACATCAAAACAATTTCGCAAAATATAACGAAAGTTTAGGAATTCGCGCGAATTGGACGGATGAGATAACGGGATCTTTAAACTCAGGTGTTTAAAATTTAAAAAAATTAAATCTGCAAGCACGTACGAAAAATAGGAAACACGCGAGTGAGACAAATATCGTGGTGATATCGTGGAGCTATTTGTGTTGAAACGACCGAGTCGCCGAAATTGCGAGAGACTGCGCAAACAATCGCGCATATTTTTCCGCTGGCGCGCGTGAACGGTGGAAAAAGAAACTGGTGTAAAGGGCTGAAGTGGTACATGGGATTTTATGGGCGAACAAGGGGGAATAAGCGAGAAGAAAAGAGGCGCGAGGTCGAGGACTACAATTCTACAAACGTAATACACGCCGGTGTGCAACGGTGCAGGCCGATCTTCTTTTTTCCTCCTCCCTCCCTCCTCTCGCTCCGTCCTTTCTTCGTCTTTTTGCACTCCCTCGCCAACCGCAGACTTCGCGTTCTGCACAGCGAGGCTGCGGCTTTGTTATGAAATAGACTTGAAAGCGAAATGCTCTTTCTCTCCGTTTCTGTCCCTCGCTCGCGGCTCTCGTGAGCGTTTCTTTTTACCTTTCAACTCGTAGCGCCAACTCTCGTACCGTTCAGCACTCCGTTCAGCCTAGCCTAGCCTAGCCTAGCCTAGCCTTGTCTTGCCTTGCTTTCGAGACCCAATCGCGTGTCACCCTGGACGGTCGTTACAAGCGGACGTCGGCTCGCCGGCGAGCCTTGTGCCGCCATATTTCTGGTTGAAAGAGAAATTACGATTGTTCCTTCGTCGTAGCGGAGTCGCACGGAGTCACTTTACTCTCTCGTAGCGGTAACTTTGCGTCGCACTTAACCCTCAAGTGCCACGGTAAACTTTCGTGTGACCTTAAAGGGCGTGTCGGTAGATGTCGAAGTTTGATCCCGAGGAGAGCAGAATAATTGAACGGTTAGGTGAGAACGTACAATCCTGTCGGTAAAAGTCCTATTCCATTTTCAAAGGTCACAAAAATATGTGGAGCCTGTTAGAAATTTTTCAAATGTGCAAAACCTGTTTGGAGATATTCTCTCGGTCTCATTTACGATCTCATTCTTACGCGAGTGCCGCTAATTTATACCTGGAAGCACTTGAGGCGTAAGGGAGTAACGGTAACAATGAATCGAAACGCTCAAACGATAAATGTCTACGACGGATTCGCGAGCGCACTGAGCGAGAATCAAACGTTTATCGTGGCGAAACATATCGTCCCGTTCGCCGTAATCGCACCCGATATCGAGGCAGATTAAAACAACGATAGTTCCACGCTAGTGCCCTACAAATACCAACGAGAAGGAACTCGTATCCTCCACTCCGCTCCGCATTCCAGACACCGCGGGAGTGACTAATACCGCCCGATAACGCGTTACGCTATTCCGCCGCGCGCACTTTCAGAATCGTTCGCGGACAATTACGATAATGAATTAATACGCGTCCTTAAGGAGAGACCCCACACACACATATATTCTCTCTTTACTCGCACACGCACAGACACACCGTCGCACACCGGTCGGGTGATTAAATTCTCCGTGTTCCCGCCGGCGGGTGTACCCACCCTTGGCTTTCGCGATGCCATAACTCAATGAACCGTACGCGATATCTCTCCCCGCGAGCGCGCCGATATCGAGCCTTCTCTCTCTCTCTCTCTCTCTCTCTCTCTCTCTCTCTCTCTCTTCCTCTTGTCGCTCTCCCGTCGTTGCTCGCGCACAATGCGCCCGTGCCATTAATAAATTTCAGGATCAAGGTGAACCGGTGCTCTCGTTTAAGCCGCGCGCGATTAATCCCGGGAAACGCGCGTAATTATTTACGGTGGCGCGCTCACGCCGGGCCCCGGCGTCGCCCTCGCGGGAAAAAGACCCGTGGGCGATTTACGCACTTGCGTGCCACCGCGTGCGACCATGCTCGCGCGCGTTGTGTAATAAGCGCCGACGATACCATAAATCTCGCGCGCCGCGAATGAATACGCGCGATTCTGCTACATAATTACGGTAGCAGTATTCCTACGCCTCGTATTAGGTGATAGCGTAATGAGCTTATTAAGTGCGAATTAATCAGCCGATCCACACGATTCGCTGGGCACCGGAGCGTTGTCAGCGTCGTCAGCTGACCGCTTCCGATCGCGGCGACTTATTTCGACGAATCTCGCAAGACGCGTGCTTCGCGGAAAAAATAGAAATGAAACAAGAAAAACATGGAAGTGTGAACAATTCAGCAATTTTGACAGCCACGAATATGTGACTTCATTTTGCCGAAAAACGAGATTACCTTTTAATAATACACTTACGATACGCCTCGACTATCTTTCTTCCGTGCGCGAGATTCACTTTCGACGGACGAATGACGCGTAAAACGCAGAGCGATATCGATATATGTGTGACAGTGGTGGTTGGTCGTCACGTGTTGCCGCGCTACAATAACGCCCTCTTGGTTCGATTCGATAGATTCGACTTTATTCGATCTGCCGAGTCAACCTATCGAATCGAAGTGGAATCAAGTGTACTACAGAGGGTGTCGTTGTCGGAACGCGACAATAACGCTTGCGCTGCCATCTTGGGTCCTTTCGCGTCGAGCAGCCGCCATGAATGTATCGATCGACATCGCTCCGCGTTTTGCGTGCCTTTTGTCTGGCGAAAGTGAGTCTCGCGTGTGTAAATTAGTGTCGGGAATGCCGAAATATAGCGATGTGCGATCGTCAGAACGTATCTTAAGTATCTTAGTAGTGAATAATCTTTTCGTTTCTCGTTGCACGCAACCGGTGTTCGTCGCGGTGGTATCTGTCACTCATTATTATTGTCAACTTACTCGAGCAGTAGTAGAATCGCACGATCATCAGATTTATTAATCAAGAATTAGAAACGCGGTGGTAATCAGGGATAAATAGATAAATAATATGACGAGATATACGCGCTGCTAAGATATACGTATCTTGGTAGATAGCGCATCGGTCTGTTCATCTAGAATTAATCTAGAAAGTGCGAATGTGGTCAAGGAAGAAATGACATTTTGACAGCTTGATGTTTCGTATGTGTCAGTAAAGAGGGTTATCCACTTATGCGCGCACAATCTCAGCAGTTATTAATTAATTACTTATATTAATTTTATACATATATTAATCTCTCACTTCTTATCCTTCTTCACATTCTCACTCTTTTTTTGCTGATTGTATATTACATATGGGCAAACAACCCTCTCCATTGCCGCAAACATAAAGTTGTCAAAATGTCACTTCTGTTTTGAACGTGTTCTCGTTTTTCGATTAATTAATAATCATGAGATTAGAAACGAGATGTAATTAGAAACGAATGCGACTGGCCGAAAATTTGCAGCAACTATCGAACGATAAACCAACAAATGATAAAACATCCACGGAACTGAGTATGCGAAGAGGATTCTCGTCTCATTAGATATGCTCTAACGAGCTCTCTCGAAATCCACCAACCGCGGATGAAAATTTTTGTGCGTCAGCCTTCAAAGTGTTAATTTTGCGCGCTTGAGAAGAGTCTCGTGTGTTAAACACACCGGGGCTTCACTCGCTGCGCCGCGTTATTTCCACGAGCTCCGCGCGGGAATCACGTGGAAAAGATCGTGTCGGCTTGCGCCGTGCGATCTTACGATGAGCTTATCGAGTTCTCGCCCCGAGGGTGACGCGTCGAACGTAATACCGTTCATAACACGTTACATAAACGTCCGCGAGACAAATGGAATATCGCCGACCCCGCCCTGCGACAACTTTTGAGAACGGCCTCGCCGTGTGTCCCGTACAGCGGCGAGACACGTGTTCCGCAACGCGCGCTCGAGCATTCCAAGCGCGGGGGACTCCGACAGATCGCCCAATATTGAATCCTTCCCGCGGCGGATCGATCTTGCACAATCGGAACTCTTGTCGACACAATCGAAACTGTTGTCTCGTGTACCGACAGCGACGATTCTGCGGTCACTCCGCGTTGCGCCTCCTCCGCGGGATAGCCGGGCTCTTTCCTATCGAGCTTTTCAGCTGGCTCTCTTTCTCTGTCCCTTTTTACGTTCCCATTAACGATCGCGCACGTGCGCACGCCGTTAACGTATCGACAGTGACAGAGAGAAGGTATCAGCGAATAAATGGAGCGAAAGTTTAGCTCGTCTCTCTGTGGACGTCCGCGGAAACGTCAGACGTCTGCGAACGATGTTCTCTGCTTTTGCCAGTCGATTGGAAACGTTCCTCACGTAAAGGAGATTATAATTGAAAGAGAGGAAAAGGGAACAAAAATGTTGAAACGAATTGTACATCTAGATAATATTTATTTCGGAGTAAAGATAAAAAGTTACAGCATTCTTAATCGCGATATACTTACATACGTATATACATACACGTTTCCTCCGCGATGTCATCGGCTGATAATTGCGTTCTTCCATAACACAGCAGAAGCCCGCAGTGTGTTGGCCTCACAACGACGACGGGAGAGACACGGTCGATGTGTCGTCCGCGTTCTAGCTTAGCGCGTAAACGTGCCTAACGAACGCATGCACTGCAGCGCGAGCGGCACGGCGGTGTTAATGTACATTGCATAAAATATGACGAGACGAGCGGTTGCAGGGTCCGTGCCATCCATTGCGAATAGCGGCTGCCGGTGCAGTGCGCGAGTGAACGCGGCTGTGTGTGCCCCTCGGTAAACACTGTCATTATAATTCAATTTAATATTAATTTGTACTCGTCCCTGCAAGCGGTGCTCATTCCGCGAAAACGGACCGGGAGGAGGCCCCGAGACAGACGTGAAAAGATTGCGCGATCATCGCCGCCCCGATGAAGACCTAACGCAGAAAAGGGCGGACTAGGGGGCGAGAGACGCGAAATATACGGTTAAGCGGATAATGCGAAGATACGGGTGTACTCTATCTGGTTGCGAATGCGATTTAATGTCGGCTTCGAGCGCAGATTTTCACTCGTTGCGAGCGATTCACTTGTTTTTGTAAGCCTCAAAGGCAACAGATTTATTTTCTTCGATTTTGAAAGTTTATCTTCTGAATTTTTTTTGTTTTAAGTAAGTTACGTCGCGTGTGTCGTTGCAGTCGTTCAATTAGATCGAAATAGTCTTCTCCACAATCTTCTCTTGGAAATATTCTCGTCAAGGTGACTGCGCTTTATCGTCGATTTCGAAATCGAAATTACTGGAAACGAAGAGGTAAAACGCGCTTAAAAAACCTGAAGTCGAGTGGTTTGCAGAGAGAAAAGAAGCAACGAGAAAGAAGGAGTGTTTGAGGTCCTGTTACAATCCGCCGGATGGAAGCTGACAAGTTGATTCGAGATGGACGACGTGCGACCAGTTTTTAAAGACGGGTCACCTTCCAATTAGCAATTATTGAGACGTTGAGGCGATCGCGGCGGAATTTTAAAGAGGTTACTTTGGGTCGAGAGGCGAGACGGTCCTTCGCGCGAAAATATTCGGCCTCGGGTACGGTGATTCATTGTGTGATCCCGTGATCAGATGTCGATACTCTTATGTCACGGACGTGATTTGACAAGAGAAATATTCGCTCGATAGTTTGACGTATAGACATTCAAGAGGTACGTTCGCATGTTATCGTATAGGGAGATTATACGCCCGATATTTCGCCATTATTCAAGTGCTCGAGTTGCGAAAACTACTATTGACAGATGATAGACATTTTATGATGAGCCCGAGAAGAGAAAGAGAGAGTCTCGTTGCTGGGGTTCTAAGTTAAGAAACGCAATCTACCGGGACGTTTATTAGGTCAGAAATAAAAGATGCTATCGAAGGTTGAGAACCGTGGGCCACGGGATGATGGATGGTGGCGTTCTTGCTCGTTCATGAGGAAGTTATTACGGTTTGCGGGAGGTGGCTGCCGGGATGTGCGCAGAGGGCGAGTCAAGGGTCGAGCGAGGAAAAAGAGTAGAATGTCGCGCGGGCTCGATGGCACGCGGTTCTCGAAACGCACCTCGAAAAGTGCCCTTCGATTAAGTGGATCGGAGTAATTGGTTAATGACCGGCTGTAATCTTCGATGGCCGATCCTCGCGCCACGCTCTTGCGCCAGAAGTTCTTTCTTCTCCTCGAAGCATTCGAGCTGTGTACATCTTTATCGCTCTTTTCCTCTCTGTCTCTCTCTTTCTCTCTTTCGTCCGCAATTTCCTTCGCGAATTGTTTTATATTGATTAATAATTAAATATATAGAGATAAATTTTTCCACAATCCATCTATTATCGCACAGAGAAAACACTAAGAATACCACTTGCCTAAATATGGTTGCCATAACAAAATATTAATGTTACTTTTCGCCCATGTATACAAGTATGTATGATTGTAGTATCCATAGTACTCTGGAAGTGGTATTAATCTTCCTTATTGCCTATTCATGTGTAATATTCTTAGTGCTTCTATTGAGTAGCATTCTCAGTGCTGTGTGGTGCAACCAAACTTTACAGATCTCTCAACCATAATATTTGTTCTGCAGACCACAACAGAGAGACAGCAATATTCCTTTGGTTGAGGCAGCTATATATGTGAGGATGTACTAACGAAACATTATATATCATAAGAACTATGACTGTGAGAACTGTATAGATAGGCATGTAACAGCAACAACTTTTAATATCATGTCTATTTCACTTGAAGTCACATAAATTTTTTCTCTACTATAGAATATATGGATATAGAAACCTTAGTAGTTTTCTCCGTGCACATCTTTGTCGTGTTGTCGTCATTTTTTATCTTCGTCATTGTCTCTCCACATTTGTTGGGCGTGGCGTTATGGAACGAGCTCTATAACAAAGAGAATTCACTTTCGTAAGTTCTCGGGGTAGATCCAGTCTGAGTGATCTGATCAGGATAAATTGTCCGCGAGAGCTTAAAAGACTATCGACGTGAAATCGAAAACGTACGAGGAGGAAGTTCCGCGCGAAAATACGCGGGAAATGGCGATGCCGGATGCGCGTCGAGCCACTTATCGGCGCTCGTTGATCTTAATGACGATGTGTACCGGTCGCCCACCGATAGATAGGCAAACCGTGTCGCAACGATCAACAATCCCGTCCCTCTCGCTCTTTCGCGCCAGCTGATTTATCGACGTGCCCTCGAATTATATGCTGCTGCTCGACGCCGCGCGGCTTTCACCGACGACCACGACAACGACCACGACGACGACACAACGGCGACGACGACGGCGACGGCGTCGTGCTCCTTTTGTCTCTTCGAAGGGAGGTTTCGACACGCCGATTGTCTTCGCTTCTAATCGCGAGTATCGCGCGTACATATCGATATGCGTAACGACGCGACGGCGTGCCTGCGCGCTCCCTCGGCCTGCGTGTCCGTTTTATCGCGGTCGTAACTACTTCGCCGGGGAATGCGTGCCGTCTACAAAAATGGCGCGCAATCCGATCGGCGACACGACGACGTCGACCAACGCGCACGATCGGCTTCTCGTTGATTCGTTTGAGATCTGTCGGACTGTCCAATCGCCGACACATTCCTCCGGCCCGTATTAATACTCGTTACGTGAAACTTGTATCACTCGAGACACTCGGACTCGAAGTTGAATCTGAGTTTTGTCATATAAAGTCGAATCATATGATACATGTTTGTGTGCGACATACTTATAGTCACAGTTCAACTGAAAATCTCATCTAATTTTGAATTCAAGTCTGAGTGTCTCACTTGAGACGACTTGAGGCAAAAAAAGGACAGTTTCAAGTACTTGAGTGCCGCGACGATCATCGGTGACCAGCATTATGATATGACATCGCGTTTCCTTAACCTACATACTTGAATAATTAAGTACCAATTGATTGCATTCGAAAATTCGACCAATATGGGCAATGAAGAGCCAATGAAATACACGTTATGAAAGAAATACTCGAGTTATACCTTTAATAATTTAATTATTAGTACAGATGTTGTGCAGTCAATGGGAATCAACGCGACGAAGGGGGATTGTGACTCGGGAGAAAAGATAACGAATTCCCAGGGTTCCCCCCAGATAAGCATTGCGCACAGCTTCGCGCGACGTTGTCGTCGTAAATTCTCGATTTCGTAGCACCGAGTTCCCAGGACGCGCGCTCCGTTTTCTCCGTTCCATCCACCGCTAGCGGTTTCTCCGCGGCCTGCTGTAAACCGGCCTGCGATTAACGTTCGCAATTTACGTGCGGAAGCCGCGCGACGCGGCGTGCACTCGAAATGATTTATACGCGCTCCGTCTCCGCGTACGTGACGCGTCGTTTACCACCCGCTCCGGCGAAGATTAATTAACCCCGTGGCGTTTCGGGGAGAAACGTGCTCCGCCTCGGGCGCGGGGGCGATCGGCGGGCTCCGGCGACGACCGGCTTCGGTTTCTTAATCCAATTTCGTGGTGCATTAATCTAATTATGCCTAGGCATATGCACGTGACGTGCAAGTATGCCGGCCGGACCGCTTTCGCAATGCCGCTCGGCGCCCGGACGTCGGCGGAGAAGTGTCGGCAAGAAACCCGTCTACACAGGGTGTCCCGGAATCACCGGGCGATACCCTCCTCTCGTGAATAAGATATCCGAGAAGTCGCGAGATATCCGTTCAGTACGGAACAGTCTCGCGGTGGAAGCTGAAATGATTTTTCGCGAACTTTGGCATCTATCGCGAAAGAGACGTCGCGTCCGAGCAAACGAGCTGCCGCTTTGGAAAGTTTCGCTCCGAGCCAGTAGCGGCACAGTAAGTTTCACAGTAATTACATCATCGATCCGCGCTGGTCTCATAATAGGAACCGCTCGCGCCCAGATGTAACCGCGGAAGTTCACGCGCGCGCGAAGAAAGTAGCATCGGATAGAGCAGGGGTGGCGGGAGTGGGAGAAAGAGCGAGAAGGAAAGAGAGAAGCGAGGGTTGAACGAAGGAGTGTGTCGAATAACTTCCTAGAGGCGCGCCTGTCACGAAGCCCCGGGTCATTGGTCACCTCGTTCTTATCTCGCTATGTCTGCGGCCCATCTTGAAGGAAGCTTATGCGCAGAGAGCCGTTGTACGGTTCACCGTAAGCGGAATTAATCCATCTACCACCTTCGGGCTTATAGAAGCCGGTTGCCGCGGCAGTCGGAAAAAGCGCCAGAGACTTTCGGTCGACGATTATCGCGTTATTAGTCATCGCGGAGAAGGACGATCGTGAGACCGAGTATCGTGTGAGCGTTATATTCTTCGCAGATGTCGAATTCTTCCATCTCTTTCCCTGCAAATTCGCGTCAACTACGCGTCAATTGTATTCGTCGCTATACCGATCGCTCCGGCGATCTCTCGCGATTCTCTCCGTCGATTTTGCAGTAAGAACGCGTTAACTCGCGACAATAGAGAAATTGGATTATCCGCCAGAGGATGAGTCCAGTTAATGCCAAGCCATCGCTCATTGGGACAGCTTCCTTCTGCATAACGCCGTGATCCGATTCGCGCTTGGAATTTACGGCAAGGAGGGAAACTTAATGGCGGGATGAGTTAACGCCCCGGGGAAACACGGAGCCCCGAGTGCTCTCTCATCCTCCGGCAGCTCCGAGTCGCTTCCAGCCGCCGCGGCACGTTGAAATTTCCGCGTCGATGTCGGCGCGGGACTGTGTGTGGAAGCGATTGGCCCCGTGGAATCGTTTAATCCGGACCGAGGAGAGCAACGCTCGCCGGCCACGAGTCACGATCGTTACTTTCCTCCGAGACGAGATTCCCTTTGGAGAGAAATCCGAAACAATCGTCGGCACGCCCATCCACGTACACCTATGCACGCTTTGTGCGCGCTTTTCGTTAGGTAACCGGTAACAATGTTTCGTCGGGCGCATACAGATATCGTCTTAATGTAACGTAATAACCGTGAGGTATCGCTGTTATACGAGTTACTCCGGGCCGGTCTCGTCAAAGTCCTGGCGCGATCATCTCGCGCCCTCCACGCGAGCGTTTACGCGGAATTTATGCTCCCAGCGCACTTTTATCGCGACTTTATCGCGATCACGATGTTCTTGTTTCGTTCTCTTTCTAGTACAATTTTATTCAGTCAGCTTTTTATCGGGACTCTCTCGATAGCTTCTTCTCGGTCGAAGGTCGTTCCTTGATCCTCCTTCGCCGTTGCGCAGCTGGAAATCGCGAGTGTTGTTTAATGGAAATTCAAATACGACGCAATCTCTCTCTCTCTTACGCGCATATTCTCCTTCTTCTATTACAATTCCAATTCTGTAAATGCAACGTCGTATCATCCGACCCGTAGTATCACGAATTATCGTACCGTTTTCGTGCGAGACGCGCATTATAAGCCCCGCGCGTTATTTTACAAATTATCCCGAGATAATGGAAATTCTCGGTGGTTTTCTTCTCGCGTTGATGTTCCCGTCTCGATCGCGATCGCGGGTGTGAAGTGAGAATTTCACCGTGCGACTTATATCGTAATGCATGACAATCGCAGTCGCGACCGTTAGTTTTCGCAAATGAGATTCTCTTTGGACGATCTCAAATCTCAATCGCGGACACACCCGAGCAAGATCGTGATTTCATTTCCTCTGCTCTTCTCCTTTTGTTCCACGTTTCCGCATATGTGCTTCGTTCCGCTTCTCGCTGGAGGTTTTCCCCCTCGATCGCGTTTCCCATCTCCCGGTCTCTCGAGTAACGATCTGGAAGGCAACGACGACGCGGAGTACACCGGTACCCACGGTACTGATTACCTGCCATTCGTAGTTTCGAGTGGTGACTACCCTCGCTGCGGAAATTATGAAACCGGTCCATAATTGGAACTTGACTAATGACAAGTCGGGTCATTGCGTATATTATGGCCACGGATCGGCATTAGGTCTCTCTCTCCTTCTCTCTTGCGCACAGGCGCCGGACGCTTCACGGAACCGCACGAACGACGGCGTGCACGCGTTTCTCTCCTCTCCTCTTCTGCTCTCCACGTGGGAAAGGATGCATTAAAAGTGCATCAAACGGGAGGGAAGCGGCGAACGGCGGCGCTGCCGAAAGGCACATACGTTCGTCTGTCGAAATTAACACGGTAAAGGCGGACACCTCTGCTGCACTTTCGCAACGGAGATTAGTAGCAGTACGAGCTCCCAGCGGTGAAGCCCCGAATACAAATTATTAATATATTAATATCGTCTATTATTATATACTAAGAGGCGCGAGATGGAATTCGATAATCTATACTTTATAAAGTGATTCACAGTTTGAGATGGATATATCAAGATATAATTATTTTCATAATTATTTCACAAATATTTTTCATCAAAAAATCATTCACTGTTTATTTCCTACAAGTCTCAGGTTATTTTTATCGAATAGATAAAGTGAGAATTATGTACTGAAAGCACAAAAATGAAAAGATTTAGTAAAAGAAAAGCGCAAATGAGATATTAATAGGTTAACGAAGATATTAGACTATATACACGCGCGCAGATGTAAGACGCACGCTTGATTATGTACCGTACACAGTCACAGTGTCAGACAAGTACGTCGAGTCACCGTGCAAAATTCTGACGATCCCTTCTTATTCGCAGATGGGGCATAGAGGAGCGACGTGCGGCCAGCAGGAGCAGCAGTAGCGTTCAGCTATCGTCGGGGGCCTGATCGTCGGTCCCTGTCTCGACCCGATCTCGCGCGGGGGGACGCGGGGTCGCGGGGGTGCGCCGGTGCCGCGATGGCCGCAACGGACGGTCAGATCGTCGTTGCGGCGGCACGCTGGGCCGAGGAGGCGACGTACCTGCGCGAGTTCGTCTCCAAGTACCGTCTACCGGCCGTGATCAAGATCACCAAGGGCCAATATGGCGGGTTGGGCGTGCCGACGCTACCGGCGCCCAGCTTGCAGAGCACCGCGTTGCTCATATCGGCCGGTCGTCGGCGAAAGATCGTGGCGCAGGCGGTGAAGATCAAGGAGGGCCGCAGGGTGGTCGGCGTCGGGCC
The DNA here is from genome assembly GCF_010583005.1 of Odontomachus brunneus. NCBI lineage: Eukaryota > Metazoa > Arthropoda > Insecta > Hymenoptera > Formicidae > Odontomachus > Odontomachus brunneus. The sequence goes on from NW_022639473.1 coordinate 2,055,610, forward strand.
CAGACTGGCGATACCGGACTCATACGCGGGCTACTTCGAGATCCTAAGCGAGGAGGGTAGAGCGGTGCGCGGCATCGAGTCGGTAAACGAGCTGTCGCGAAGATGCCCGGAGGAAGGCGCGCTGGTGCGCGAGACGTTGCGTGGCATCGCTTGCCGGGTGGACGACGAGTCCGGTATCGTGGTGCCGGAGGGCACGAGGACCTTGTCGGCCGGTGAGACGATCGTCACCGCCGGTGAGGTCGCGCTACCCGGTAGGGGTCGATTCCTCCGCTGCGTGGACTGCCGCGGCGACAGCGTGCTCTTGGGGATGGAGCAACGCGGTCGTTTCAGCGCATTGGCGCGCGAGGACAACATCAGCGGCGTGCACACCGCCAGAGCGCTCCTCAGCAAACGCCTGCCGCTCACCGTGAGACTGGTGCACGGCCAGCCGCCGCGAGGGCTCAAGTCGTCGTCGCAGTTCGTGCCCGAGCTGAGGCTGCTGTCCACCTTCGAGGAGGAGCACGTGTTCGCGTTGCCGTTGCAGCGGGAAGGCGCGGCGGTCGCGTTACCGCTCGCGGCGCCGCTCAAGCTGGTCAAAGCGCGGAACGAGGAGGCCCTACGCTCCATGCAGGAGTTCACGAGGCTGGTGGAGCGCGCCTCTCGCTTGGTCGCCGATGTAGCTGACCGTGCGCACGTGTTGGACGGTCGTCTGGGTGAGAGCAAGCCCTCCAGGCAGACCAGGAGCGCGTCCGGCTTCCTCAGGCGGCCGTCCACCAACTCGGATCACGCGCCGCCGCTGGGTCACCATAGAAACGGCAGTGCCGGCCATCATCATCATCATCATCACTATCATAGCAATGGACATCAGGCGTCCAGTGGCCATGCGGGATACCGGGATGAGAACCGAGTGCCCCCGTCGTCCGCCTGTACCGAGGAGTACGACGAGATCGATCAGATATATGACTATGTGCGCGGCTTTGCGCCGTTGCCGAAGAGCGTGAGGTCGCCGTACGAAAGCCCTCTCGCTGCTGGCCAGGCCTCGACCCCGCCACTCACGCCGGTCACGGTGACGATCGCACCATTGTTGGACGACCGGCCGGAGCCGCCGCCGATCGAGACGATACCCACGAAGAAGATTCAGGCGGAGAAGCGGACTAGGCGCGCGGTTAAGGAGGCGCCGCAGCCCTCCAGGGTGGAGAAGCCGCCGTTGGCGAAGCTCTACGTGAAGAACAGCGGCACACAGCGCGGACGACCGCTAATGAGGCAGAAGAGCGCGTCGCCGTTGAAGGAAACGCCGCCGGGTTACAAGGGCGGCTCGCCGCTCTTCAACATACGCTACAAGAGTCTGACGAATCTCCAGCAGGCGATGGAGCTCGACGGCACGCTGGACTCCAGCCACTCGGGTGGCAGGACGTCGGGCGACTCTGGCGCAGGTGCTAAGCTGCCGGAAAAGAGGTAATCCTAATTCTATCGATCTCACGAAAGTAGCTCTTACTTACTTTTACTTCTCGCACGTTTAGGTGTTGAAACAAGTGCTCGGGAATAAAATACTACAAAACTTTTGTACAAAACATTTTTTTTTAATAAACACAATCCATTTTACCAAGTTTCTTTCGAAGGGTTGCTTCGACTAAAAAAAGTATAAATTAAAAATAGTTTTTTCCAAAATTTATCCTATCAAAATTGACGATAAATACTTTCGTATGTTTCTTCATCAGTTTTTAAAATAAAATTGCACCCTCCCTACATATCCATTTGCTCTACTAGAAATAATCGAAATATACGAAAATTGACCACATCTCTTATTAATATCGTTTGTGGGTATCTAGATCGAGACGTTTAAGCAGGCCGCGATCGTTGACAAATTTAGTCTGGGAGCTTCGAGGTGGAAGCGGCCTCGGCTGCACGAGACCGGAAACTCCGCCGCCCGCCACGACAGCACCGCTGCCACCGACTAAATGTGGGCCACGTCTGGCTGTCACTGTCGTGGCACCGCGACGTGTCGGCACGCTCTACCTCTAACTCGTAAGTACCGTCTCTTAAGTGCTTGTCGATGATCCGATGGATAATGTGCCACTCGAGGCAGTACATGGGAAATTGATCCCTCGAACAAATTCAATTTTTGTTCATTATGCATATGCATACTTGTCTATGTGTGTTTAACAAGGAAAACAAGTGTCCGTCTCTGATTTTCATGAACTTGTAATATGTTGTACTTTACATCAAAATAACAGATACGTTTTTTATTATACGTGCCCTTCCGCAAGTTTAGGGGGTGAAATATCCCTTTGAAGAAAATCAGTTTTTTTTTCATTTGAAGGGAATATAATGAAAAATATAAGAGATAGAAAAGAATATTTTGAATAAAAGTTGAATGGTTTAAAGAGTACTTTACAGAAATTGTTAAAAAAAATTTTTTTTGTTAATATTTCCCTCACATTTTTTCTTATTATAATTATTAAAATAATTTCTGTAAAATACTCTTCAAACCATTCAACTTTTATTCAAAATATTTTTTTCTATCTATTATAGTTTTCATTATATTCCCTTCGAATGAAAAAAAACCGATTTTCTTCAAAGAGGTATTTCATCCCCTAAACTTGCGAAAGGGCACATATAATAAAAAAACGTAGCTATTATTGTGATCTAAAGTACAACATATTACAAGTTCATGAAAATCGTAGGCGGACACTTGTGTGAGTTTCCTTGTAAGTGCTTTTAAAAAATGACATTGCGGATATTGTTTGAAAAGTTGGAAAGGAGGAAGGAAGGAGAAATTATTTTGCGATCGCAATCAATTTCCGGTATTCTCTTGAGGCTTCTTCCAAGAAACCAAATCGAAATTTCGGTTTTACATTGATCTTATTAATCCCATCGAACTTGAAGAACATTATATAGACTATTGTTCTACCTTGATGCAACAAAGTAGTTACTAAATGTTTTCCCTATATTGAATTGTCCTTAAAAAAGGAGTTCAATTTTATATATATCACAATATTATAATTTCTTTCTTATTCTTTTCATTGATTTACATTGTTGACATGTAAACATATAAAATATGTATCATTTATTGATGTTATTGCTGCACTATAGTGCCGTTTGACACACAAAAAATCTATATCGTTGTTCGTTCTGGTATTCTGTATCTCGGTCCTGGCTGCCTTGTCATGACATTTTGCAATTCGTAAAACTGACGTTTATATAGATACGATTTGTCCTGGAAAAAAACATAAGATTAATTGACACGATGTCACTGAGAGTTTGACTAAATATTTCAAAAGCCGACAATATATTTTGCGAAATGTGTAACGCTCGATAACGGTCGGTAACGCGGGAAAGTACACGTTGCGCTGTACAAAAACGATATCAAAATAACAGGCAGGAATGAGAACAAGGGAACTATTCCCTTCCATTACTCGGCAATCGTCATTGCTCGAGCGCCGAGTGTTTACAACACTCAAAACAGTCCGGACCTTGACGGGGGTTAGACGTATTCTCACACGCGACGCAGTTTTCCGAATATTTCGCCTCGAGTCGGCGAGGTACACATGTACACAGAGCACATGTGTCGGTGTATTATTTTCATTTCTATCGAGTGATAAAAATACTTCGTCGACTTTTGGATTATTTAATCAGACTCTTGTTACCGCGTTCTTTAACATTCATTTCTACGATCGAATCGCGCGAGTGTCACTGTCAGTGCCACGACGGAACAGTCAGGATTCTGAATAGGAAAGCCAAAATGATGGACGCCGCAAAGCGAGCAGCGATACATCATATATTTCAAGGTATGTCAAATCATTTGTTATGCAGCAAATTTCCGTTTTAACGAACATTTGACGAATTTACCGCAATAAAGAAATACCCGAGTCGAAATTTAGGCTGATATTCGTAGTCATTATTTGACAAATAATTGCTTTTAATTTATTTTATTACTTATTTATCTTTTATACTTTCATGTATCTTATTACATTATTTTATAAAGACTGATTCAAACAGCCAAATAATGTCTGAATTTTTCAAATCTATAACTAATTAGAGTCCTCAATCAAAGATTCTAAATAACTCACAACTATGATTACCGGCCTTGAAATATAATTTCGTAATTTCGCAATTGCTAATGTTAACGTTTAATAATGCTTCTTGAGTCGCGAGCACGATCTTGTTTACATTTGCCAACGTCTTTTTTGTTTTACGTGTTATTATGGAATTCAAATCTAAATTTATATTAATAAACGGCATTATTAGACACAATTGTTATTTTTGCTTTTACAATTTATCAGCTTTTTTTAAGATCTTCACCATTCATTGTTCCAAATGAAAAAAGATTTTATAAGAATAAAAATATCTTGTTTCTTTTTTCATCCATTTACCCTTTAACCTTTATTTATTTAATATTTGCTCTTATCTCCATATACACCATTTGCAGTTGAATAAGTTGTATAATTAATACATTATTGACTGAAATGAGAAGAATAAAGATTAAATGCAGGTGAAATATTGGGATAACCAGATATTAAGTAATTCTCATATGAGTTTAAGACTCAGCATAGAGAAAATGGTAATAAGTAATCGTTTGCATCAAAGTAGGACAATAACTTGTATAATGTTATAGATTCTTTATTGATTCTTCAAGTTTGACGAAATATGCAGGATTAATGTAGAATAAAAATTTCGACTCGGGACAAGTCGCGCGACTCTCGAGCATCAAAAATGAAACACTACAGTTTCCCAAGCACATCCTTTGAGCGTGATCTTCGTTTTCCGTATTCCATAGCCGCGAATGATACGCCGTCGAGCGAGAGGCGAGCAACTATTTGTCGAACGAGCAGACACGCACGTCGCAATTAACTATGTTGAGAGAATACCGGTTACGACGTAGTTACGGCGTACTTTGTCCGGGAAGGAGGACTGAATCGTTAAATTCGCGGGATCGACCCAGGATAGGCGGGACGATCTTTTAACAGAGCACTTTACTGGGCGTTGTAAAAGACGTGCCAGCTGTTTCCCTATTGCCATAAGTCCTTATTCATTTAATCGCCCTCCTCCCCCCAACCATCCCGCAGGACGCTCGCTATTTATAACGATATCTAGGAAATGCACTTGCTCAGGCGCGACTCAGGAAGTTCCATGATTACCATCAATTATGATTCACGAAGAAGTCAATTTTTACGAGGTAATCGATTTGCATGCGAGACACGCAGATTTTCGTAAGCTCGTTCAAGTCGCACGAAAACGCATACACTTTACGAGCAATTGCGCCGTGTCATTCTTCAACTCTCCGCGTCGATCTTCGCCGAAAATCGTCATCGCGCGATCTCTCTTCCTCGACGCTGAGAAATCAGAATGCGAAGTCCGCGATATCATCCGCGGGCTTGGAGGTCGCGTCGCAGCGGGTATTCGCGACACTTGGCATCGACATCCTCCGGCACCGTCGAACCGCGCACACGGACATCGGCGATATCGCACGGCCGTTTGCCGCGGCGACGGGTGAAGACGAGGTACGCGGCCGGATAATCTCTGCGGACGATCGTCTCGCTCGTTTCCCCGTCCGCTAATCCGCCGATGAAAATCGACAGCGACAGCGAGAGATTGAAAGCGTTTCCTCGTCACGGGCCTGCATTTGCCGTGGCGGGCGACGAGGCGTTTACGGGAGGAAGTCGAGAATCACAAAGCTTCCTGCTGCGTACATCCGCAATCCAGCCGAGATACCGGTTGGTATTCCCAAGCCGTGGAAATTAGCGAGGTTCGCGTAGGTTAATCTGCCGTGGCCTAACTCCTCTCTTTCTCTCTCTCGCTCCCTCTCCCTCCCCCTCTCTCTCTCTTTCTCCCTCGCTCTCTCTGCGGGTGCCGTTTAGCGGGAGACTCAGCTTCGCCTCGCGAGAAGACGGCCTGGAAGCTGACGAGAGAGAGAGAGAGAGAGAGAGAGAGAGAGAGAGAGGAGAGGAGAGGAGAGGAGAGGAGAGGAAGAGAGAACGAGGAGATAGTTCAACGGTGGACTGGCGGTGGACAGCCTCGGGGTATATAACGTCATCCTCGCTCGGTGCAACGCTATAATAGCCCTGGTTCGCCGCGGAGTCGCTCCGTGAGCGGAATTAAACGAGACCAGGTTCAACGGCTGGACAAACCGTGGCTTCCGGTCGTCGATGCCTTTTCTCCCTCTCCCTTTCGGCCCCCTTGCCCCGTTCGTTTTATCCGCAGTCCTCCGCCCACCTACTCGATCGCGTATTACGGAGATTATGATTGTGCGTGCCGCGATCTCATCGTCGCCGTCGCGAAAGCGAACGGCTTCCGATTACGCGATCGCGCGACAATCGCACGTCCGGCGAAGCCGATCAGCCGGAGTAAACCGGCAGGCGAACAGCTACCAAGATCGTTTGTACGCGTCCTCTTCGATACTCGCCGGGGGAATCTGCGTGATTAGTTTTCTATTAGTTATCCGTGATTAGCGTGGAAGCGAGAGTCGAACGACCGACCGATCGACCGGAGAAACCGGACCGCGAATGAAAGGAGAGTCACACGTGGGAAAGGCGCGAGAGCGTGTCGAAGAGTTGGACTCGTCGAGCTACCTCTTCTACGGAGGATCAGAGCGGTATTCGGATACCTCTGCGAATCTGCGCTTCTCGCGCTTCTGACATTTCGACGCATCGTCTTTCCCGACGCGACAAAACGGAACTCACCCGCCGTTCTATTCTGAATTATTCCGCCGTCCACTTGTCATTTGCGGCTACCCGCAGCGTGGCATCGCGCCCATTTCTACGTACATTTTAATGTCCGGGCACTAAACGCCGCGCTGAAAATTGCCGGGTGTCTCCCCGAGAAACGAGGGTGCCCATCATAACCGTCTTTCTTGGCCGCTAATTAATTAACGCGGATCGAAAACACGGTCTTCTCCCTTCTCTCCCTTTCCTCTCATCCTTACTTCTTCAATCTTTCTCTCTCTCTCTCTCTCTCTCTCTCTCTCTCTCTCTCTCTC
>NW_022639473.1:2062574-2074620 GCF_010583005.1 Odontomachus brunneus
TTAGTCTATCTCTGCGCGTTCGGTAGGTAGGCGTCGGAACTCCGGGTTCGGGAGAATAAACGGCACACGTTTGCGGCTACCTACGTTAAATCGCGTCACGGGGAGGAGTCGTCGTCGATAATTAGAAAATAATCGCGCCGTGGCTTTTCGCGTGCTCGTCGGAATCGCAGATCCCGGTGAAGAAAACGAACGAGCGAGCGAGTGAGAAAGAAAGGGAGACTATTATCTCGAAAATTGCTGGGTGCGCGTCGCCCGCGGTACCCCCTGGGCCTCGTCTGTGCGCCCCTCACGACGACGTTGATTAATATCAACAAATTCCTCTGCGCATTCGTATGATTACGCTTGTGGCGATATCCGCGCGGCAATGTTGGTTAACGCTCGGCCATAGCCTCGTGACGTGCACGGCGACGCGCCGAACGTGCTATTTACGGGCAACACCGAAGATTGCGGCGTCCTGGATATCACAAGCTCACGGGCGTTTGATAATATTAAAGCCGATCTACATCCAGCCGGCGCTTTTGCATTTCGCTTCCGTCGGCCTGGGCTCGCTCCTCCTCGTGGTGGCTTCTTCTTTGCTCGCGCCACGCAAAGTTCACTCGCGCGCAGCGCGAATCATGCGCGCTATGATCATCTTCAAAATTGCTAGGCGGCAACCCGCCTTCTCCCTCGCACCCCGGACGAGCCGCGTAGTGTTGTTCGCTTGTTAGGGCGCCGCGAGAGAGGCATGATCGTAGTCCCGATCGTGCTTTCAACGAGGGCGTTGTAATAAGAGCTTCGACGCTGTGCAGCTTGATTTATTGTAGCGCGCACTGCCGATATGCAACGCGGTCTGCGCGTTATATAATCGCGCGAGACAGCGGGGGACGCGCGGGGAAGAGAAGGAAATTAAATTATTTCGATTCGTGCACGGAAAAGACGACACACACGTCAAGCTGGTTAAGCCAGATTCAATAGTAAAGTACGAAACAACTAATTATGTGATTACTGCAACCACGCTCGCGTTGCAGCAGTGACGATATCTAGTTGCTCCAACTAAGATCTCCATGGGGTAAATGTTATCCCAACCGCGCGCGCGCGATTCCTGGTCGTCGCAAACAGATCGCACGTAACTACATTGATTTAGTTGATATACCAAAATAAATGAGCCATATCTGTACACATCACACAAAGATAACTAGATGCAACTATACTGCTCATAGTATTTCTAGATACGTGCACCATATATTTTTTCTCATTCGAATTTAACGTAAATTCAAGGAGTTTTGCAATTTATGTTGTCTGCAGCATTGCTAAATATATATTTTGCAACGTCGAACATTTATATGGAGAGTAAGGTTTTTAATTAGCAAATTTAGAAAGAGAGAGAGAGAGAGAGGGAGAGAAAGATTTGTAATTTTTGCGGGAGATCGATGGCGTACGTTTTAGAATTTTGCTGTTACAATTTGCCAAATAACTGGTTTAAGAACTGATTTTGTTCATACGTGCAACTTTCCGTGACATTAATTCGCCGAGCGAGCGTCCTCGCTGCATTCGAAACGTTTTCGCTCTTCTAACCAAAATCATGCATATTTATCGTACCCGTTGCCCCTCCGGTTTCACATTGCATGCAAATTACGGACGACGTTCGGCTCCGAAGAGGCACGGCTCCTTGTTACTCTGTCCCATTGTCTGCCTACATCCTCTCTTCCCGGATAAAATGCTGCACCGGCGTAGTTGACGCGCGTCGCGCTTGTGGGCCCGTCCGCCGGTCCTGAGTCATCCGACGAATTTTTTCACCTATTTACCGTCTAAAACCATCTATGTACTCGAGACGCGCGCGCGGAGAAGACATACAATGGCGAAGCAAAGAAGAGCGCGGAAAAGAACATTAGGAGGGGGTCTCGCACGTCTCGAAAGCTCAGTCTCTCATCTGAAACTCACGCCCACGTGGATGACGCGATGCGTGGTTACGGGGTGTCTCGAGTGGCTCTTGAGTGGCTCTCGAGTTGTTGTGTCTGTGAACTTTGACCAATTCGAAGGGAATCCTTTCTTAACGTATTATTAACCGATTACCAGAAGACTCGTTTGTCGAGTGTTGTCCATTGAGTTATCTTGTGTTTTGATAATGATTTATGATAAGAAAAAAAGAAAATGAAGAATAACAACAAAAGTTTAAGAGGAACCGATATTCAACTATCTGTAAATTTATATTAATTTATAAAAAGATAACAGCGATAGTTGACCTTAAAGTCTCTAGTCGATAATGTATGTTAGGAGAAATCTCTCGGATATTATAATTACAATCTTGTAGATATGCGAGCAAATATGTCAGGTAGAAGGATAAATTTCGCTGAGGCACGAGTAAAGGTGGATTTATCGCGAATGGTGCCCGGTATAGTTCCCGTATCGAGACATGCATCCCGCTTATAGACCGAGAAGATCGAAGGATGCGTGCGTCGAAAGTATTAATTGGTCGCGAGCGCGGTCATTAACGAGGCCCGGATCTCTGTCGGCGGCACGGCGGAAAGAAACGGCACGGCATGTCGATAAATAAGATTAATACTCACAGCCGCTTTCGCGCTTACGAGTTTCTCCTAAACCGCAGTGCATTATAATAATTCCCGATTTTTGCGACGGGGGCACACGCTCACGAGATGCCGCACTCTACAGCCGATGTACGGTAAACGCTTTCACATCTCACGCGATATGCATGTATCTTTCCGTAAACGAGGACGACGACGATGACGACGGCGGCGACTTTGGCCGCTCCCTTGCGCCGTATTCGCGCGCTCGTCATTTCGCGCGATGCGGCGGAATAATAAAACGGATAATTAAGGAGTCGCGGCCGTTCGAAACTCCGCGCTCGATCGTCATGTCGTCATGTGGCGAATCGTCGCACTTAAGTGTAACGAACGCGAGGGTTTCGTGCGACTCGCGTGTGTCGCGGAGCCGCGCTTTAAATCGCAGAATTTACCGCGAGGCGACGAAGCGCGAGACACGCTCGCCTACGGAAAGGCGAAGAAAGACAAGAGAAGAAAAAAAGCTCGGGTCTCTCGTCGTGGATTGCGCAAGAGGCCCGTCAACACTCTGTTCTCCGCATCGGCGATTTTCTCCGCGAAAGCGAAGCAAATCGACGACGTAGACGGCGTGCCTCGCGCCCACGTGCATCCCTGCGCACGTCGGGCCGCTTCGAAAGAACACGCTCCGCGTCCACGTGTGCGCGCGATTCGTAATTAGTTATTGCAGCGGTAGCCACGATGGTAATGAATCCGCGGGAGATTGCGGGAAAAAGAATCCGCGGAGAAATATCGCTGTGCAGGCCGACTCGAAATTGCAACACGTCGGCGTTACGGGAAAAAAAGCGCGAAGTAGAAACATCGCTACTTGGTCGGACGTGGTCCGACCATACTGTACCTGCATCTACTAGGTGCGGACCGTCGTACCTGGTAGCACTTTTTTCACTTGTCTATCGATATGTTGGGGTTGCAGGTACACTTGGCATGCTTTGTGCAATTAACGTCAAATCGTATTTTGATGTAAAACAAAAGTAGAAACGACAACATGGAAATATTGTTTATTCAATTTGCGCGTTGCAGAATCACGCGTGCGTATTGATGTGGTACACGCGATAGTGTTGGTTAATTTTGCGGCCTAATGACGTCAATTCGCGATGATTTCATCGCAGTCTTTTCGCGAGCACAGCTCTCTGTCGCTCTCGTCACGTGTGATCGCTCGCGATCCCACTGTTCGTGAATGGGACCATCGAGTGAAACGAATTTTTCTCTTCCTCCGCGTGGGTTTTCTCTTTTTCTCTCTCTGTGCAACCGGAGAAACGTAGCTAGGTAGTTGAGTGTACACGATATCGTATCTACGCGTATGTAAAACCACGCGGATGAGTCCGCCGGCGGTATGAGGCTCCTCTTGCGCGCGCGCGCTCACGACTGGCGTTCGCGCTCACGTTCGCGCTTTGTGTTCGAACGTGCGTGTCTCACACGTGCACGCGGGCGCGTATGTGTGCACGTGCGTATCCGTGTGCGCAAGCGTATACGTGCATTGAAACGCGAATGTGCGTGGGCGGAGACCAGTAGCCGGCTCGCCGCACGGCCGGTTGATCGGCCTGTTGGACCGTGACGTGCCAACCACTACCACTTTATTATTACTACTGCACTCCCGCGTGGTGCTTTGCGTTCGGCTCGTCGTATACTCGAGAGATCCACGAGAGCCTCTTTCTCTCTCTCTCTCTCTCTCTCTCTTTCTCTCTCTATCTTCGTCTTACCTGGCGACTCACCGTGAATAGCGTACCGCGTCCAGATAACACGAGCGCGCGCGTGTGCGCGCGTACGTATGCGTGTCGCTGGCGTACGCGAGCGCGCAAGATTGCCCAGGGTTTATTACACTTGCACCGATGAAATTGTGCATGCGCCGTTCGTTACGCATCTACCTCTCCGAGTACGATCGGCTGGCTAGCTGGCCGGCTGGCAGGAAAGTATCCGGCACTACGTGCTGGAGAAACTGGCGCAGACGAAGCGGAAAGCACGACGGAAGGGGAGATCATTGAATAGCGCCGGGAATGTCTGAAAAAGTAGATCTTTATTTCGGAACGAGAGGAGAGCTCTTTCTCCCTCTCTATCTGTCTCTCTTTCTTTCTCTTCCTCACTCGTTTTCGCTCTCACGGTATTTTCCGCGCGACCGCAGTCCAGCTCGTGAAGCTGCGGAACAACGCGCGTCCACCTCGATGTTGCCGATCTCGATGGCCACGTGAGTTCTTTCGGGATTATCCGGATCTAAAAACACTCGCCATCTACGTGTACGGTAGTAGTATAATAGGATAAAGTTCGCATAGAGAAAAAGACTTTATCCCGCGGCTTTAGAATTGTTCCTTGAACTGAACTAGGAATTTCCAATAAAAGTGTCGGTAGAGAATTCTTCAATCATGGACAATAATAAAATGGTGAATCAGAAACGTATATGGGTAAAAAAGATATGATGCATACAATCAGAAATATTTAGTTGTGAGCAATATAGTTGCTGCAAATCTGCAATTCCTCTGTGGTTGCAGTAACCACATAATTAAATATTTTACCATTGAATCTAATTGGCACAACCAATTAGATTCAATGATTGATGTGTGAGCCAACCATACTATTTTGTCCGTGTAAGGTAGAGATGAGAGAAGAGAAGAATTCTTCGCCGAATCCCAAGTGGTTATTGGTTTTATTTTTCTAATAAACCCGATTAGAGAGGTATACTTAACGTCAGAAACCAAGGTAACGCGACTAGCATAATATTACGGCAAACTGGGTTCCGAAAGATCGCGCACGCTGAATCGAGTCGGATCCGGTCGATATCGTGCGAAGGTCGAGGCGAACTGAATTCCAGCCGGTGTCAATTGCAGTCTGGACCAGTCTCACCAACACGCTCGCGATCTACTTACACCGCGTGGACGACGCGGCTCCGTTGGCGTTTTCCCTGTCCGGCCGGCGCGCTGTCGCTACTCGCCGCACGCTCATGTATATACAAATTCGCCATCGTCTTATTATACCGCCGCGTCGTGGAAAACGTCGTGCACGCGCGTTCCGTTAGGCGTCTACCTTGTAAACCACCAGTCCGGTCGGACAGTCGGGACTCGCTAGGTTGACCGTGCGCCGTGGAGAAGGCCGGCGTAGCCGTCGCCGGAGAAAAATTGTTTGCAATGCGCCACGAGCTGGTACTAATTTATAATACCGCAAACGAGACTTGATAGAATCCATTTGCTCCGAGTGGAGTAACGCACCGGGCCGTGTACGTCCCGCGCAAAACGAAACGCGAGGACGGGGACGTGTGTGCGAGCGAAATATCGCTTTTGATGCACCACGGCTAAACTGGTATATCGCGCGGCGCGCCTGCGAGAGAGAGAACGTCGTATCTGCGAACTATAAAATTATTTCGAGGACTCGCGCGCGGGATATTAATAACTCGATATTGCGCGAGCAAACAAAATCGCGCGAGCGTGATCGTCGCTCATTAGACCATCGCGCTCGCGCATGCATATAAAAGGAGAGCCGAGCGCGAAAAGACGCGAGCCGCAAAAATATGCCATAAAAATATGCCAAATGACGATTATTTATCACAGCAGCGTCGAGGTACTTCCCGTAATCGTTTTATGCATCATAAATACTCCGATACAACACGTCCGTGATCGTTCTACACGGTGTTATTGCTCCCCCGATGTATAAGAAAGAAAAACCTGAAGGAAAAATCCACGTAATGGACTCACACAAGAGACGAGAGCCTTGTTCCGCACGCAGAAATCCGAAATTGAATTCATCTCTTTCTCCTATCGTCAATATACGATTTCAATTGCACACTTAAATTTTTTTGTATTCTTTTGCAATATTAATTTTAATGAAATGTTGCGAAAAGAAATTGTCTCAGCTGGGAATCGAACCTGAACCTCTCTACTAACTCGGCCATACTCTTAAGAAAAATACTCCCGATGTAAGGGAGCTAGACTCTAGAGGCGTATATAAGTGAAATCAATTAATTCAACTTCTTACTCGAACTTATGCCAAACTTACTACGCATATTGTGGACGAGCCATTAGCGTTCGCTATACATTGAGAATGGCCACAGTTCTGAAAAAATAGGCTCATAGGAAGGATCCAAAGTCTGTTTACGGCGCGGTGCAACGTGACTCGCGCATATCTCTGAGCGAGATTTTTGCCACTCTTGTCCCTTGCGTAATCGGCTGTAGCCATAGGATGCGCCGTGCATCTGGATCCCGATCGAACGCGATGCCGATGCGAAACGAGCTCGACTCTCTCGCGGTATCCGCTTCGTCTCTCTTCTTCTCGTCGCGATACTCTTGCTCGCGAGGGCGATCTCTCTCGAAGCGGACGCACCGTTCGCCCCGCTTTACGATCTAATCTCTTCTTCTACTCTCACCTTCGATCGCGCGCGATCGCGTTCGCTCGTTTACGGGACTGAGAGGTAATTCGCCCGTGGTCTTTCGATACACCTCGGCGAGAAACGCGCCGGTGTGATCCTCGTCGACCGGTTTTTCGTCGAGGAGAAGAGTTGCGGCCGCGTATGAAATCGTTCGCGAGCGCGAGAGAGGAGAAGGAAGGCCGCGGCGCGGTCCGCCGCCGCCGCCACCGATCCAGAAGCAACAGCAGCAGCTGCAACCAGAGCCGAAGAGAACGCTTCTCTTCTCGTTTCACCTGCGTACGTTACGAATCGGTCGACTCGGTGTTTTACGACCGCCCGTGAAATCAAACTGCTGGCGGTGTTTGCGATGCGGTTGCACCGGCTGCGTTTTTCCCGACATCCGTGGTTCGAGACGAGCGAAAGCTTGCTTCTCGCGAAAGCTGCCGATTAGCGAGTCCCCGTCGCCGAAATATCGCCGAGAATTACGGAGCTTTGCGAGGACTTGCCGAGCTTCGATACGCGAATCATACACTTTGGCGACCGTAATTATCGCGGAAAGATTTTTATCCTTTTAAATCCCGAGAATTCTCCTGGGCACTGTCTAGGAAGACGAATGTTCTTCTCATACGCAAATTTGTAAATCAATCTCATTATAGCGCTCGCAGACTATGCGACTATTATCTCGGGAAATATTCTTTTTATAAAGCAATAGAAGCAATACCGTTGGTCGAATAAAATCACGCATACGTGACAGCGATTTTCAAAGTGTTGAGAACCGTCGACTATTTGAGCGTGATAGATCGAAAACACGTAGTCCCGCGCGATTCGCGAGTCCTTTGAACGCAACGTTTGATGATTTATTGAATATTGCGAAGGTGAAAAACGAGACTGGCGTGTTGAAACAGAGATTCGCGCAAAAAGCAGCCGCAGAATGTATAATTTTACTGCTTGCTCAATCGATCAGAGTGTACAGTCGTTTAGTCACTTCTTACGTTTTGAAATACAACAGAGGTACTTAACTCCCGATGAAACATTATGACTTCATAACATTTCTTGCCGTACCGCGAGTGCGGAAATAAATTATATAGCGTCGCCTTATTCTACGAGATGTGCGGATCATACATCTGCATTCCTACCGCAGTTTCGTTCGCTGTCGATAAATCAACTCAGCCGTACGTTAACCGCGGATCCAGATTTTACGACTTTTTGTGAAAACGCGCGCTGTGTTGCAGCCACTCTCTCTCTCTCTCTCTCCCCCTCTCTTGCTGCTGTTGCTGCTCGCGAACGAGCAGCTGCGCCGCGGTTTTTCCCCACGAAGCGGAGGAGAATCACGTCTTTCGTGCTCTCGTAAAGAGCGCGCCGGATGACGCGTGCGCATAGATCCACGTCGCGATTAATATCGCAGGAAGTTACAAAATGACTAATCGTTTCGTACAAACGATCGAACTGTCACGACCGTAGCCGCAATCAAGATAGCCGGCCATTAACTATCTTATGACAAAGGTAATGACGCTAATAATTCTTTGCGGAGCTTATACGCGATACCGATCTCACTTCTGTACGACCCTCGCGCCAATGAGAGCCGCGCGAAGGGGCATCGTCGCGCGGACAGCAACAATATGGCTATAGCTGTAATTCCGCGGGGATTCCGTCCATTCATTTCCGCAAACGCATTCAACCGCGCCTTCGCCGCGCGTCAATCTCGCCACGTTCGACGTCGGCAGCCAATTTTCCATCGGACTGTTTGATACCCGCGGTACAATTTCCTGCGCGGATACTCGTTTCGTAGCGCGGAATCGCAGATCGTTCCATCTCATTGTCATTCGACCTCCGAGTCTCGATTTTCATTTTCAAAATCTTATATCGTGATTCTTGAAAAAAAGATGCGCCTATTTTTGGGGCAGGGAATTTTTTCGTTATCTTGTCTCACGTTTGAGTGACCTTTTTCGAGTTACGTCTGACCTATCTCGCGTCTGATCAATTTCGCAGACGCAAGCGAGGCGACCGAGACTCGACTGTTGCACCTCGTCGTCTCGGATTCGACGTCTTCCTACGATCGCGACAGGAATCCGGAAAATTCAGCCGCGGAAAAGTCACGTCCAGAGCAGTGTCGCCGCGTGGAGGTCTGCGAGATTGTCCTCGGTGTGCTAGTCAAACGTGCAAGAACGGTTCCGAGAAGTGTACAAGCTGGTGGGTGGTCTCCATTCAGAGATGTTTATGGCTGTGTCGTGGCAAAGTGGCCGC
Source organism: Odontomachus brunneus (assembly GCF_010583005.1). Taxonomy (NCBI): domain Eukaryota; kingdom Metazoa; phylum Arthropoda; class Insecta; order Hymenoptera; family Formicidae; genus Odontomachus; species Odontomachus brunneus. Next base: position 2,071,704 of record NW_022639473.1, read on the forward strand.
ACGCCACGGTTCGTGCGAGAGAGCCGCACTCCGTCGTGGCGCCCACCAGGTCGAAGACCCTACGTTCGTCAGGTTCACCCGGGGCCCTTCGCTCGTATCGACGAAGGTACCCCGGCGACCTCGGGCGTAGCGGTGAAGAACGCGAGCCACGCAACACAGATGTTGGCTCGGTCTCTCGCGACGTCTACGTTTCGCTCGTTTCGCGAATTATTTCGATCGCGCGCGGCGAGTCTGGAAGGTTTCGCGCTTTTGCCTCCGTTCGTCTATAACTCGATTGGATCGATCGATGTTTTCGTTTTCTCTGCACCTATTGAGTTCTCCACTTCGTGTGGAGTTCGCCAATGTTACCGTGTGGTACCACATACGTACACACACGTACTCGCACACATATATACATCAGGTGTGGCTCTTGCGAAACAGCGATAACGTCTCGGTGATATTAATCGATATTCTAATCGGTCAATCGACGCCCCCGGCCATCCTTGCACGTAATATCCTCCCGTAACGGGACACCGGGTACTTCTGTTCCTCGATAGCTGACGATCAGCGTCGATAAATCGCCGCGCGGCGTCGACGAAGTCACGAGAGGCAGCCCGACTCGGAGTGCCGAGAGAGATGCGCGATGAGCGGCGCGGAACTTGGCTGAACAAATATTGATTCTGGCGTGTATCCGATAGAACGTAACGATACTGGCGTTAATACGGCTACAATCGCGAACAATCGAGCGAATAGTTGCGGATATAGCTTACAAATTGCCACTACTACGGTCTATCTGAGTCCCTCGGGGCGAAATCTCATTCGAAACGAGTGAAAGGTGGCAATATTTCCACTCGAAGCGTCAGTGAAAATACTGACATTCGAAATCGCAGGAGCGGATGTTTCGCTCGGGCTTGGAGTGGATTCTGACTCCACACGAGCGAATATCTCAGTCGATCGAATATGTTCTTATGACGGTGGAGCACATCAGATGCACTCTTCAATTTCGAGTGAAAATGTTCATTCGACGATTCAGAGTGAAGGACGATCACTCTATTCTTCGAGTGGAATTTCGCCCTGAGAAATTTGGAGAGAATCAAACCTAATATTAATATAAATTTGGAGAGAATCAAACCTAATATTAATATAGATTAGAGTTCCGAAATTTGATGAAGGTCAAAGTGCCAATGGAAACTGATGTTGCGAACTATAAAAGTAAAAGGTGGCAAATTTTTCGCACTGGCGCGGCAAATCGACTCGCCTTTCGAGTTATGTTTACCATATTCACGGCATCATCAGCGCGCTTCGTTCGAGCGTGAAATACACCAAGTCGTCTTCGGGGTGTCTGAGGCCGCGCGAGCTCGTCGAGTTCCGAAGTTGCAACCGCGTTCCACATTCGAAAGCATGGCGATACTTACACGCAAACGCCATTCCATTTGAATTTCAGCCGGACTGTCTCTCTCTCTCTCTCTCTCTTTCTCTGCCCTCGCGGCGGCGGCAGCAACAACATTCGCGCTTTGGCGATCGCGAAATTCACTTACGCCCTTCCGCTTCCTCGTCGCGTCACACCTTCCACAGAGAGGTTCTTATCATGAATAATTCACGCAGTAACCGTCTAGCCAGCGTCGTTGGCGTAAATTCGTATTATTACGCACTGGAGCAGCGCGCGCGAAGCGTCGCCGCGAATTTTCCGCCGCAATGCCGACGCCGCTGCGTCCCGGAAAGCCGCGCGCTTTACTCTTACGCCGCAGGTGCACGCGCCGATTCACTCGTAAAACGCGACCAACGAGGGACTTAAACCGCGAGCGATCGGCGATCCGAGTTGCCAATATCGCTCAGGGTGCGCGACTACGGTGTACGCGGATCGGTTTCCGCGCTAAACTTCCCGTCGAGTTCTCCCCGGAGCGGGTTTACCCACGCGGCTTTTTCTCGTAAATAACATATTTCCCCGAGTCGGTTCTGCTTCGAAGTACGCTCTCTGAATCCAACAGCCCGTCGAGGCGAAGCTCGCGCGCGGGATACACGCGTCAGGAATGGATCGCAGGCGCGCCTCGCAAGAAACGCGATCGACAAATGCTCTCCGCCGTGATTGATTGCCGAGCGCGGGCGACAATTACGCGCGTCATCGAGAGTCGAGCGCGGCTATGAGCGTAAACGCGGACGCAAAATCCGTATAAGCGCAGAGTCCCCGCGTTCTCGATCAACGCGATGCGATAAACGCGCGTCGGCAAACTCGTCTAATTTATATGCTAACTACGACGAGCGTCGTAAAAACTAATTGACAGGCAAGCGATAATTTATTATCTCGCCGTGTTTCGAGGCTTATTTCGTCCGCGTATGATTTACCGGAGACGCGCGCACGCGATAGATAGTGTTCTCAGCTAATCGCGACGAGATTATCATCGCGGTTTGATTTTGGACTTGTGATTATGCGACCGGACACGTCAATGCATCCGAAGCCCACCGTGACGTGTTCCTCAGGTAGTGACGTTAATTGTCGCCCTTCCACGAACGGAGATACGCCCCCGATTTACCGCCGACCTTCCTTTCGGCACCTTTTGGCACGTCCTTCTTTCGACACTCCCTTCCTTAAATCCGTTTTTACGACTTTTACGTCCCCAGCTTACTCGACCCGTCCGGTCGTGCACGTGTCTCTCCCTGCGCGTGTTTCCCGCGCGCGTCAACACCACGTATCTTTGGCGAGCCATTAACGACCCGATATCGAGCGTTATCGCGCTGAACTTTATTGCCCGCGCGAATTATTATGGCGCGAGCCGTAAATATCGAGATTTTCGTGCGGAAAAATGCTGTTTAACGCGCCGCCGCGAGGAAGTCCCGCTATCCCGATCCGGGATTCCGATCTTTTATTGGTTTCTCGTAAATTTCGCTATTCGGACACGCGACTTGAATTTGAATACGCGCAGGACTATTAAATTCCGGG
>NW_022639473.1:2074630-2094166 GCF_010583005.1 Odontomachus brunneus
GGGGGGGGGGGGGGGGGGGGGGGAGGCACAATTACGCGGGCGCGCGTGGGCGGGTGTTTGTGTGCGTTTATCTTGAGAGAAGACGCGCACTGAGCGATTTTTCAGGTGAATCGGCCGGACTCTTGGAGTCGCTCGCGTGTTCGCGTGGGTCGTTCCCTCAATGTGAATTTAATCGCGAATTATCCGGTAATTATTCTAAAGCACGCATCGCCTCCTCTCCTTGCCGCGCGCGTTAACATCGCTCCCTCTCGCCGTGCCCTTCGCGTACCATTAACGTACCGATATCGAGTATTACCGGACGCGTATCGCACTGCACTTTATTGCCACACCTGATAGAACTTGCGCGAATTATTGCGCGCCATAAACATCGCGAATCCCAGCGAAAGTATATTTAACGTTCTGGCAAGCGCCCCGATATATTTATGAGATTTCGCCTTTTTCGCTCCGGCCTTCTATAAACACATAAATCTCGTTTACCGAAGCGGGCGGTTTAAATACGCGGGAGGCTGTCGACCTCGTCGGGCAAGACGACGCGTACGTGTGCGCGTTTATCTCGCTTTGGTGGAGCTTATCCCGTATTCTCGCATTCCCGAGTCGAAGAATCTCCCCGCTTGAATTTCAACTCGGATCGATCGCGATGGCTGTTGCAATCGTGGAAACTAAAAGAAGAATCATCAGTCGAAATCATCAATCAATCTCAAAGGTGGAGTGGAAGAGCCTTCAGTTTGCGAATTCTCGTTCTTTTCTTCCGAAAAGTTTTGTGCGCCAGAGCGAGAGTGAAGTGTCGCTCGACAAAAGTCGCGCAACAAAGCCACCCACGCTTGTCGATCTCCTGAGACGTACGGAAGAATTCGAGCGCGGATGATGCCGTTACCTCACGGAATGCGTACGCGCTAGTCGAGAGGGACTCGTGCATGCGTTGCTGGAATACCTCCGTGCGCGTGTAGTGATTCGTCGCTGGCGATGCAACCGGTAGTGGAGCCCTTCGGACCTTGAAGCATTTCGTAATAACTGAAACTGTACACGCGCTTTCCCGAGACGGAAGTCGGCTCGACCGCGCGCACACGGTGGGCTCGTACAGTTATAACGATTCGAATAAAGTCGCGTGTTACACGTCGCGGACGAAGCCGCGGTATCCTTCACAAGCCACGAAGTTCGGCGGATCGATTTTTGTTAGAATTTTCATTTTTTACCCGACTAAACCGCTCATAACTGAGCGAGGCACCACGTTAATGACGTCGCGTTTTGCATTCGAAAAAAAGACTTCAAGTACTTTTCAAATTGAAATTTTCAAACGACGCATTTTACGTTTGCGAAGAGTTCCGAAGATTTTTCTTGGAAATTTCTGCTTTTCAGTCATCGAGCATTCGACGACTGAGAATATTCGCGAGGTCGAAAGCCAGCGTATCTCAGTCTTCGATGACTCATCTCCGTTGCGACGACGCGTCAGACAGGGAAATTGTACGGGGAAATCTCCGGGCTAATAAAAGCCGACGCGTTCCTTCCAATCGCAGATCAATAGACGCGCACGTGTACCGGCGATTCGACGGGCTTATCGATCATACGAGTACACAGCGGTGTACTCGTCGCGGGGCTTCGCAAGAACCGCCGCAGGAGGAGGACCCATTGACGCGCATAAGTACAGGGAGGAATATATAAAATGCACGGGTTATTGTCGCCGAGCCTCTTACCGACAGCTGCTCGTTAGTTGTTGGCCAGTCGCGGAGGTGAACCAGTCGAACCTACATACGTTCATATGCGCGCGACGCGTATGCAAACGTACGCATGCACACAGCGGCAGCACGCGACACACACTCAAATGTCTACTCGACTCGCGTATATACACATACACACGGACTTGTATCTCCACCCCGTGTACAGGGTGTGTTGCAAACGCAAGTTTCGCCAGCGGTATCGTAATCGCCGGGACAGTGGGACGCGTCCTTCTATATGTCGACTCGATTTTTCAGCCTCCGCGTAAATCGTCTGGCCGAACCCGTTCCTTCGTACACGAGGGAGCGGAATTTCGAATTCGTGACGAACAGAGACGAAGGAGAGAACGACGTCGAAAGAAGTCATTGACGAAATCGCGAAGCATACAGCTCGCGCGCGACTCTTCGCCAAATGTCTCACTTTTCGCCGAACTGTTTGTTCTTCTCTTTACTCTTTACCGGCCTGTTGCCGGCCGAGGGTTAAAGGTACACCCTGTATGCGCAGGCGTGTCCACACAGGTAACGGCGGCGCGAGTGCGTACATATGCACAGGTACTCACACAAGCGCTTTGTCGGGCCAGCATGGGCTCTCTTTCTCTCTCTCTCTTTCTTTCTCTCTCTCTCTCTTTCTCTTTCTCTCTCTCTCTCTCTCTCTCTCTCTCTCTGGAACAAGTACGAGTCAAGAAAGGCAAGCAAAGGCAAAGTAAAGGGACAAACCACGCCTCGCGCCGCCTTGGCAGTGGAGAGAATTCGCCTTCGCCTCCGCTTCTTCGTCTCACCTCTCGCCCGCGGCATAACTAATATATCGACGGCTGGCTACCCTTCTCCCTTCGCGCCCTCGCTCTCCCTCGCTCGCTCGCTCGCTTGTTCCTTCGTTCACGTCGATTCGCGATTCGCGTGATCTCCCACCGATGTCTGCGAACTATCGATGCCAGATGCGCCTGGCGCGTTTCCGCTCGCGAGCGCAGGAAGTGCCGATGATACGCCGTTGTTTGTACCAGCTGTTCTGGAAGTAACACGATCGTGTGGAAAAACTAGCAATGCACACTCGAGCTCGTCCGTTTATACCAAGAGACTTTTGTAGGAATAGCGGAAGCGCGTCTGGTAAATTTAATTACTATTGGCTTGTGAAAGTTTAATTACTTTTTTAATTTCTTGAAATGTTCTTTCTGAAATGTCACTTTGAACGACAGTGTGAAAATATCGCTATTCGAAATCGTAAGATTGAATGTCCCAGTCAATTAGAGTGAATTTGTTCCTGAAATATCTCAGATTCATTTCTTCCACATTTCGAGTGAAAATATTCACTCGACGATTTGGAATGGAAAATTTTCTCTGTAAATGAAAAGTCGCTCGACAGAATTCAAGTAACTCGGCTGTCACTCCACTTTTCGAAATTTCATTCTATTTAGAAAGAGCAAAGGATTATTATAATGGAACACGTTCGTGTAATGCATCGACACATCGTGTAATGCGCGACACGGGTATCGTGAACGAGAAATCCGCGTTTGCGAGCTCGATTACGACGCCAATTCGTTAAAGGTCTCGAGCAAAGTGTCAGTGGGTTACTGGAGAATTTTCCAGGCGAGCAAGCAGGCCAAGCGCGAAGCGTTACTTCCCTATTACTACTTTACGACGTATCGTCGGCGTAAAATTAGTTTCGTTCACGAGCAGCTTCGCTTTCTACTACGCGCGTCCTTATTAACGACAGTCCTGCTCGCGTGCACGCGCTGTCTCTCGCGCTTTTATCGCTTTATCACGCAACTGAATTCGAGGAGATTGCTCAATTGATCGCCACGCGTCGATTTGCGCTTTAACGCTGTCGCTGATTAACGGCGATCGCATCTACAGACGAATAGATCTTGAAAGGATGCCGCGCATTTTTAGAAAGAAACGACAAAACGAGGGAAAACTTCCGAGGGAAAGTCGCGGATACCGCTGTTAGCTGTCTATGCATATTAATCATAATCACAATCAATCTTCGAAACATGTTGACGGAAAAGGGAAGTGAGGGAAGAATGCGTTATTAATCGGTTTGGCTGTTCGCAAAAGTTTCCGCGCCGACAATTCCGATCCGAGCGAATCCTTCCTGGCAGTCAGAAGAGAGAATGTCACTAGGTTATTAGAAAGTTTTCCAGACGAGTAAGCGTAGCAGTAAGTGTTCCGTCGTCTCTGTGAGAACGAATCGGCCGTTTGCATCGCGTAACGTTTTAGTCCCGGCGATATGCCGCCTACTGTAAATTTCATAATAAAACGCGGTTAGAAACTCCACCATTCGCGTGCTTTCACATCCCATTTTTTGACTTTTGCGTTATTATTCGACGCGATCGGCTGTAAACCTTAGCCGCATTGAATTATCGGTGTCGATGGATATTAATGATCCTCTTATAGTCGTGACTTCTGCACGGTCTGCGATTTTTCCAATAAAAATGAAGTCCTTCAAGTTGTTTCGAAGTTCTATGTACAGAGGATTGCATGTATACCTAGCCATTTTCTAGCCATGTTCTATTCGAGAGTTACTAAAAAATTTTCGACCTAATTTTCGACGTATTCGTTTCTAGATAGTCAAGGGTTGTGACTGTTAATTATTTGAAGAAACTGCAACGATGTCAAGCGGCTGTGACACTTGGACAACTTGATGTTTTGTTTGCGTTTATAATTGCGGTTATTCATTCACGTGTTACGCGTAATTATGACATTGTTAGTTAGGTTGAAAATTTGTAGTCTCTCGACACACACGGCTAAGCATGTATGTAATCCTATACATTATCTCCACCGACCATCTCCACATTCAGCGAGTTGAGCGAGCACAGAAGAATCATCGACGTAAGAATATCGCGATAGACGAGTCCGGTTCGCCAAATTGGGCCATGCTCTTTGCCTAAATTAATAGTGACGCTCTGTCCAAATATTCTTATGTCGGTGGATAAAATTCTTCATTTCGTGTAACGTTATGCTACAGTTATACGCATAGAAGGCGAGCGGAAAGCAAACGCACATCGACTGTGGTGAAAGAGGAAGAGTGAAGGAGAAAAAAAGAGCGACACAAGTCAGACCGTTAGTTAGCAGCGGGCGTTTCTTTAGCAATGAGAGAAAAGGAACGACTCGATCGTCCGGCTCGACGAATCTACCGAACGCGTACTCTTTTGCACTGAAGACGTCGAGATATCTCGCTGTCATCCTCGCCACTTATTTCCGCGGTTTCCATCTTTTTCATTAAGAAACATTTACAAGAAAAGAAACTCTGAGCGATCTATCACAAAATCTGGGTAAATCTAAAAAAAATGTATAAAATGAGGATGTCGACGAAAGAGAGAATGAATCTATCGATATAAAAATCTACAAGAAATTAATATATAATTGTATGTGTTTATATTTTTATATATTTTATGTTATATATTTTTTTATTTTTTATTCGACTTTTCAAGTACATTCACTGCACACCTGTCGCATTTAATAAAAAAAATTTTAAGATAATAAAATATCGTAGTAAAAATTATATAACAAAATATATATTTTTATAATCTTTGATCACACAGAATTATGATAGAAATTACTTTATATTTGTTTAAAATGTTGAGTACGTTTGAGGTTTCACTATAAAATTATTTGAATTTTTTTATATCGTATATAAAAGAGATAAATCGTCAAATTTTTTACTTGTACAATAATTTATATTACAACTTCAATATTTCAGTTCGAATTTACGAAGAACATTGGAGAAAAAGTGCAAAACAATTTCAGAGTGATATTTTTACTACAATATTTTCTTCCCGTGCAAGGAAAAGAGGAAAAGGATAAGAGAAACGCGATGTCGACCATACACCAAATCGCAAAACTCGATTCTCTCTTCCAGGAGCGTCATCGGTATCCCATTTTCCGCGGATCAAGATCGCGCATCAACATTTAACTCTCGACGGCGCTCGACACCGGTACAATTGACTCGATGCGGGTTGACTCGATGCGGTACTTTGCATCGTCGATCTATCCGGCGATCGGCGTTCCACGATCTGTCCGAACGTGAGAGAGGATAACGATAACGGGAGTGCACGCCTGGGAAAACGATCCGCGGCCGCGCGTCTGTCCGTCTTGTTCCGTGGGACGTACAAGAGCGGGAGCGTCTTGCGTTTGTTGCATCGCGCGCTGCGCTCCCGCGGCGCAAAACCCGACGGACCCCGCGCATTATTCGGGGCCCGCGGGCCCTGTTCGAGAGAGAGAGAATAAGAGACACATAACGCAGCGTTATTTATTTCCGCGAGTCGCGTCGAACCGATTAAACGGCAATTTCAGGCCCGAAGGCTCCATACGCGGACCCCCGCGCGCGCGCGCGCGCGCACTCAAATAACTTGGTCGTCGCGGCCATCCCGCCGAGTGGACTTATATATGCGTCGAGAGGAGCAGAGAGAGAGAGAGAGAAAGAGAGATAGAGAGAGAAAGAGAAAGAGAGAGATGGAGGGAGAGAGCGAAATACCTTGCAGCGAAGTAATCGCGATACCGGTCCGGCGATCGTTACTTTCTGCACACTCGTCGTGGCAATTAACTGCGGCAATAACGATTTTTGTCCGGCCGCGTAATGCCCGAGTGCGGACAACACCATTATAGGTGCTGTTGCCTGAGCGCGGCGCGACAAAAATCGTAATGGAGCGTCTCGCATGTAATTATGATTTGTTACGAAGTCCTCCCTCCTCCCTCCCTCCGTCCGAATGGCTCTATAACGTTTGACGAGGCGGCGACGGGATCAAGGGGGCACCACGGCCGGAAGTGGCGGTCCCTCCCGGTCGTTTTCTCCGCGTGTGCCCGTGGTATACACACGGTAGCACACGGAGGGAGACGCACGCTTTTTGTCGACTCGCGCGTAGCTGCGAAGGTGTTCGCCGCATTACGTGTCTTTAAGAGAACGTATCGGCGGAAACTCGTGCGATCGGTCGATCGCGCCGACATTGCCCTGCGCTCCTGGCTCCCGTAGTCGGCGCGGCGGCTGACCTTCGAAGTCGATGGGCGTCGTTAAGGTAAAGAACAGACGTCGCGCGAGCGGCAGATATTGCGGCGAGATACAGCGTAAGAAAAAAGCGCGAGGTGCACTTATTCAAAGGTTATTACCGCGGAGCACCCTTACGCACGATTTTATCGGAGGAAATAGCTACGACTACTCTCCCTCCCTCTCTCTCTCTCTCTCTCTCTCTCTCTCCCTCTCTCTCTCTCGATGGTCTCACACAGGAACGTCGATATAAAAGCGAGATTCTCCCGCGTGTACGTTAAGCCCGATACAATACTAATGTATGAAAGAATCACCATCACCATTAGGGTTCACAAGCAACCTTCACCGAGATTCACATCGGCGAGTGGCGATGTAGTGCGCGGCCGCGATTCCGCCGGCGCTGATGGACGCGTGTCGCGCCGCGCTTCGTGTTCAATAAAACGTAATCGATATATCCACGGCACGACGTTACAGCGGCTCGTTCGGATGTAACGACGAAAAGCGGTTAAGCCCTCTGTGCTCCTCTTCCCCTCCCTCCTCTCTCGTTCACTTCTCCTTCGCTCCTCTCGCCACGGCGTAGCAAAACCCGTAGGACAGAAACGAGCGCTATAGTCCGCGGCGCGGCGGTTAGCCGGAGGCAACGGCACGATGAGCGATGGATCGGAACGATTCGGGAACAGTACAATCCGGCCGGATTGCAGTCGGCGAATAATCCCGTGCGGTGCGCACCGCCGAGAACGGCTCGGCGAGGGGGTGGCTGGCCGGTTAATCGGCCGATCGGTTAATTGGCGGTTCGCGATCGTGGCCGCCGCGGAAAGTAGCGATCGATCAAAACAATCGATTAATCGTGCACGTCTGATAAGGCCGGATAAGGCGCCGGGCCTATTGTTCCGTTGCAAACAATTAATGATACGGCCGCGGATCGCGATAATCGCGATCGCGAGGCTCTAGGCTAGACCTCGGCTAACGTCCGCGTTTTTCGCCGACGGCCGCGGAAACGCTCCTTCCCGACGTTTCCGCGAAAACTGTGCACACGCGGGCTAAAATGGCGCGGCGGATGCGTGCGGATGATCGACGCGATGCACCCGGGGATCCACCGATTTTGACTATCTTCCGTGTTCCTCAAGACTAGCACGGATCCAAAATGAAACGTAAACTCGGGAACTGATTTTTTGTCGGACTCACGCCGATTTTGAGCTTTCCGCCCGCGTCACGATAGATTAATTAACCAGCCGTGATGGCTACCGGAGATTATCTCGCATCGCATCGTACACTTCACAATTCAATCATTATCGAAGTTTTTGTACAATCAATGAGAATGCTGGTTTAACTTCCGGACTTTCAAGAAATCATTTTCAACAAACTTTCAATAAACATACTTTTGGCTACCGATTAAAACATAATTATATGCTATATGTTGTCGCGTGAAATCCTTAATTTTCGTCTAATATTCTATAGAAGGCGGAAATTCTCAATCTTTTGGTTTCTACAATGACAGATCCAAATTGTATATCGACGAAGTAAGCACGTATTTCGGTATTCCGATCAGAATTATCGATAATTCTAATTTGCTTGGTCTGGTTTGCGAATTGACGCCGCGTCATTCATTTCCGACGTATGGAGACTACAAGCCTCCAGTCGCTTCTCTTATTGAAGATCTCCTGAAGAAGTGAAGTGATGCTTGCGGAACTTCGGGAACGAATTCACGAAGGACGCGGCGGCAATCCAGAAGCCAGACCAAGCAATTCGCCACGCCGCGCAAGTCTGCACATTGATTGCCGCATTCACTTTCGTCGATTTGATATTTCAGACTAGACGCCGCGCAGAAGTTGAAAGTATCAAATCAATGGAAATCAATGCGGCAATCATCGTTGGTAATTTGGTCGAAATTCGAGCGATTACCTTTCAAGTTCCAATGCCTGCCTTCCGTCTTCCTCCCGCGCGTTTCTCCATACATTTCGCGCACGTCAACAAGTACGAATGTAACACAGCGCGCAAACGGAATCGGTAGTTCGCCGCGAACCGTGAAATCCTCCACGTCTCCGGTCTCGTCGAGATCGAGAGCGCCGCTTCGTTCGCAGTTTCATCGCGAACGGCGACGCACGCTCTCGAGGCTTTCGCTGACGTTCGACGCCCGAGACAGGAACACGCTTCTTCCTCATATTAATCTAGGCTTGTTGAGCCCGCTTCTTATCCATAACGGATTTTTCCGCGTTTTTGCCGTGGCCTCGCGCAACACACAAGCGCATTATCCCTAACGTGCTTCGTTCCCTGCGCGATTATCCTCCCGGCGAACGGTAAATCCCTTTCCGATGGACGGACGATGGGCGGCCGTCAGATGTCGACGTTGGAAACGACGCTCGTCTATACGCACCGCGGGATAATCTTATCGTTAGCTGTATCGATACGCGCGCGGTTTCGTTCTTATTACGAAAGATAGGTATTCCTCGAAGGACGGCGTAATAGTCTCCCTTATCCTTTACGCGTTCCAGGTCGCACCGATCGCGTCCTCTTCACAAAAACCGACAACGCGCGAGCTGTCTCCACCGGTTCCAAAAAAAAAAGAAATTAATCTGTACTTGTAATTTCGCATATCCTTGCGGAATTAATGCCAAACGCTCGTTGCCTCGCCTGCCCGCGCGTTAAGCTCACCCGCTTCATATTCGACGAGAGACGCGACTGCGAGCCTACGTGCGTGTCACTTCGCGGTCTCGTCTCACCACTCTATTATCTCTCTAAAGTCAGATTTTAAGTACGTGCGTGCGTGCGTTCTCGTCGCGCACTCACTCGTGGAACTCGATTCGTCCCGAGGTCATGCAACGAGTTCACTGGGTTTCCAAGCTCTCCAGACGTGCGCTCTCGCAAGTCGAGCGTGGCGTAATGTACGCTCCTCCGAGCTTTCGTACGAAACGGAAATGGTAGGCTGCAATTATTGCAGTCGTTGGCTTTCCCGTCTGCGGCCGCGCCAGAGCGCGAGTGTATAACCGCCGGTCGATTAACTGCGACCTTCGCCGCAACGTTGATGCAAATAGACGGCGTACCCGCAACGGGGATTGCGCGCCTTCCCCTCGGATTTTCATGTCCTCTTCGTGCAAGCGGATAAGACTTGACTTTTCACTTGATGTGAAATTAATCGCTTTTTCAGGCCCTATGCGGATCCTGAAAATGATTGCAGCCTCGCGAACTGGAAAGTGATCAAGTACAACACACACACACACAAATTAAGCAACGAAAATTAGATAGAATTTTAAATGCCTCAGCGACTTTTTTCTCTCCCTGCAGTTTTAAGCAACTATCACACACATTTTGTTTCAATCAACTTGCCGAATAAAAGAATAATCGCGCCTTCTTTTGATTTAATGCGACACGCGTGATTCTTTAACACGTGGCAAATATTTCTTAGAAAAATGATCTCGCGTACTTCTTCGACATAGTCGAGATCTACAAGCTCGAGTTTCCTCATCCCTCTCCTTGGATCGTAACCCAACCGCATACAAGATTCGCCTCGCTCGAGAAGATTGACGAACGAAAGTATCACGCTGTAGCGGCGGCGGCGGCGGCCTATACGTGCGTTCCGCTTGCGTCATCGCGCAATTACGCGATCCCGCCGAGGATTTTAGCACGGACTAATTATTATCGAAGCGTATCCCGGTATCGATCGATATTAATTACCGCGCGCTTTCACCGGATGACCTTTGTAATCGGCTGTAATAGACGTTTCAGCGTAATTAATCATTGTCATCCGGGAAAAATGTAATTGCAACTGCCACAAGGCGCGCGATAATTGGTTTCGCCGCTCCACTCTCCTCTCTAATTCTCTCTCTCCCTCCCTCCGCGGAGGAGGGAATTTCTGGAGCACGCTGGAGCACAAGCGTGTTTACACTATGTGTCACGTTCACACTCGGCGCATTTATCCCGTCGTTCTCGACTGGTGGACGCAAAATTTTACATTAATACGACTAAGGCAAGGTAAAAAGTCACCCAAACAATTTAATGGGCAATCAATGCGCCTTTCCAAGGAGTACGGGCGGCGATAGGGATCACGCGTCCTTTCCCGTAACAGGATCTCGGACCCGAGTCGATCCCGCGTGCGGATATCATGCGCGGTGCACGCTCGCCGGATCTCGGAACACCGACGCGTGTTGCTCCATCGAGAAAAATTCACGAAACGCCGCCGTCCGGCCGAGAGACGTCGCGTCGTGAACAAACAAAGGTACGTTTATTCGCTCGCTCGTAAACGCCAGAAAGAGGATGAGAGAGAGAGAGAGAGAGGGAGAGAGAGAGAGAGACTGAGGGAGTTCCGCGGTCAATTATAAATTACCTCGAATTAAATCGATGGCCACCACCGGAGCGCTACGCGTCGGCAACGGAGGATCCGCGGCGACGGCGGACCTTGGCGAAAACTTTCTGCTTTTTACGATCGCGTATGCGCGAAATCTTTTACGGCGACGCGCGTAATTGCAATGTGGCAAGGGTGGTGATAAACAACGCTCATGCGAGAGCGCGTGTACGTTGCAGTGTACGTTCGGGCTGCATTGTAGACAGGGCGGGCTGCTCTCCCTCGCCTCCCTCGGTTTTCGCTCGCGCGCACCTTGGATTTATCGGCATGCTTAATTGCCGCCCGGGACGAAACTCAGCCTCGAAACACGGGCCTGCGTCTCTTTTGCCGACACGTACGAGTCACCTCGGCACGCCCGTACTCCGCATCGCGATCCCCCGCTTTCGACCGGCGTTAGACACTGCACACTTCGTCTCCTTGAAACTCCCTCATTAGCCACACACACACACACACACACCAAAAGCTCCACGCTAGATTATTCATTTAGCGCACCGACAGCCACGTTGATTCTCGTTTATTCTACAAGAGCTTGACCGATAATTGAATTACTGAAGATGCCACAAATAAATCTAATTCGCGTATACCTTTTACCTCGTTGAATTGCCTCAACCATTTTCAGACAAAATTTAGACAAAAAGAAAAGCTTCTTCGATGTGATAGGAAAGGACAAATGGCGTTCTCGGCAGAACATGAAAATTTTGATTAAAAAGAAGGATAAACCTTTCCAAAAAAAAGATATATGGCAACCCTAATAGTTAATGTTATGAAACATTTTAAATTGTAAAGACGTAGATATATAATTCTTAATTTTTATGTACAAACGCGCATTTCTCCCTGCATTTACGACTGCAATTTTCATGAACGAATCGACAAGTTTCGCGCGGATCAAATGAGAGATCGATGACAAAAGTGGCTTAATAAGGTAAGCAAGTGCTGCAAGTGTCACATGTCCCGACATTTCTGTCGCGTTTCGGTCCTTTTATATCCCGATGCCCTTCAAACGTCGCCGGCCCTGGTCCCTTCCGCTCGCCCAGATCTCTGTCTATCTGTCTCTCTCTCTCTTTCTCTCTCTCCCCGTCTCTGTCTCTCTTTCTCTCTTCTTTCGCCGTTCACCGTCTGCGCGCGGTTGGAGAATTACGAGCCTTCAGACTGATTATTAGGTCCCGAAGATTTAAGGCGGTGCTTTAAATACTTGGGCAGTAACATTGAACGAAATTCATTTCGTAATGAAAGAGCGTGCCGATATCGTCGTCCCGCTGTTTAACGTTCGCCCGCGCGGCCCATTGGGCCCGAAGACGTTAACCTACTAACTGACGGATTCTCTCTTCCTCTTTTTTTTTTTCTTTATTCGCTCGTGTCTGTAGACGCGACCGTGATCATCACGTTTTGCGGTATCGGATGTTACGGCCGAATTTATGACCTCGTTTCGCCCAAGACGAAGAGACGAAATTAACGGGCGCTCGGAGGAACACCCAGTTGCTCGTGTGGTCGACCCAGTTAGGAAACGTCGCGATTGATCCCGAGGTCGTTAAACAAATGAAAACGCTATGCGACAAATTCCAATTTAAAGTGCAAAGTAACGCAAAAACGGCATAGGAGAGTGAATACCATAATCGAGGATTCCTTTCTCGTAATGTGGCGCATGATATTTCCCGCAATAGATGTTTTTTCTTGCTCTAAAGAAAATCCTTTCAACGAATCGTAACAAAATTTCGCAAAATTTTGCAGTTTCATTAATTCCTTATATTCTGTACAAAGATAAAGATGAGAAGATTGATTACAGGCGGATTAATACACTTCGCTGAAATTATTACGAGCGCAAAGGGTTCAATAATATGCCTCGAGTCACCAAAAATGATCGAGTCACGTCTCGAGCAATCCTTGAGAAGAAGCGCAGTTTACGTTGGATTGCGAACGAGCACACGCCTCGCCGGGCCCTCCCTCGCCCTTTGTCCTCGGCCAAAGGAGTGTTTCACGAGCGTTACGGATTCGAGCGTCCGTCCGTCGGGAGGGAAGAACCGCGGTAGAGTAACTTATAATGAGCATAATAAATTACAGGTGTACAAATATAACGATCGCGGGCTCAATATCGATGCACTGTTTCCCAAACCGGTATGCACGCGGCGCGGTGCATCGCGATGCGGGTGGGGCGGCTCGGAGTGGCGTGGAGGCAGGTAGAAGGTGGGGAACATCGCGAGGAGATCCGCCGCATTCTGCGGCGCCAATTTGCATGACCGATGATCGGCCGCTACTATACGCTACTATACGCCGGTGACTAGGTGCATCATCATTACGCACTACCGCGATACGATCAAACTGTCGGTAATAACAGTCGCACGACCCCGCGCACGTACACCGAGAGCAGGGTCGCGTTTATTAAATTACGTCAAATTATTGGTACGCGTCGGGTATCCGGCCGTGCCTAAACATAGAACGGCTCGCCGGCCTGCCGGTTGTTTAACAGTGAGCGATCACGCTACTTTCCCAATTAGGGCCGCTAATTTTAGCGGGGAGCGTGTAATTGCCGCCGCGCGCGGGACCGAATTCGCCGTAATGCGTCCGAGGCGCGCTCTCTATCCCGCGGAGAAGCACGGCTTAATCATCGGTCAACGGTTAATGCGTATCCAGCGCGATATGGAATTAAGGTACGGTAATTAAGTAAGCCGCTCTGGTACGTATGTGTGCGTGCGCGTCCGCGCGCGTGCACGTGTCCGCGTGTCTCAATTAGAAAAATTGCCGAGACGAGACGCGCTTTTCCCGAGCGGCTCGAATGATCGAAGCGCGGCTCACGCGTGTCGCTGCTGTGACTCTCGCTCCAAGTTCAAGGTGTCCGAGTTATCGACGCGGCGCGCGACACATCCAATTAACGGGGTCGTAAAACGCCGGAATATAATTTCCATTTATCCCGTCGGCCGAGACCGCGCGTATATCGCGTTTTATTACCGACGCGGCGCGATAACTGTTCATTAGTCGTCGCCGGGACGATCGGAAAAGGTGCAGTCCATAAAGTGTCGCGCAGAATTTCCACGACGGCGTTGTTCGTCCTGAACTTCGGCCTAGGACACTTGAACGCCTATAGGCATACATCGACCGTCATAAACGTCAAACTTCTTAACTTCTTGGTCAAATTCCAAACGTGCAATCACGTCCGCATTTCGTTTCGCGGACCACTCGACGTGCGTCGTCGTGTAAAACACGAGCAAGAGTAGATTACCGACTTGGTAATGGGCGAGGCTCACTTTAGGACGCGATCCTTTGCGTTTAATTTTCCGTCGAGCCCAACCGGATCAGATTTAAATTTAAATAATAAAGAAATATTTTGCATTCTGTGTGGCAAAGTGCACGTATATACACACGAAACAATCTGAAAATAATGTTTAGAGAGGAATTATTTTGTACTTTGCAGATTCGACCGACGAAGGGCTGAAGAAGGCAAAGAGCGGTTCGGATGAGGAGCCGTGGATCTCCGACGTCGTTCGACTAATCAAAATCCGCAACGAGAGCTCAAGAAAAGACAGAGGGAGGGGAATATTTCCGCCGCGGCGGAACTGACTCCGCCATTCTCGCAGCGTTCATTCAATCGCGCCCGTGAAAGCCATTCAAAACTCGTCGTCCGACACATACGTCCACATGTATCCATGCTATACTCATACACGCACATCCATACAAATTCATTCATTCACACATCATACAACACACACACACACACACACATACACACACGCACGTACACGGTATGCATGAAGAATCCAAAAGCATCGCGCCAGATCAACGCCGCGTACTTCCTGTGATCGTCGATTAACGATAAGCGGAATAATCAAAAATAGCGACGCAGTGGAAGGGAATTACGTTCAGGTCAGGTACGAACAGACGAGAATTATTATAATATTCTTGTAAGAAAGGACAAGGCTCTGTGTTCTGAAGAGAGTCGCAACTGGTCGGCAGATACGACGAAGTCAGGCAGCGGCGATCGAGAAATCTCGTCAGAGTGCAAAGGTAGTGACAACAATCGGAATTTATCACACATGCGACGATTCGTGTGTGTTTCTTTGATACAAAAACGCGTCCGCGTGAGAAAAACCGCGTAAACAGTTTTCTCCGTTTACGAGACAGCCGTTATAAAAATCGGCTACGGTGAAAATTGATTTGCTTGTGCCGCTGCTTCGTCTTTGTGTCGTTGCGAAGGAAAGAAGGAAAGCTCTCCTCGATCTCCGCTTGCACGATATTCGATTGCGAGCACTGACGACTGAAAAGTATCGATAGCGACCGCTTTTATATTTTTGCATATTACTTTTTGCGGCAATCTTCTTGACGTTCGCGTTAAACGCGAGAAATTTGACGTCTCGAGAGCGAAGTACATTTCAAGTTGAAACGGAAACAAACGTTCGCTATCTCGACGAGAATGTTAGGGCACAGTACCGACACAGTTCTATCGATACTTTTCGGTTTCCGGTACGCATACAAGACACACCACCGTGGACACAAAACACGCAAGTCGCGACGAAGCCGCGTTTTGTTCCTTTTTCCTTCTTTCTTTCCACCGACAGTTGAGGTTGGGAACCGGAGAGTCGCAAAGGAAGAAGAAAAAGAAGAAGAAGAAGAAGAAGAAGAGCAAGAGGAGGAGGAGAGACGGTCGAATTTACACGCTGTGTAATCGCGCATTTGTCTCAAGAATTACACGTCTTGCGTACGCGTAAATCACGACATCGCCTCACGTACACGAGTAGTAGATTTTTCGTTTTTTTTTTTCATTTTTTTTCCAATAAAGAGACGCGCCGACGGCGGACCCATGGTGTCCGGTCGGCCGTGCGCAGTTAAGGATACGAATGCCATAATAATGACCAAGTTTTGTGGTTGTACTTAAGTCATACTTTATACTCTACTTTACTTGTTAAGTTACTAAGGATAAGTTACTTGATTATTCCATTATCAAAGTGTCCCTATCAGTTATCGCTACGTCCTTACTTTCGCGCCGTCCTGCATTGAGAATTGGCGCAGACTACGAGAGAGAATTTGAGAACACTGCCTACCTGCACTTGTGATCACATATATAACTCAAACTTAAGAGAATAAGCTGAGCGCTCACAGTTCGTATACCACCATCGTCGCCACACAATTGGGTATCCTACGAAGTGAGTCCAACGTGGACTTGTACTCTCGCGTATCGCAATAAAAAAAATGAAATTAATAGCGATTTCTACTTAATAAAAAAGATGTGGAAAATATATTTTTCTTATCGTCAGTATCCAGTCGGTCGGATGATTCGTCGGGCAAAATTGACGAGAGTCCTTTTTCTCTTTTTGTCTATTTGACAATGCAATAAAATCGCGATTACGAAAAATATAAGAAATATAAAGAAAATTAAAAATCTCGGTTTTCTCATGGAATATCTCGCGGAGAAAACTAAAGAGATAACTTTACAATTTCTACAATTCGAGCGCTCAATCAATTGCCCATTTTCATAAATATATCTCGGATTGTTTCACTTCTCAATTACCGGCATTGTGCTCGCGCGCCAACGAAGTAACTTCGGATACGCGACGAAATCTTTAGCCGTCACGTGTAAAATTCACGCATTTGTATTGTCCCTATGTTGAAGAAGCCATCAACGAAGTAACACGTCGTCCGTGACAATTGCGATCGCACGGATGACATGACGAACGAACTCTCATCGAAAGTCAGGTGCGAGACCGCCTTCCGGTCGATGGTCCTGACCAAAGGACGCGTTTGGACCTTGGTCTCATTTTTGTGATTATTATTTAAATACGCGTTAAGCAAACAATAGTATATTAGAATAGGCTCGTTATAATTGAGTATGAGTACCGTTGCACCGTAGTGCCGCGGTTGGCCTTTTATGGAGACGATATTGTTTCCCGTACGATTTCGGCGAATGCGCGACATTATCGCGAGATTATCGCATAACGTATCGAAAGATCCGTCATATACAGAATTGTGTAATTACATTTATACAAACCGTTTGTCCGAGAGTAAAGGAGTTTTCTTGTCCGACAATATTTGAGAAAGAGAGAAAAATCGAAATTTCCACAAGTGGCCTTCTTCTTCGCATAGTTCGAGGATGAGATCTGTCCGCGAAATCGTGCAGATCGTTTTCTTTTCTCCATTCCCTTTTTATCGCGAGCAACGTTTATCCGCGAACTTTCCGTGATTACGAGCCGAAACGCGCGAGGACTTTCAGTAATCGGAGAGAATACGTTCGTTACAATGAACTAGCTATTACGAATGTACAATAAGTTTTTTTTTTTAAGATTTACAGTACGAAGTATAGATTTTATCATCATAAATATTATATCGCGTAATGAATTTGCAGAAGGCACTCGGTCCCCTTTACGACGGAACTCTGTGTGTCATGAGCGCATGCCGAGCGCGCGCTCATTTCGCACGTTGACGTTCTCAGCGAGTGTAATTTTGCTATGATGACGAAGCGCCGAGGAGAGGAAGAAAGCTTCTTTTTTCCATTGAAGAACCGAGCAATGGCGATGTCGCGTCGTGCACATTGACAAGCGCTTTTTAGTAGTATGTGGGCGCGACTAGAATTAGTTTTCTAATTCTCTCGTGGGCATTTGAACGCGATCTCCGTGCGGGTAATCAGCCGTGCGGAATAATGCAGGATCTGGTCGTTTTATACGCGGTTCTTGCGGTGTTTGCGCCACGTCAAGCACAGCTGAAACGAACAGATCTCTCTTAGTCGTGGTACAGCGCGGCTGTGAACCGCGCGCACAATTCTGCTCGTCGATATATCGCCAAGACATCGTCGGCAACGTCCTCGCGGCGAAATACTCAGCGCGTAAGGGTCGAGGACCGTTGTGCCTTCGTATGTATGCACGTTAATACGTCTAATGAACGTAAGAAAGGTAAGACATCCATTTTGTGATTCCGTAAGCAGTTGTTCAGTTTTTTTATACTTTCCTTAATGCTTATCATAGGATAGCTTGTATACCCTAAAGAGTGTTTCAATAAAAATCACAATGGAATAAACCCTACCCTCCGCGTTACGATCCACACCCACCCCAGTTGTTCGTCGTCTATCTTTTTGCGAGAAAAGAAAAAGTTCTCCTCTGTTGTAGGCCATATGGCTTAAGAATATCTTTTACTAACTTGTAATTTATTCAATTAACAGAAATTATATGTTGGTAAGAGATATCTCGATTGTACTATTATCGTTTATTACGCGAATCCCTGTGCCAGCGATTCGTAATAGTGTGCCTGAACGGAGGAATTTCTAAGTAATTAGAAAATATAAAAAAAAAACATGATAAGAAACAGTTTTTTATTCAGTTTTATAAGGAAACATTTGTAAGTATTCATCACCGATTTTTATCAGCTTTGATATATTATAGAATAATTAAAAATAAGAAACATACATGTGTTTTCCTTCACATGTATCTACTAGTACATTCAGGGATTGTAACAATTCTCTTTGAAAATAATTCGCTAATATTGATTGTAGCGAATATTTTTGAAATCATGAAGTATATAAGGAAAGAAAATGTATTATGAAAAAACTAACATAAAAAAATATTTTATCTAAACTATTTTTTATAACATATCTCAGGTTTTCCGAATTCAAGGTGAGGATATTTACAAATGAATTCTTTATACACTCGATATAAATTTTAATATTCATTGAAGAGACAATCTACATCATTAGTTTCATCATTATTATTCTTTCTTATCACAAATCATTGTCATCAACATTGTCATCATTGTCATTCTTATTACCATTGTAATATGTAACTCTATACTCAATAAAGACTTTTCTATTATTCAAAAACAAATTCATATATTTATTATTATTTCTGTCTACCTAAATTCAGCAAATCGAATTAAAATTTTGTCGAAAATTCTCTTAGCTGAAATTCAAACCATTTTCAATTTCTTTAGCTAAGATTCGAACCGAAATGATTTGAGTCTCCGCTAAATAATTCAAAAGTGGTTTGAGTCTCAGCTAAACCGAAATTCAACAATTTTGTTTAAAATTTTGCCGAAAATCCCTTTAACCGAGACTCAAACCATTTTAAATTTCTTTATTCAAGATAGTTTGAATTGCTGAGAAAAAATATTTTAAGTCTTGACTAAATCATTTTGTGCGATTTTTGTAAAAAGTTGTTAAAGTTTGATTTAGCCGAGACTATTTTAAATTTGTTTAACTGGGATGCGAATAAAAATTATTCAACATTATAACATTATATCAAATTATTGAACATTATAACAAATTATATTACAATATTACATTAGTAGGAGATGGATACTTTTTAGATATTTGCTATAAAATGTTATGTCTTATGCAGAAATATGCGGATGGGAAGAGAAAAATGAATTGGAAAAAATTATGATTGATTATATAAGATGGTTATTTAGTTTAGATTTTTGTATATTAAAGTATGTGATAAAAAAGAAATTTAAAATAGATAAGTTAAGGATTGTGTGAGAGATAAGAAAGGTGATATATATATATATATATATATATATATATATATATATATATA
>NW_022639473.1:2094176-2104082 GCF_010583005.1 Odontomachus brunneus
ACTTTGTATAAACTATGTGTGTTAGTAAAAGAAGTCTTTGAAGAATTGTTTCAAACTTGAACGCGTGTGAAAAAATATATATGAAAAGATAAGTATCTCTTATCTTTAACTGTTCTACAACACATACGAAATTTGATAAAAAAATACGCGGAATTTTTAAATTTCGGGCTGTATAAGTCCAATTGTCACAATTTTTGTTGTTGTGTTGATATACTTGTCCCTAACGTATCTTGACATTGGTAGCCATATTGGATGCTTAATTTATTATTGGCTGTTGAAAAGATTACATGTGTTTTGGTATACTCGGCGATTGAAGACGTTAAAGATGACGAGCGTCCTGGACGCCTCAGCACATCAACAACCGATGACAACGTCGAAAAAATGAAGAAAATGATTATGAACAATCGCTGAGTCACTATCAGAGAGATTGCTGATGATGTTGGCATATAATTTGGCTCATGCCAATTTTTTCGGATGTTTTGGGCATGAAATGTGTGGCAGCAAAATTTGTTCCGAAATTGTTGAATTTCGACCAAAAGCAGTGCCGAATGAATATTGCTCAGGAGTTGCTGAATGAAGTCAAAGACGATCCAGAACTGCTCAAACGGGTCATAACTGGTGATCAAACATGGATGTATGGATATGACGTCGAAACTAAGGTCCAATCGTCCCAATGGAAGCTTCCTGAAGAGCCAAAACCGAAAAAAGCTCGATCGAATGTGAAGATTCTGCTCACTGTGTTCTTCAATTTCAACGGCATAGTATACCATGAGTTCTTGCCACTAGGTCGTACGGTCAATAAAGAGTACTACCTGGAAGTTCGCCGTTTGCGTGAAGCAATCTGAAGAAAACGCCCGGATTTGTGGCGAAACAATTCATGGCAATTGCATCACGATAATGCACCTGCTCACACTTCTCTGCTTGTTCGTGAATTTTTGGCCAAAAACAACACCGTTATCATGACTCAGCCTCCGTATTCGCTGGACATGGCCCCCTGTGACTTCTTCCTATTCCCGAAACTGAAAAGAACCATGAAAAGACGTTTTGTCAACATTGAAGAGATAAAGACAGAATCGCTGAAGGAGCTAAACGCCATACCGAAAATTGCGTTCCAGAAGTGCTTCGAAGATTGGAAAACGCGCTGGCACAAATGTATTATATCTGAGAAATACTTTGAAAAGGACAAAATTAATATCAATGAATAAATAAAGATTTTTTGAGAAAAACGAAAATTCCGCGTATTTTTTGATCAAACCTCGTATATGTTGATTCCAAAATCGAAGAAATAAAATAAATTGTAAAGACCCGTACACACATATCAGATATTCTATTGCATCAAAGACGAGCATATCGCGAAAGAAATACAATTTATTTATTTTGTTGTTGTATCACAGGTGGGGTTTTATACAAAGGATGAAACAGCATGTAACGTGGTTTATTTTTTTTGTATTCAAGGTATCTCGAATGAATGTTACAAGCAATAATATAATCAAAAGTAATCAATGAGAAGCGATGAAACTGAAGTCAAATATTACACCTCTTTTCATTATTGGTCACATTATCTCATCTTCGAATGATTGATTTTTTCGCAGTTATCGTCTTTTATTTTCTTTTCTCTTTTCTTCTTCTGCTTCTTTTTTTCTTTAATAATTTGTACTTCTCTTGGCGCAATCTCTTGGCTCTATAGCTCCTAAGAAACCGGTCGATTGCTTTCCAACGTCGATAGATTTGCGAGGTTTATCATACTTTATCGTATAACGATAATGATATCAAGAACGATGCCGCTCGATTCACCAGATTATTATTAGTTACAAAATGATCGCGTACGCGGGAGACCACCATTATCAATCACGCTCAGAGTCGTCCGGCTTCACACACGCGTAAATAGATCAGAAACAAACATCGGTGTTCTCTCCTGGAGTGAAAGAGTCATAAAAAATATCGTCTGTTCAATTAAACGAACGCTAAGGTTCACTCACCGGTCAAAGAGGAAGAATTAGTTATAAATGTCGATCTCCCGCACGTCGGCGAAAATGATACGCGAATTGAAACAATGCGCCACGTGTAAAGTAACAACGGAAAGCGCGTAAATCAAGCCGCATCGTTGCGATAACGACGGCAAACGATCGTGGATTGCCGGCGTTACGCGCGCGTATTATATTCCGCTTAATAAAATCTTGTCGAGATTTAAAATAACGAAACGCTAGTCATAATAACTTCCTCTAATTAACGATTATTTGGTAATATATATTTATATTATATAAAGTAGTAGAAAAGAGGGAAAGCAAGTCCGTTTTCCTATCTCGTAGATTCTTTTTCCTCCTCTCGTAAATACAAAAACGTAACGCGTAGTATCTAAAGTATGCACGTGTTCCATGACGCCACGAGGATGTTCCGATCGCGCGGCAAAGTTCGCGTTGCGCGCAATCGGCGCTGACTGAATTCGACGCGCGACCGCCGACAATTCTTATACCTCCCCGGCGCGGTGAGCCGGGTGAGGCTCAGGAGATCGAAATATCGTCTCTCGTCTGGCTAGACGAGAGTTTGCGAATGCAATTTGATGAGACAAAGAACGCGATGCGCGATCGCGACTGACCAAAAATCGGCTCGAGACGGGGAGCGATCGGTCGGGCACGCGACTGAGCGCGTTCCCGAAAATTTCAAATGCGAGGAATCAAAACGATCGCATACGAGTTTAAGGGGGCAACTTGTCCGCGCGAACTTGCTTCGCCGCCGCGTCGTGGAACTTATCGGTTTCTTACTTTTTTTTTCTTTTTGTTTAATCGTATGCGTATCGCTGTAATATTTCTTTCCTTTTTATGTAATGTATCGTTATAATGTTCGTGTAACAATAAAGCAATATGCAAATGGTATGAAGACTTCTCGTTCGGAGGTGGCTGCTCGTGTTAGCGCGTTCCGTGCATTCGCGCGGAGGAATTCCATTAGCTCTAAAGACACTTCGTCCTTTTTTTTCTTCTTTTTACGTATCTCTATCTAACGCATTTTCTCACTTTCTTTTTCTCATTCTCTTGTCCCTTTCTTTCTCTCACATACACGCGCGCACACGCACGCACACATATACATACTCTCTCTCTCTCTCTTCCTTCCGCGTCCACATTCTCTCGCTCTCTTTGGCCCGACCGAAGTAATCTCGCTATCGAAGATGTTGCTAACCGCGCCGCAACGTCTCATTCTTCCGAATGTGTAACATTACTCACAGAGTACACCACAATCTGTTCCCGAACTCTGTCACTCTCCTCTTATTCGTCAAGTTTCTAATCGACTCAGAGTCGTGGTCTCGCTCAAGATTAATCGGGGTGAACGCAACACTCTGATGTTCAGACAGACGGACAGACAGACAAACAGACAGACGAGATTCCTCGATGGACTGCGAAGATAACGAAGTTGCGTTTGATTTTTACGTTTCTTTTTTTTTGATAATTCTTCCAGAGAAAGCATCGAAATTCCAAATTGGCCAAGGAACGTGTGTGATCGAAGGGACAATCCGGGTCGGTGTCGGAACGCCCTGTGCAATACAAATGTCGGCGATTTCCTCCGTGTTACACGAGTCACCGGTTCGAAGTTGTCGAACGCGTCGTCTTAGCACGAAACCGCCGCTTCTTCCAGCCGCTTCCGATATCTCTCTTCTATTTCTCGTACGACAGTAATCATAGTTCTTAACGCTATCCGCCGACCCGAGCGAATTATGCGGATCGTCCCCGTCATCGGCACAAAACGAGCGTTTCCGGGATTCGCTCGAGTCGCCATGATGCGGTCGACGTTCTTATTACTTTACGGAGCTTAATCGACGAAAATCTCTTTCTCTTTCTCTCTCTCTCGCACTCTATCACTCACTCACAAAATTACGATGCATCCTTCTCTCTTGCTCTCACTCCCACTCCGTCTCCCATTCTCTCCTTCTCTTTTTCTCCCCCTTCCTGACACTCTATACGATTACTCACTTTTCCGATTGTTCCTAGCTTCGTGACGCCGCGTCATTTCGATATCTGCCCGTTTGTTCCTCTTCGATTCCTCGTTATTATTGCCGTGCGGTTCATATACCGACTGACATAAGCACACACGGAGAAAAAAAGAGATATAATACCGATAATAATGTTCGATTATTATTCGTTACCATAACTTCTCGTCCTTCTTTTGCGTAAGTGGAACCTTGCACGTGTGTGATCATACGTTCACGTTTCCGACGAATTTCTTTTGCTCGTACTATCGAATGCTGACAAACGCGGCGATTACTGCAAACCTGTCTCGGAGACTCTCAGAGAAACGAATTTTCGCACGTTCACACACACGCATACACACACACACATGCACACACGTATACACTCACATGCGGGTGCGCGTTAAAGCGATCGCGACAGTGTCGTTGCTCGCTCACCGGCTATAAATAAATAACGCGGATTTAAAGTCAATTATTCACACGCAAGTGTCAATTATTCACAGAGAAGCGCGATTCTGACGAGCATGTGTCTGGGTGACGCGGTAAATAATACGACGACCTGTACAACCTGCCGCGCTTTAATGCCTACGACGAGTCTACTGATAGCAATATTCGATCGCTACATTTTACCTTACGCTTAGATACTAATCGATACTCGCGCACGGCGATTCGCGTTGTCATGCAAACGATATCAATTAATTCGTAATTACACAATTAAAAATCATACAAATACGCATCACAGAGAACAATAGACCCTCCCCGCCGTTTCGCCCGTTTACTAACGATTCTCGCGGGACTTCTAGTAAAGAAGATAAAGAAGAGGAAAACGAAAGGGTCGGTCGGTCGGTCAAACTCGTTAAAATGTCCGTCGCTAGGTCCGTCTTCCCGTTCCCGACTGAATTTCTTCGTCGGAATGTGTGATCCACGTGGATTTCACAGACGATTTACGGACCGCATCGTCGTCGAGGAACGACTTCCTCGTCTTCCCGTGGCGGAAGACTTGGACGGTAAGACTCGGCGGTCAAGATGCGGTCCGAGAAGACTTCGCGCGCGACGTTTTCATCGTCCCCTCGCATTCGCGCAAACGCCTCGTAAACGGCCCCATTCAAGCCCACGACGGATTCGCATCCTCAAGAATCGAGTGATCTACGTACAATTAACCCGACCGACGAAAAACGGAGCGCAGCGACGGCAATTTCGATGTGCTCGTCGCGCAAGGACGCACTTACTCAATCTTTCATTTCTACGACATTTACATTTACGTCATTAAATTTTCACTTTGAATATTCGATTGGAAGTTTTCTGCTTTTTCTTTTTTTTCTGTCTCAATTAGTCTCCCAATCGCGCCTAACACCGCGTCGTTGCGAACGAAAAAAGTCCTAACGCTTGCTAATAGACACAAGTTCTTTCTTCGAAAACGAGCGATTGCAGATACTCGCGGAATGATTCGAGGACCGACGATCCGCGCCCGTTTGCGAGCGAACGAAAGCCCGAGAACTCACTTGTCGGCAAGTCCGACACCGATTCACACAACGCATTCGTGGCCACTCATTCACTTGCCCGCCGTTCCCTACCTACCTACCTACCTACCCCCAATCGCTCACGGATTGATTTATTCCCGATCGGCTACGACTATTTTATTACAAACGAGCACACTCAACTCAATGGCAGTCTGTTCTTGTGGTGTGGGCGGCGTTTACGGCGTGCGAACGACATTCGCAACTGCGTACGCGAAGGCATGAGATCGCGCTCGTCGCGTGTAGCACGAGCGAACGCACACGGCAAACGCGGCTTGAACTTGAGGAACTTTTTTTCTCTTCACTCTGCTTTCTCACGGTCGCGTGTTTTTTTTTTTTTTTTAGTATCGTTTAAGTCCTGCGTTTGTATGAATTACGATTGATTAATCGCGATACTCCGCCGATACCCGGTCGGTGTCACGGCTCTCTTGTCAGTCTCGAGAAATTACTCTCCTGTCTCGTTTTACAAAAGGGGAAGACACGCTGCGTCGAGGACGCTCGTGTCATCGCGTCAGAACTATATCGTTTGTCTACACGTAGAAAAAAGCGCGTACTCAGAACGATGTCGTTTCACTCTGCTTTCGCGTATTAAAAAAAAGCTATCAATTGCTCCGTGGTCTCTTTTTTCTATGCGTGTGTTTGTCTGTACGTGCGCGCGTATGTATTGTGTGTGGTGTGGTGTGT
Source organism: Odontomachus brunneus (assembly GCF_010583005.1). Lineage (NCBI taxonomy): Eukaryota > Metazoa > Arthropoda > Insecta > Hymenoptera > Formicidae > Odontomachus > Odontomachus brunneus. The sequence continues at coordinate 2,100,336 of NW_022639473.1, forward strand.
ATGTTTGTGTGGGAGTCGGAGATAAAAGGATAAATTTTTACGTTGATGATAAGACCAGCATCTCGGCTCTTAATCGACTGGACAGATATGTGGCTGTAAAAAATTCGCGGCGCAATCGAGGAGTACGATTCAACGACGATTCAAGCGAGTCCTTTTTCAAGAATCCGGAAAAATTAATCTCAACCCTTCGCGTCCGCACAGTCGGCTTAGGACAGTGCATAGCTCGCTATCGATTTTGTCCGTTTGGCTTTTCATTCCGAACTGACGTCCTGAGTTGATGCTCAAAGCCATTAGTGAGAGCGACACTCCCCCCCTCCCTTTTTTCTCGTGAATTAAATATAATTTCTGTATGACGGTGAAGGTAGAAAAGTTAAATCGATCGCAAAGGGTTGCTAAATCGCGCTCTGTTTCCGTCGAGTTCTCGAAGAAAGCGTTGGACCGTCGTCGTATTGGCACCCCTCGCGGGTTCTTACCCCTTCATCTTGTGCGAACGCCGATAACTTTGAGTGATACCACGAAAAAATTCGCCGACTCGATTGTTCATTCGCCGCGGTTGATATCTACATTCAATCGCGGTCGTCATTGTTTCAATCACTTTACGATTCATAATATCTATTCGTTTCGCGAGGTCAGAATAATTGTCGCGAGTTCTAAGCAGAATTCTTGTCGTTTAATTCTATGGTCGTGCTTACCGAGCGACGATTCGAACCTAACTGGTCGAGAGCTACCTCGCGTGTTGCATAAATCGTGAAACACTAACGGATTTGTTTCCTCGAGTTTGGAATTTTGGTCTTGTGAAGGCGATCGAACACTTTTCAATTCGAACTATCGTTAGTGTAGAAAAGCTGGTCTCTAAAGGGAGCCTTGTGTGATCTCTCGGTTAAGTCTCTCCGTTCTTTCTTCGTGTTCGCGATCATCTGGACGGTGCACGATAACTTTTGTGTAAATACGGAGCAACGCATCGCGTATTTCGCGCAATATCTGCGTGATATATACATAACACTTGTCGATTTCAACCGAGCCAATTTCGTTTCTCGGCGACTATTATTTTATTCCCGTTTTTTTTCTTCTCGATTCGTGATACCGGGCTCAATGGTTTATCGATCAATATTTTCTCGCATTTTGGATCAATGTGCAAGATAAATCGAATGAGAACAAAAATCACTTCAATTCGCAAACGATGCGATGTATTGCTGCCGTATTAATCCTTTGTGTCGGTTTTGCGTTGAAACCCTAGCGGGATTTTATTTGGTCAACGTCGTGCTCTTCTTACGCTTAATCGAATTATAATTAAGTTGCCTCAAACGTCTTTGTGTTAAGTGCGTGTCGCTAATCCGAAACTTCCCGAGCAGAGCGCCCCGTCGATACGCGCTTGGTACATGTCGCCGCGACGATCGGACTTGAAATCGTAAATCAACCGACGAAAAAATCTACGTTACGTATTATTATTACCTCGGGGAATTTCACCGACGATGTCGACGATACCTTACAGTGCCGACCAAGAGTTCGAGATCGTTATTAGTGAGAAGCGCGAGTGACTCGCGAAGGAAAACGGAAATTGAAGTTTTCAGTTTGATACAGCTTTTATTAGAAATAAGACGTCTATCCTTTGGCAATTAGTTACATACTTCTCAGTCCTCGCGATTGAAAGCCTAAATCGGTCCTCCCCCAAGAAGTACGTAAGTAAGTGTTACAAAAGACAGAGACGTTTAGTTTCGCTTCGCGAGGGCGATAGATCTGAAGGCGAACGAACTTTTAATGCCAATTTTCCGGCCAAATGTCCGCACATTTCCCACGGATAGAGACCTCCCCGGCCGGCTCTGCGCTTCGGAAGTGCCGCGAAGCCTCAAAACACTCTCCTCTTGTCTCTCGTATCTAATGTTTAATCGCATGTGTCTCGATGCGGAGAGCAACGTCTACTTCACTTCGACAATACACGAGGTGGATTCTTCAGTCGCCGAAACTCACTTTTCCTCACCCTCTTTCTCCCGACTATTCGCGATATCCGAGACGATTACACGCCTTTATTCATCGCGCTCACGTTAAGCTCGACTGACAGTCGACGGATACGGAGTTTCGATATGATTCCAACCAGTCTAGTGTCGTTCGAGAAGAGAACAAAACAAAAGAAACGTACTTTCAAGAACTTGGAAAAAGGAAACATTTTCTTCGGCGCACTACAAATTACGTCTACGCACTCGCGCTTGTTCCTCTCTTCTTTCACTCTCTTTCTCTCTTTCTTTCGTTAGATTCACGCATGAAACACGCGCCCACGACGCGTAACGCTACTCAGTTCTGTTCCCGAAAATGACTTCCGGAATCTGTCGCTACCACGTTACAACGTTCCGCTATTATACGCACAATCTACATGTCTAACATTCCCTCGTGTCCTCGCATCCCTCCTCTTTCAATCTCTCATGCACGCATATTTCACTTTTTTCTCTCTCTTTCTTTTTCTCCTCTACTTCTCTATCTACCTATCTACCTCTCTGTTGTACATTCTTCCGTCAGCACTCTAACGCTCTACGGTTTACGCTATGTACATCTTTCTCTTTCTCTTTCTTTCTTCTCTCTATCTCTCCTGACGGGCCCGTGGCGAAAGAGAGCGAAAGAGAGAGAGAGAGAAAGAGGCAGAGAGAGAGAGAGAGAGAGAGAGAGAGAGAGAGAGAGAGAAAGAAAGAGAGAGAGAGCGGAATGTTCTGCCCGATTAAAAAAATAATTACTCGCGTTCGAGGAGTTTACGTCGCCGAATTTCGGTGCGTCGCGCTCTAGAAAGCGAACGGGCGTGACGAGTGATTTTGCAGATGCCTTGAGACAAGCCCTCTCTTTCTCTTTCTACCGCAATACCCTGGACGTCCGGAAGCGTCCGAAAATGTTCAGATTATTTTTTTCAAACACGTTCCAGAACTTCTGAGACGCCCCAATCGCCCGAATATCCGGAGACGTCTTGAGAAAACATCCTAATATTTTTTTGACGTTACAGAGACGTCTTAATTTTTTTCCTGTTTAAGGTCCTTCAAAACCTTCGCGTTTAGGATCTCCTCTGCTCCGGAGAAAATATCTAACAGCGTATTTTCTTTCTCTCTCTCTCTCTTTCTTCATCCCGAAAAGAAGAGGGCTAACTCTTTTTAACAACAAACGTGCCCCGTACCTTCTAGAGGTGGCCGATTGCTTAAATATCTCGGCGTCATTCTCAGTCGCCATTTGCCGCGACGTACAAATCAGATTAATCGTAAACGGTAAAAATTCTTTTCGTCGTTCTCGCGCGTGGTCGCACGCACGTACGTACGATTCGCACAGCCACGTTCTCTCGCCCGAAACACCGGAGAGAATCCGCGGGGATGTTCACCCTCTCTTCCATACCTCTTATTTCCTCTTCGTTCTCTCACCCTTTTACATTTCTCGCACGCACTCGCACGCTCTCCTCAAAACGCGCTTAACGTTACACTATCAGCGACTTTCTTTAGCGACTAACCGTATCCTGCATACTGTTACTCTTTTCTGCCTTTCAACGAAGCTGTAGAGAAGTTATAGGAGCCATTGTTTTATGTATAATATATATATATATATATATATATATACTTTTATATATATCTATTTTTTATTTATACTTTATATATATATGTATATTCAACGAGATAAAAAAGATCGCTTCGATCGAGTCGATCGAGTGTCCGTGTCACCGGCAACCCCGGTGACGGCTCTTACTCTCTCTCTCTCTCTCTCTCTCTCTCTCTCTCTCTCTCT
>NW_022639473.1:2104197-2106262 GCF_010583005.1 Odontomachus brunneus
CTCTCTCTCTCTCTCTCTCTCTTTCTTTTTTCAAGAAACGCGCGATCTTCAAGCGACCGTTTTAATCTGGATCGCTAGCTACAGTCTCACTTAACGAGGAAGTCCCCCTTCGTATATCCCTCGTCGCACATAAAACACCGTCGCTCGAAAATCGACGTTTCGTGTTGTCGCCCTTGAGACTCGCGCCAATCGACGATATTCCGAGTTCCTTGCAAACGTGACACACGCGTGTATGTGTGTGTTGTATGTGTGTCGTGCAACGGGCATTTAAAGAAAGCAGCACCGGAGAGTCTCACGAAGGTCTCGCGACATAGACCTTCAGACAGATCGTCTTACAATGTTAAATTGCGACGATAGAGTTTTTCACAAATCATCGCGAGACACACCGAGACGCAACTCGTCGTCGAATATAACACAAATCTCGATAACACCTTCGCCAAATAAACAAAACTTTGAAATACTTCAAATAAAGAAACAATGTGTCGAGACTGCGTCGACGTGTGAGATCGGTCTCGCTCGTGCAAATGATAAGCTGCGTGTGTCGTTACAATATCGTCGATCTAGCTCGTGCCTGACAATGTTACGCATTGTCCGCAACTCGGTCCTTCTCGCTCGTGCCTATATTAGCTATACCAAAAATTAAATCACGACACGCTGATGCCAAGAGCGATATACAGATTACAACAAAAACGAAAAAATGTATAAAGAAAAAAAAAAGGAAGAAACCAGAGGAAAGAAACGCAGAAAAGAATTGAATTGGCGAAACTCGAAGATCAAGATGCTTCTTAAATGCGTGCAGCACGGCGCACAGCGGCAAGTATGCGCGCAACACTCTCGTATACTTTATACGCACGTATCTACGCGCGTGTTATATGTATCTGTATGTGTGTATTGTGTAAGTGTATATTATGGAAGCGCCGAAATACCCGCACGAGATTTTTCAAAATTATAAGACGTATGTACGGGAGAAGGAAACACGTTGTCGGACTCACGCGTAGGAAAAACTCGATTTGTTCGCTACTCAACGACTCTGTCCGTCGTCCGAATCTTCGAATAACGCGTTTCACGATCGCGTCTGATACGCGACGTCCGTGTCGAGTCTAAGCGACATACAACGGTCGCGTTACACTCGAAACGAATCTAGTCCCCGATTACCGAGGGATGCTGCGCGACAAACACGTCCGAAAACAATCCGAGTCCTGTCGACGACGGACGATGAATCTTGTCTCATGAGAATAATAAATGCCTATGAATCTTTATACCGTTGGGATGATCGTAACATAACATAAAAGATGAAAAGAATGAACAATTTTTCTCTACTCTCTCTTTCTCTTTCCCTCCTTCTTTTTCTCTCTTTTAGGCCCTCGTGCGTCCTCGCGTTGTGAACGTCGACATCGAGCTTTGTACATATGTTACCGTTCGAGATCCGCGACTTCGGAAACACTTCGCGGCGTCGCGCACTTTCATCGTCGCGAATGTTGAAAGCCTAAGATAATAGATTTCGTAATTACTATGTGAGGACGCGCCTCTCGTACGTTTCGTTTTCGAAGTGATCATTCCGCTTAAACGCATCTTGGTCCGACCTGGGATTAGGGGAAAAAAAGCAAAAATAAAGGATCAATTATATCCGCACACAAGAATAATTAAGCGGTAGAAACGTCAATGGTTACGTAAAAAAATATACAAATGCGCTGTCGTCTAAGTGACGTCGATGATTACCGACGGCGAAAGGTACGAAGGGCGCATTTTACGACAAAGTTACCCTAATAGCGTCGTATGTCAGCTAGATGTTTGTGTATGTATATCTGTATGCGTGTGTATGTGTGTATGATCATCGTATGTGTTATGCTAAAAGGTATATATATATAATATATACACGCAATACACACAGAGTTACGAAGTAGCGTCACATTTATCATACAGATAGATAATGTTAACCTGGATTTTATCTCGATTCACGTACTCGGTTGAACAATTCCTACCGTAACCCTAACCGCTTTCTCTCTCTCTCTCTCTTTATACATATATATATATATATATATATATATATATATATATATATATA
>NW_022639473.1:2106359-2125714 GCF_010583005.1 Odontomachus brunneus
ATATATATATATATATATATATATATATATATATATATAGGAGTAGTTAACTAAAGTTAACTAAAAGTCCTTAAACATAGTTCCTGTCTTCTTACTTCGCTCTCGCTCGCTAACCTTACTTATACACTTAAGGATTATCTTAAAAATTAATTTCTCGTAGGCGTATCTATGCGCTAAACCCTTAAACCTACGTTCTCGCTTTCGCTACATCGATCTCGACGTCTCATCAAGTAGAAAAGAAAGTACTAGCATTAATAGTAGTAATAATTGTAAAATTACGGGCGAAAAAGGATCCGTACTGATGTAGTTAATTGTTACATTGGTCTATCGAATATACCTATATGCATATGTTCGCGAGCGATAACGCGCTTGTACAATCGACGAAGAGAAGTAACATAAAACGTACATCGAAGACGCGTAAACGAAAGAAATGAAAAGAAAAAGAAAAACTAGAGAGAAAAGAAGATAACAAACGTACACCGGTTCTTCCCCTCTTACCGCCGGTCGATCGATCGTTCGACTCTCCGCGTACTCGATCGCTCCTCTCCTCGAAAGGCACGAGAAATTGTTTAATTCCAAAGCCTCTTTTGCCTCGTATCCGCAAAGCTAAGAAATCCGCACATATCGCGTAGAAAAAAACTCGGCAGGGTTTTATAAGATGAAAAAGTGGTCGCGAAAACTCACACGGAAAGGTTACCGCCGTTCGTTTCGGTTTCTCTCTCTTTCTCTATCTCATCAAAGTCCTCGCGATTTCGTGCACTCGGTTCAGATCCGAGGAAGATCGGCGACGGGAATGACGGTCAGGAGAGGCCTCTGTCGTACCGGAGAGGCGTTACACGTCCCGGCCGTTATAGCGCATTGACGAGTAGATGGAGGAAACGAGCGATCGCAGAACGCCTTCCTTTTTTTCTATACTTTTTGTTTTCTCAGGACTCGGTCTACCGGATGTACCGACCGGCGTCGTGCTCGCTTACGCACTACGTCTACGAAGGAACAAAAGTCTGGGTACTCTGGGATATATTTGGCACAGATTAAACGGAATTTCTTGTTTTCTTCTTCAACTCGCGACGCGTCTCTTCGCGCTCGCTCGACGATACGACGAGAACACAGAAGAAGGGAATTTCTCTCACGCAGACACGCGCGAGAGGCGACGCGTCGAAACGATCGAACGACCGTCGATTTTTGTGATCCGACCCGCCGCCCCGCGGTGTTGCCTTAATATGTGTCAAATATTAAGCATCGCGCGCAGTTGTGTATTTTGATTCAATCTTGTCGCTATCGCTGCTGTTCTTATATGTTGTTGCTCAATATAGAGTCCGCTTTCTTTATATAATTGCTTACGCTCTGTCCAGTGGTAACCCCGTAAGTGTATCGAAAGAACATATATGCGTCATTGTAATATCTTAATATTTTTCCTTTCGCGTCATATTTTTTTTTCTTCGTTTCCGTAACAATGTAAAAAAAGAACGTAAATATTTATGTATACTCTTTATGTAATAATATATATGTAATATATATATGTATACCTATATATATGCATATATATATATGTATATCATACAGAGCGTACGCAGCCTTATCACGCTAGGAATATTATCGTGGTAGTTATTTGCTTAAGTCTAAAAAGGTCTTATATTACTAACGGGAGGAGAAACGCCCACTTCACGATTCATCTAGATTCTCCCTCTCTTTCTTCCTATCTACTTGTCCTCTCTTTCTTTCTATCTCGTGAAAAAGGGTGACTCTCCTCGGGGGAGGTTAAGGGGGGGAACCCTTCGAGATTCAAGCGATCTCGTGGCGATCATCGGAAACGATCTTGGGAGGAGGAATCGTTCGGTATTTACATGAGAGCGAATGTGTGGGAGAGAACGACGTTTCGACGATTCGGTGACGAGGATCCTTCCGTCGGGCTTCGACTCGGCTCTGACTTCGCCCAAAATAAAGTTTGTGTATCCGCGATCTTTGAATATCGCTTCGTCCCGACAAAAATCCCAATCAATGGCATATGATATTGTCCTCGGTACGGCTGTCAACGAGTGAACGCGTGCGCGCGTTCATTATAACCGAACTGCTCTGTTTTTGCTTCGCGAGGGACGTGACGCGCGGTCACTTCTTTCTAAGAAGCGCGCAGAGTAGGAACATACGTTAAAATAAAAAAAAAAAAAAAAAGAAGAAAGAAAGAAGAAAAAACGAAGAAAGGACACAAAAAGAACCAATTTCGTACCTTTCGCGACACAGAGTCCGGGGCTCATCGTATCGGACAAAGGGGGTCCGTTTGGGGATCGAAGATCGACGGGAACGGAGAGAGAGTGCCTCCTCCGTTTTCCAGCGTACTCGCACGCACAGGAGATCGCGCGATCGCCATCGCGATAGTGACGACCGCTGTCGTCTTTCACGTTTCCGCGGGCGCTCTCTCTTCATTTCTTGGATCGCTAGTGAGTGAGTGAAAAGGATGCCTCATTTCCGAATGAACCGCCGCGATAATGATGATGATGATATCGAAGATGATGATGCTGCTGCTGTCGAGCGGAGGTGGCGAGTACGTCGTTCCGTGTTGCATCCCGCTCAATGCGCAGGCCGCGGTGCGTTGCTAGATCACGAGTGCTTCACTACGATCACGCCCGGCCGTTGCTGGGTCTGCTGTTGCGTGTGAAACTGGAGGAAGTTGTTCACCTCGGCGTGTAGTAGCCGTTGCTTTGCGGACGTCACCGCCGACGTCGCCGACGGCGACGACGAAGGCGACGACGAGGAGGCGACGGCGACGACGGAGGAGGACGATGTCGCAGTCGCGGTCTTGGCCGACGACTTCGACAACGTTTGCTTGTTGGTCAGCGCCAACGGCACGTCTTGTGCGGGCTCATCGCTGAAGAGATGATCGCCTTCCAAATGACGTATCGCTTCGACAATCGTCTCCAGATTCTGTCGAGATGTATTCGCGATGTATAGCCTCGCTGCCTGCGGCGTACCGTCCTCCAGAGAATTCGATGGAGACGGCAACCTGCGATCAATCTTGCGTAAGTGTCGGATTCACGCCGATATTTATTCAACCGGCTAGGAGAGATTATATTTAACGTCTAATCAGCATGCGAAAAACGTAAGCAATAAGTCAATCAGCAAATCATTACAGTCGAAAGATATAAAAAGTGTAAGAAAAGTGTAATAATATTGAAATTATTGACTGTGACTACTTGGACTACTAGATTTGCTGCTTTAGTGTTTCTCTGACAGTTTAAATTGAATAATTGAATATTAAAATAAAAAAATAACTCAAAACAGTAATGCAGAATAAAGATTATTTGCATGATACGCTACATTTTTGTGTTAGAATCCTAAAGGATCTTATAATCTCTACGAATTTTGCGCGTCGAATATAATTTGAACTGCGAAATAGAAATAATAATAAACGCTAACGATGCGTACCTCTCCACCTCGACTTTAGGCTCAGCCTTCATAGCCGCCTCCAAGACGCTGGATAATCGTTGAGGGGGCTCCGCGCCAGTCGGCGAGAAGGACCTGCTAGGGCTCGCGGTGATGTACTGAGGCGAGGCGTTCTTGAAGTCCGCGTTAGACGACGCGTACGTGACGCGACTTGACGACGAGAAGGAGTCGGCGGTAGTCTGTTCCTCCATCGCTGTGAATACCGGATTCTGAGCGAAGGTGACGATCTTCGGGCTGCCTGGGCGCGACTCCTCGTCTTTTATCTCCTCGTCCGCGACCAGGTCGGTCGGTTGCGGCGACAAAGGCGGTGAACTCGGGTCCGGGCTGGAGGTCTCCACGGTTTGAGTAGAGCCCACCGGCGGCAGAGACATGACTGACACCACCTGGAGCGACGCCACAGCTTCTTCCGTCTCCTGTGCCATGACGTTGTCCGTGTGGTCGATCACCTGCTAAAGCGATGTTTAACGATAAGCAAATTATAAGGGACTATCTCTCCTCGCGACGGAGGAGAACGAGCGAATCGATCAATTAGTGCGCGTGAAATGTGCCGTTACGCATAGGAACAAAAACCGATTCGATCGGAATAATAAAATGCGTTGGGATGTGTTATCGGACGCGGTTATCTCGCTATGCAATTAAAACAATGTTTGCAATATCATTCGCCCGGGGAATGTTTAAATCCTCGAGGGTCAAATGGGTTCGCGCAGTTCTCGGCTGAGTTATATCCCGCGTCACGTAGATACTAATCTCACGGCACCGAAATTGCTCGAGAGCATTTCGCACGATCTGTCTGCGATACTTAAGGTTCAAAAGTTCAGTAAAGTTTAGCTTTGGCGTTCAATCTAAGGTGCATGGGTTTTTTCGTGTCGCCCTCAATCGAATAGCCTAAAAAAAAGAAGGATGAGAAAGAACGAATGTTGCGATTATTACCTCATGCGTCTGATAAGTCAACAGCTGATTGTCTCGGAATCTCTCTGGGTACAGCTGGTTCTGGATCTCTCTCATCTCCTTCTCTAAATGCAGTCTCGCGTGACGCTCCCTGTCCAATTGTCGTCTGAGTTCTGACACCTCACTGTTCACGACGGAATGTCCCTCAGTGGTCACCGCGATTACCGACAACGGCTCGGGGGACATGCTGCCTAAGCCCTCGTCGCCGCTTTCGTTGACATGCATCGGTAGATTGACGACGACACCTGAGAAACGAAGGCACGTGTGGATGAGCGACCGGGTCGAAAGATTTCCGAGACCAGCTCATCTCCAGGATGAACTCGTCGCGGTGTCTTCTTCTCGTATCCGTTTGTGCATTTTATTCACATCGCACAGTTTACAATATGAGAATACTGAGTATCTCTTCTTATGCGCGTTGCGCGATATGATTGGTTGTATTTTGCCTATAGTTGAATTGAATCATTAAACGAAATGGACATTCTCATTGAGAGAGGAAGAGAGATTGCTTGGCCTCTGGTTTTCGAATTGGCGCCGCGTCCTTTATGGATTCGTTTCTGACGTATACCGTCGAAATAAGCACCATACTTCGATCGTAATTATCGATAATTCCGGTAATTGCTTGGTCCAGAAGCTTGTACATTGCATGTTGCCGCGTGAGATTTATAATTCACGACTTAGTATTCAATAGAACACAGAAATACTCAATCATTTAGTTTCTACTGCAATAGGCCAAAATTGTATATCGTCGAAGTAAACACCGTATTTCGAACAGAATTATGGATAATTTTAATTGGCTTGGTCCACTACATGTTGTCGCATAGAATTTATAATTCTCGACTTGGTATTCAATAGAACACGGAAATGCTCAGTCATTTGGTCTCTACAGTGACTGATGGAAATTATATATCAACCAAATAAGTATCGTATTTCGATCAGAATTATCGATAATTCTAACTTGCTTGGTTTGTCTTCCAGATTAACGCCGCATTCTTCGCTTTATTTCTTCAGTAGATGAACGACTGAAAACTACAATCGTTTCTCTACTGAAGAAACTCTTTTGAAGACACGAAGTGGGGTGCTCGCGAAATATCGGAAACGTTTCCGCGAAGGACACAGCGCCAATCCGGCAGCCAGACTTCAAGCATTTCGTCACACCGCGCAAGTCTGAAAAATATCGATGGATTTCTTATTTTCCTTTTAATATCCAAATTTCTTATGATAATTCAATAAAAAAAATAACATCTTTTGTATCACCCTAATAGTGCTGGCCATCAGTAACCGTCGCGGTACTCAATGTGTTAGTCAACTGCCAGAATCGTCACATGTTAAAGAAAAAAGAAACGGCTTTGGGTAAAAATAGCTGGACGCGCTTTCATGAGATTGCTTTCGGAGGAGACCCACAAATTTCCATTACAGCTGGCGAACGACCACGACGGACTTGCTCTCGCGGAAATGCATTTCAGATTTCCAGTGTGGGTACGTCCATGTCGATCGCGATGCATGCGAATGATCGCGGGGCCACGAATGAAATTAAATCTGGTCGCAGTTTACGATATACAGCGACGAATAAAGTGACCGTCGTAGCATTTGCACCGTCAAACGTCGAGGTTCATTTGTTTCGACGTTATATCACTGCGAAATGAACGCGATGATGTTGTGCGCAGAGTAGCCCGGTTACAATCGCGCGAGAGCGCGCCCGTTGTTCCTGAGTTTTGCGTAACGCGGCGAATGCACAAGCTGTGTATACAATAGCGTTCTTGCGAACATTTTCGATCGACGGGGACATTTATTAATTAACGCTGCCGTGTAATTTCCGCGGCAACGACAATTGCGATCATCGGTTATTGTTGCCAATGAGAAAGAAACACATCGATACATTCGCGTCGTTAGTTTCCATTTTTGACGAGTCGGGGGACGAGTAGAACGGCCGGGTAGAAGCACGGGAGATGCGTATATAGCGCAAATTTAAAAAAGATTTAATGTTAAATCGTTTACAACGCGACCTCTCGATCCCCCTGGACTGAACTGGATCCGTTGCATATTTTTACGCGAGTAATGCACGTCGTTTTTTCTCGTTAATACAGTACATAAACCATTTCCGCAAATATTGCTCCCTCCGTCTCCATTTTCTCTTTCTCTCTCTCTCTCTTTCTCTCTGGTATCCACTTCGCGTCACTTCCACTGGTCGCGTTCAATCAATTAATTCTTCTGTTATGTACGCGATCACAATAATGGGAGAAATGTCACATAATGTACGGATAGACGTTTAATATACGCGCCACATTCGATTTTTCGAGTATTTGTCAAACGCGTAAAATATGTATATCGAGCAAAATAATTGGTTTTTTTGCGTATACAGAGAGTCTGGATTTAAGTGTCCGAGTGTACTAATGTACACGTAGAACTCGTTAATTTAAACTAAATAAAAAATCTTGTTTTATTTTGTAAATAACTACAATAATTATTACCTTCTTTTGATCCATAGTAACAATATTAATCTCGTCATTGTTACAATAGACGAGACGAAGAATCTGAACGATTCAATCGCGAAAGAAAAAGATTGCGTGTGTTTGCCATGTTCTAATATATCACAATATTCGACTCTTTCGAATGAGCAATAAAGGAGCAGTGTAGACGTGTGCGGGAACCAAATAGATTACTTTTTGTTCCATGTCGTTACATCGTCTTATTCCCGAATTATAGCCGTTTAAAGCCGTTTAAAGCATCGATTTCAGGTATCGGTTCGGCCCTCGCTCAAGACGCTGGCTCTTTCTTCGCTGAAGTAAGGTAAACGACCGCATGGCCACCACGACCATGTGGCTGAAGAGGTCACGTGGCTGAAGCGAGCATGCTTAAGGCTGCGTTCCGTTATTTACTGCAAGTACTGTCAGTACTACCAACAGCGTTCTTAAATAGGTTAACAGTAATACAGTGCACTGCGAAAACACTTCAACGAGTTTATGACGTCATGAATTCTGATGTCACTCCCTGCTGCGGCTGCTACAGCTGGAGAAGTAAAGCAGTGGCAGCGTAAGGTGGTGCGTTCTCATTTTTCACCTTGCAGCACCTCGACTGTGCTCAAAGTTAAAACGGAACGTTACTAGCAGTATACTTTCATGACGTCATAGAGTCAGTACTCGCAGTAAATAAAGGAACGCACCCTAAGTGAGTCGCAGAGATCTCGAGCAACATTACGATGACTTATTATCGAGCTGCAATCGTTTAAACTCGCAATATCGACGTCAGACATAGCGTGCCATCTGCTGTCGCGTCGACACACTATATTGTAATGCTATCCTCTTCTGAAAGTGAGTTGAATGACCGCAAGCCGGAGCAAGCAAGAGGCTAGAGCAACCATCCTTGCCGCGGAGTGGGGATAGCGAGCCGCGATCGCTGCGTCCCGTTAAGCCCGTATCACACTAGCGATTGGCGATTGATGATTGACGATTGAAGATTGAAACTTGACCAATTGGAACAAAGCAAGCCAAGGTTGAAGCTCGTTGATTCGTCAAAATCTAATCTTCAATCGTCAATCATCAATCGCCAATCGCTAGTGTGATACGGGCTTTAAAGGCCAAATCACACTAGCGATTGGCGATTGACGATTGACAATTAAATTGACAATTGGTTCCACTAACGATTGGCGATAGATGATTGACGATTAAAGATTGGAACTTGACCAATTGGAACAAAGCAAGCCAAGGCTGAAGCTTGTTGATTCGTTAAAATCTAATCTTTAATTGCCAATCGTCAATCGCCAATCGCTAGTGTGATTTGGCCTTCAAGCCCGTGTCACACTATGGATTGGAGATAGAGGATTGCGGATTGAAGATTGAAACTTGACCAATTGGAGCCAAGCAGACCAAGATGCATTGATTCGAAATCTAATCTTCAATCCTCAATTTCCAATCCGTAGTGTGACACTTTAAGGTCGTTCTACATTAGTTGCAAGTCGATTGCAACTCTTGTTGCGCCAATTAGAAACGTCAATAGCACTATTGATGCTTCTGATTGATTGTCGCAATAAGAGTTGCGTCTGCTTGCGATCGGCTTGCAACTAATGTAGAACGACCTTTACGCGCGAGATATCGCTTCCCAAAATAGCCTCGCTGAATTGTTTACGCGGAATTGTTTGCGGCTATTGTTTACGCCTACGCGTTGCGCCATAACCTACCCCAAAGTGCGCGAAAGGGTTAATGCCGGCCGATTGAGCGCGCGGATCAATACAAACGTCAATAATTCTACTTGTAGACGTCGTAGCGACTTGAAACGAAAACTGTTGGAAAGGGAAAATTACCGCGTTTCTGATGAACGTGAAATCGTTCTTTGAAATAAGGATCAAATAGCGCAATTATATAACTATGAAAAATACTGATTCTTGTGCTCGCGTTAAAGTGAACATTACGTTAAAAACCTATGGAAGATCTTGCCATGGACTTATAGTGCGAAGCGTCAGTTTTATTTCTGACACGTAAAAATTGCAATTTAATAAAAACAAGATGATAATAACGGGAACTTTTCTAATTCAGGTATACATATTTCTGCAGGTTTTCTAGAAAGAAAAAAAGACTTTGCAATGTACGCGATTTGAAAATATTAAAGGAAAATCTAGTTTTACTTCGGATAACTCGTGCGAGAAAGTTTACGAATTAATTTGTCCTAAGTACATACAAGTTTGATCAAGAAAAAGAAAGAGAAGAAAAAGAAGAACGTTATTTCACCGGGTCGGAGAATCGTTGTAAATGCCGCGGTTGATATTTGAAGACAATAGGGCGGCTAACCACGATTGATCGATAAAACTGGGCTCGTCGGCATTAAATCCGCTTCGTCGCACAGCCGTCGAACTTTCTGAATATCGCCGTACCATCGACGGAGGAAACTAATTTACGATAGAACCGGAAATTGAAATTGTCCCAGCCGAAGTTCGCGACAGATACTTTCCGGCGGGCGCATCGCCGCGACGACGACGGCGACCGACGTTAGCCAAAACGCCATCGGCGCGTCGAGAGTGAGAAAGGCAGAGAAAGCGAAGAAGCACCCTTAATCCACCCGTTGTATTTAGCCCTTCAAGTAATAACGACTTTTGTGAGCGAACAATCGACGACGAGGACAACCGCCGTTTTGCGAGCACGATTCCGTCATTTTCGCCTTTCGTCGTTCTTAACGACGAGCGCGCAATGACGTGTCACGAATTAAGTCTGTCGCGCTTACGTTGAAGTAGAAAGTTAAGAAATATCATCTAATTGATTCATTGCATGCACAGATTTTATAACCATTTCATATGTAAAAGCGGTGAAAATCGGAGAAAATAATTATATCGTTTTTGCGAGAATAACATCTCGATTTCTTAAGAGCCTCTTTATCCGCGATAAATCATAAATCATGTCAATTTGCGTAACCCGTTGTCCTTTCCCGCTGGAAAAGCCTGTACACTTCTTCGGCACGATACCGAGACCGGGAAGAATGTAATTACTTTCGAGAAAATGACGAACGGCGCGCGCCCACATTGGGTTCATCGTCGTCGTCGTTTTCGTCGACGTGGGAGAGATTAAAAAATTCCTGGTTGTAAAATTTGTCATTTTTTTTGGCACCAAATACAGTCGTTCGCGTATCGATTCCATGATTCTGCCAAGAGAGAAAGAGATATCACGCTAGACTTTATATATATTCTAACGATACACACACGTTTGTATTTCTGCCGCGATAGGAGCGCGGAGAATCTTCAAAGTCGCGTTCAAGAATGCCAGCGTGTTATTTATTTACCCACGAGCTCGGAGATGGTACAATTCAATTTCGCGATTGAAAAATAACTTACGATGGCAACTTCGACGTTATACCGGTATATGAACGCGAGAGCAAACCGTGAAATAAGCGGATTGCAAACGTATATCCCCGGCAAACTTCTCGCGCACCGCACCGATTGTTTCCGCTTTTTGCTTTTATGATCCCGAATCCGCGCATCGGGGTGCGCTGCAGCCGCGCGCGGTCGCGCGGGCGATAAATAATTCAAGCCTATTTGGAAAATCTCGTTATGCGACGAACGATAAACGTTAATTCCGTCGCGCATCGTGAATATAAATGTTTGCGCGCGAGCGAGCGAGCGAACGACTACTGATACGATGTTTTGCCGATGCATTTTTATATTATCGAGCGCGTTTCGCTTTCAATGCTAATAGCACTTCTTTCAATACTTTCTCCCCTCCCCCCCCTCTCGCGGTTTCTCCTTCTCTGAGCGAAAAACTGAAATAATCTACATGCTTCAAGGAAAATAATCTTTTGTAGACAATAATAAGCAATTTCTTAGAAATAACGTGGAATTACCTTGAGTGTCGGATTTGCGCTTCTTCGGCAAATCGCCGCCCTCGTGCTGATTCACCAAGCGCTTCAGGTGACAATTTTGCGATAGCAGTTGAGTCTTCTCCTGCTCCAACTGATAAATGTACTCGGCAGTCTGTTGGAGTATCGCCGCCTGCGCAAAGAAAACGAGAGCGTTACTTCGCAACACGCGCATGAGCGCACTTGATCGCGACGTAAAACGTGTGTCATCGCATGTCGAGCCATCGTCCGAGATTTTGATCGACACAGGAATATCTGGATGGAGCTGTTCCTCTGGACAAGGGATACGAGGAACCGATGGAGCGGTGCTCGAAGGAGCGCTGTCCGTACGTGAGATAAGAGAAGCAGAGGGAGCGGGGGAGCACGACTTCCTGTTTACGTACCGCGAGCTTAAAGGGTTTTACGTGATGACGGAGGAAAAGAAAGGGACGTACCACACCGGTACGGAGTCGATAACATCCGGGGGAAGGTTATCGCGTGTCCTGTCCTGTCGTGCCGTGCGTGCGTGCGTGCGTGCGTACGTGCGTGCGACGTGCATGCGTACACACGTTCGTACGAGCGCGCGTACTACGTCGTAGTAAAACGGGAATGACTTCAAGGAATAAACCGGCGAAAACAAAAGGGACGATTGATACCGTGCGCGGGGTAACGGGCTCGGGTGTACGGCTCGCACCTGCCGACAGGTGGTTAACGAGCAGATGCTCTCTTCTCCCGTCGCCACGGCTCCCCGACCGTAAATGCGGGAACAACGTGGTGCGCGTCGCGTCCTTTCCACGAGTGAGCGAGCGAGCGAGCGAGCGAGCGAGCGAACGGCCGGTCCTTCGCGTTACGCCGTGTCGAAACGTCTCGCGATTATCCCCACGGGGACGCTCTTTTTTTCGGAGCTAATTGGACACCGGCCGCGAGCAACCGACATTGATAGCGTGCGACTTCTGCGCGTCGACCTTGCCCTCTGTACATGTTCAACATACATTGGCAATGGAATAACATCGTGTACGAAGAAGAAACGACACTGCTCGAAAGGAGAAATCGAAAGAGCTTACGGATTAACGTATGCGATTAATCATCTCTCCTTCTCTCTTTCTCTTTCGCTTATGGTGACACTTTGGAAATGCAAAGTGGAAATGATAGTCGGTCAATTAAATGCTCCTGAAAATAATTTGTCGCACAGGGGCACAGATCATCCTTTATGCCGCTGTTAAAGTTTCCTTATTTTATCCGTGCGGAATATGTATTCGATCGAAAACAATGAAAAAGTACTATGCAAATGTGAGTCCAGCGCAGACAAAAGTGGCTAAATGGAACATGATAAGTAAATTCGGCGTCGCATCTCATTTCCACGCTTCGTGGTGAATTAATCATCCACATAGCTACATAAGCGAGCGCGATGAGATCGCGAGTGTACACTCGTATGAGGAGATCCCGAACCCGAGAACACGTGTCGGGAGTGTAGTAGTCGCCTCAGATCGCCCCGATTATTAAACAAGTCAAACTCGATCGGCCCGCGCGCGTCTCGAGAGCGTGCCGACATAAAAGGAAATATTACGCGCGTACGAAGAGACAAACGATAACTCGTTTTCTCACCAGCGCGAACGGGCGAATAATTCACGCTTGATAAATCCCGCTGTCAAAGAATCGCGTTTCTCGCCGGGATGGAGGACGCAAAAAAGCCGCACGATCAATCCGACGATAAAGAGGAAGAGTACGTGGTGGAGGAAGTCTTGAATAAGCAATTGGACACCGATATGAATTACCGGCACGAGTACTTGTGGCGGCGTGTTCTCATTCATACGACCCTACAACTGTCGTGGCTCATAGGAATGTACATGATAATCTTTCACGCGAAACTGGCCACCATTCTTTGGGGTAGGTATAGACCAACCACACCGGGAGAATTCGCAATGGCAATATGCATCTCATCTCATTTCAAATAAGGCAGTTTTAGAATGTCTCACTAGAAATTTCCGATCAGCTGATTGCAGCTGTTGTCTAATTTGCACAATGTAATGTTGCTGTACAGAGAAAAAATATAAAAATTCGTGTGGGATACAAATATATATATTTCTGTGAATAAACTTTATATCTCACAAGTAAATTTTCAAGTGTTTTTTCTCAATACGGATCCTGACAAGTCATGTAACGTAACGTGGCAATCAGGATCTTATTAATGATAAGGATTATTAATATCAGGATTACTAATAATTAGGACAGAATCATATAGGATAAATTTCTAGATGGGTACATATAGACGAGGAAGAGCTAGAAAAGTCCTCCTTCCCTTATAGGAAAGTATCACTGGCTGTGATAAATTGGCCAGTAATAAATAGTAATTTTATTACTCGTACGAGTAATAAAATTATTGAACGACAGTAATTATCGCTGGCCAAATTATCACTTATCAGTATTAAATTTCTATAAGGGTTCTCTTTTTTTTAAAACTAAAATATTGCTTAAATAAAATATCACGTTTAAAAGGTCTCGCGCAATGGACTAATTAATAATCTGTAAACTTTTCAGCGATCTTTGTCGGCTTCTGGGTCTCCGAGGGTGTCGCGTTGGGTGCGCATCGCGGTTTTAGTCATAATCAGTTCAAGATGTCCAAAACGCTAAAATTCATCCTTCTTTTCTTGCAGACTATGTCAGGTCAGGTAAATAGAAATCGCGGCGAACGCACATTCGCGGATAAAAAATTCCCGCGAACAAAAAAACAAATACAGGATCTTTAACTCGGTCCTGCGACCGCGGCCCGTTGTCGTCTCACGAACGAGTTTCGCTTTCATTTCAGAACAGCTTGTACAATTGGGTTAGGGATCATAAACTTCATCACAAGTATAGCGACACGGACGCGGACCCTCACAACGCCAGCAGAGGATTCTTCTTCGCGCACATAGGCTGGCTTCTCGTCAGCAGGCATCCGCTCTTGCTCGAGAAGCAGCGGCAAGTCGACATGTCCGAGTTTAAATCCGACAAATTGATCATGTTCCAATACAAGTAAATCACGAAAACTACTATTACTATTTCTGCTACATCGTTATCGAACGTTCCCGCGACTCGGAGATTCGTGCGGATTTCGTTTCCTCAAAAATTTAAGTTCTCGAATTCTCACGTTCTCTCTTCTTTCACAGTAACCAAACAGACTCGACTTCGCGCGAGGCGTAACACGATGACGATTTTTCAGTTACTTCCTGCAAATCTACTTCGTCGTGGCGGTCCTGTTCCCGGTGGCGATACCAATGTACTTCTGGAACGAGACGCTATGGTCGTCGTTCTTTGTGGCGTATTTGTGGCAGTACGTCACCAACCTCCACATAGCTTGGACCATAAACTCGTTCGCTCATTTGGGGAGCATCAAAACTTACGACAAGTAAGTTTATCATCTCACAATATACCTCATCGTATCGTATCGCATACCCGCGACATTGAACCTCTTGACACTCGAACTTTACACTCTTATGACTGGGCCACGCAACGCGAAAGCTCGGCCGTGCTATTCGCGAGTTTGAAACACACGTCGAAACTGTGTTTGTTTGAAATTTGACTTCGCGGATCAATGTGTTTTCAGGAGAATAAGAGCGAACCAGTCGCTGTTCACTTGGATCGTAACCATCGGCGAAGGTTGGCACAATTTCCACCACGTGTTTCCTTGGGATCACCGAATGTCAGAACCAGGGCAAATAAACGGCATAAGCACAAAATTACTCCATGTCTTCGCTTATTTGGGACTGGCTTCGGATCTGAAGGTAGCTTCGCCCAGCGTCGTCTACGGACACATGAAGAGGCACGGAGACGAAACGGGAAAGAAAACCTACCTCGAGAAATGCGAAGAGCGAAACGATCTGTTTGAGAGGTTATCGACGATGATGATGTTGGGTTAAATCATAACGTACCCGAAGACCTTAAGGCTCATAATTAAAACAGAAACATATTCAAGCGAATTGTATGTAAAATATAATATCGACGGAAGGGCGTACAGGATAATAATCGAGTGGTATCGCGAGCGGCGAGCGTGATAAAACGACTGTAGCAGATCAATGTAAACCCTAAATAAAGCGCTGCTGTGCACCCGCAGTAGGATTAATTACGTAATATTTAATCGGTGCGCGAGCTCGATGCCGAGCAATTAACGTGTGAGGCGTGAATTCTCCCCTGGAAATTCACGTCGAGATATTCACGAGTGTATCCACTCGTCATCAATTCGGCCATTTTCCCCTCGAGAAACGTATCCACCAATTTCATTAGAAGCGGGCGTAACGAAAAACATGACAAAAACGAGGCTAATATCATCGCGAAGGAGGAGAAGTTCGTTGACTCGCATTAATTACCTAACGCACTTCACTCATGCGAGTCCGTCAGGAAGGTCGCGAACGCTACAACCAGCTTTTGCTTTCTAAAGAGTAAAATAAAAAAAGAGTCCTTTTCCTTGCCGCTCTTTTTCTCTCGGAAAGGTTAACGCGTCGCGATTACTACAAGCCGGGAGACCACGGCTCTCTCGGTCCGACTTCTCCAACGCACGTGCCGAAATGTCGTTAATACCGCTCTACGAAAGCCAACGACGAGCCAAGGCCGCTTCGCCCGCGGCGACGGCGACGGCGTTTTCCGCAGGTAACGATTTATGGCGGCGGCAGACGACCCGTCCCTCTCCTCTCTCTCTCCCCTCGCCTTCTCGAATAAGCCGGGAATGACGCGTCCGCGTGTCTCTGCACGCCGTGTGCTAATAACGATTCTAATCTAGAGACGTTTCCGACATCAAATTTCGTTCGAGGGAATCGATAATTTAAAGATTCTTGGAGAAAAACGAATAATCTAAAATATAAAAAATATTGAAAATTGATCAACGAAAAAACTAATCGAACTTCTAATTGTTTATGTGAATTCAAAAGATTCGGAGAACTCTCATTTTGAAATTTCGGTGCTTCTGCATTTAATGGTAGTGGTAATTACGCAACGACGAAGTAAATTGGGAAGGACAGAGTAGAGTTTTACGTGACACGTTTCCGATCGTTGGCGTTCTCGTCGGCGCATCGACTAAAATTTCGGGTTTCGCGACAGCTGCGATCGCGTCTGAATGGGGTGACGGATGCAGCCCGGTAGGAGACGTAAGACGCGGAAGAAGGGCGAGCGAATAATGCGCAGCTGGCGATCGAAGGAAAGGAAAACTCGCACTGAAACGCACGATCGCGTGCCCGAGTTCGCGACCCCACCTGCTGAACTCGTTTCCGCGAAGCAGGGCCACAACTGTTCCTCCAATCATCCTCGGCTACATGTATCGCGCGAGCAGGTATTTTCTACGACGAAATAACCAAGTTAAACGCACGCAAGAGATAACACCTAAACAGACCATCCGTCCGAACAATTAGACACGCGGTGCATTCGATATTCATCAAGACGAACGACAGATTAATAAAAATACAAATTCTCTACCAAAAATCCCTTCAATTGAGATGTATTTTTGCTGTATCATGCGAGACAGACGCCACGATATACATGGAAACGCGTGTACGCGTAGAAAAAAAAAAGATTTTCAACCGCGTGGAGAGACAGGTCGCCATTCTCGTGGCACGACGTGCCTCAGCGGCGTCGTTGTGCACGCAACGTAGTAGATACACGTAGGCCGTGGCATTCTACGACTGGTTACTACTACTACTACTACTACTACACTATTACTATATTCGTCCCTCGCCCTTCTGACCGCCTCGCGCTCGCTCCCTTTCACACTTTCTCCCTCTTCCTCTCGCTCCTTCCAGCGAAGGGCTCGCTCTCCTCGCCGAGTCTTTCCTTCTTCGGCCCGCGGGAACTTTCCCGTCGAGGGTCTCCCCGCCTCGGCGATGGAACCGAATCGCTTTCTTCTTGTTGCAACGACGGCGGCGGCGGCATTCCAAAGCATGGACGCGCCGATGCACTCGAGAGCTGAGAGAGGCAGAGAGAGAGAGAGAGAGAGAGCAGTCTACCGAACTCGCCCTCATTCGACTGCATTCGCGATCCTTTACGATGCCTCGCGAGTCCAACAGGAATTTCCCGCTATCACTATTACCCTATGTCCTATTGTTCCCGTCTGCACCATAGCCTACGTTCCACATCGCGCTCCTTTCGGCTACAAATTGCCGTCGCGCGATCACAGGCGCTCGATAGAAACGTAATCGAGAGATAGTACAGTATCGTGTGCATCCTTGGAAGATGACAATCGATGCGTCGCTGGAACTCTCTCTTCCTCTCTCCCTCTTTCTCTGCCGTTCTCTTATCGATAAAGTCGACAGTCACGCAAAGTTGCTTACTCCTGCATACTTCGTAGTTTAAACTTTTACGTTACTCTATTTTTAGACTTTACACACGAAGCTAATAACGGGCCCGTTTGCTTATATTAATCTCTCTATTCAGCGCGCCTCGACAAACTTACGTTAATCCACCTGCATGAAAAGTTCCTCGCGATTTCCACACGGCCTCGGAAGCGGTAACAAGCCGAAATGCGACGAGATGCTCAATTAGTGGTCGGAGGAGAGTCAAAGGTTCACTCAACATCTCATATTAAAATCCAACTGCTGCGCGCACTATCTCCAAGGGCTCTCCCCGTTCCGGAAGGAACACGACGCGGGATCGCGGTGATTAATCGTCGTTACCGCATCGTGCATTTCCCGCGCTTAATTACGCAAGACGTACGAACGAAAATTTTCGAGCAGGGCGGAACGGCGCCAATGATTCACCGGGGCAATACGCCGCGCCGCGACGCCCGCCGTCGCCGTCGTAGCTCCACGTGTGTTGTTATTATTATATCGTAATTACCCCGCTTATAAAAGCGGCAGAGCTCGCTGGCGAGCGCGTTCCCGGCCGGCGTGCAAAAACACGGAAGGCGCATAAAATTAACATTCCCCAAAGCCATTCGACAAGTAATTGGCTGTAAGTCTTCGCGTCGTAATAATAGAACGCGTCTCTCTCGCTTTAATCTCGAGGTAGGCGCACGCATATGTGATGCAAGCCGACACAAGCCGACACACATATTGTCTCTACAAAATACGCGAGTGGAAAGAGATCTCAAGCTTAAATTTAAATTTAATAACCTTAAATCTAATAATGTTAGATTCATCATGCTCCTCTTAAATTCGCGGTTATATACCCCCGGTTCTGTCGCGCGTATACCGCTTTCTGGTCGTAAGAAATTCTTCCTGAGAGACGATAAGTTTCTTCTCATCCTCGCTACCCTTTGTCTCTGCTCTGCCTGTTTCGAACTTTTTTTTTCTCTTCGCCTTACCGATGTCGCAATATGTCGCGAGTTTCGCGAAGGAGAGAGTCGAAATATGGGCGTACACACAAAGTCCGTAGCCTAATTAGGATGCCCGGCGATGAGGTAACGAGGAAGCGAGGTCAGACCGCGTGTGTACGATCAGGGAGAAGTAAAAAAAAAAGGCCCCGAGAGGACCGCGGTAGTTTCTCGAAGCGCCTTCTCGGAACCCTTTGTGACCGCGGCGGTTATATGCTAAGTAAGCGGCTCCGCGTCGGCACCAAAGACGAAACCAGAGATGCCAGAAATTCGAACCGGCCACGACGACGACGACGACGGCAGTGGCAGCGGCGGTGGCAGCGGCGGTGGTTGGGGCGAATCGCTGAACCGGACGTTGAAAGGAGACTAGTGTCGTTTTCGTTTATGGTGACGAAATCGCGTAACGTGTGGGCAAAATGTTACAGAGTCGCGATTACGTCGCTCGACCCTCCCAATTTAGACGGACAACGGGCCCAAACCCGGCGTGCGCTAACAAAAGCGGCCGAACCGCTACCTCCTACTCGGAAGTTTGTTCGGTAATCTTTCTCACGGGAATTCGCTTCGCAATCCTCTTCGCGAAGCGCGCGCTTTCATTGAATTCGAAAAAAAAGACAGACGAATTATTTTTTAGTGAAACTTTTCTGATTAAACGTTTCGCAAGCCGCGCTTGGTATGGAAGAAGCGGGTCTATGCGCGAAACTTTTCATCGAATTTCGCAACGGCTCACATAGTGGAATCACGAAGGAGAGAATCGAGGATAGTAGTATCGACGATCGGACGAATTTTTTTACCTAATCGGCGGTCGGAAGCGGAGCCAGCGCGCTGGCGTAGAGGACCGCGTCGCCCATTATTCGCGCAGCCTGCGCAACATATAATTTCTAGTGTAATCGCACGGCTATTATCGGAGGACGCGCAGCTCGCCCGCGACGCTCAAGCACGCGCGCGCGTATGATATTCCGCGAAGATATTTCGCTTCGCTGTACGGTCTATTACTCCACTAGGGCGAATTATAAATCGGTCGCGTTTGTTCGTCCGTCACGGTACATTGCGGCGAAGCGTCGCGGCGCCAGACGTCGTCGGCACGCAAGCACGTCGCGTCTCTCTCGCTCTTCCGAGCGGCCGCAGAAATACGAAAATACGTTTCCCGCGAAACGCTTCCCGCCGTCGCGCGTCTGCCTCCCTCTCTCCATCTATCTATCCTCTCCCTTTCTCTCTCCTTTTCTTCCCCTGAATTCGCCTTTTTACATCGCGCTCCCGAAGCGCTATCGCCGCGCTGTAATTAAAAACGTTTATCGCCGTCTCCTTGTACACCGGGGAGAAACCACTGTGACACTGCGAGCGCGCGAACGATATTCGCGAGTATTACCTCCCCCCCCCCCCC
>NW_022639473.1:2125859-2158443 GCF_010583005.1 Odontomachus brunneus
CCCCAACGTGGTCGGGACGAACGGATGAACGGACGAACGCACACGGCTGACTGCTTGCTCGCTCGTTGCACGAGTTAATTTTTAAATCGCGTTAAAGCGACTGCCGGAATGCGCGTTCCAATCTCGGGAGATGGTATATTAAAAGTTTCCCCGTGACCGCTGAGCGTTTATTAGGAAACGATGGTTCTCCGCAATTTTATATGGTCGGCCGGCCCGTAACGTGGCGTGCGCGAGCACGATGAGATTACGAATTAATCTAAGAATATGCCGCGCGCGCGTCTCGTGAGCGAGAAAATGATATTTTTACTCGCTCTCCTGATGTATTTACCGTTCACGTGTTCGTTGGAATTACCGCCGACGTTTGAATCTCGTTATCTTAGCGGGAGAGGGAGGCGTGAAAGAGAGAAAAGGGGGAAAGAGGTAAGACGCGAGGGAGAAAAAGAGACGAGAAGGGGAGAAGGAGAAATGAAGGTGTCGCACACACGGGTACACGAGTGACCAGTCGCCGCGCGACGTTATGCAACCGCATTCTGAGCGCGGTGCACTCTCGTGTACGTGCACACGAGGACATTACTCCCTGCGACTCGTTCTTGTCGAGTCTCAACGTGGTTTTAGAGGATTCAGCGATAAAGGGGAAAAGAAAAAGTAATACAGAGATAAAAATAATAAAAAGATCGCAACTCCTGATATCGTCGCTTGACAAATATTTTCAACTATATTGATTGAAACAATGCGGTAATCCGCAATAATTGTCGTATATCTCATGGTCTGTTATCACTAGCTTACCGAGTTAGTTATCTGGCTTTACTAAGAATCAGAAAACTCAGCTGAATTGACAGGATAACAAGCACAGAAAGCTGTCTCGGATGGTAATCGCGCGAAATAAACCGATAATTACCGACGATCCTACGTAACTGAATACGTATAATCGTAAAAAAAATCACGGTACGTATTATTATTCTTACGGTACAAGGCCGACTAGTGCACGACAGCGGGACGATTCTCGCACGTACCTGTAACAGACAAAAGAGGCGAAAATTAGTGGGACGCACAGTGAGCGAGACAGAGAGAAAAGAACGAATGAGATAAGAACTGCGAGTCTAACGATTTCCTAAGTAACGAATCGGATAACTCCAGATTTTCTCGAGATAAACGCGGGTCTTTTCCGGCGGTGATCGCGCGAATCCCTCGAACGGCCAAATTTCCAAGAGCGCTCGCTCGTCGTTCGTATCAATCGACGTACGAGCGAAGGGAGCTTTGAGGGTTCAACCGAGCGAGCGAAAACGACGAACGTCCCTGCGAAAGCCGATCGCGATCGGGGAGTAGAAGGGCGAGGAGTCGTCGTCGTCGTCGTCGTCGTCGTCGTCGTCGACGACGACGACGACGACGACGACGACGACGACAATGACGACGAGACACAAAAGAAA
Source organism: Odontomachus brunneus (assembly GCF_010583005.1). Lineage (NCBI taxonomy): Eukaryota > Metazoa > Arthropoda > Insecta > Hymenoptera > Formicidae > Odontomachus > Odontomachus brunneus. The sequence goes on from NW_022639473.1 coordinate 2,127,287, forward strand.
AAGAGAGAAAAAGAGAATAGACGTTCGACTTGATCCGCTTACGGCAATGTCGGAAACGTATAGAGTGATCAACCGAATTTTGCGGGATATCCCGATTTTCGGCTCTCTGTAAAGGTGTCTCGAAAGAATCCTAGGCAAGACGCATAATTTGTCGCTGTAATATATTACATAACGATATATTAAAAAATGAAATATTTGTCTGATGAGAAAGAGGTGTATTTCGTGTTAATTTTTCATTGTTTTTATATATGTAATTCATTTAATCCCTATTTCTATTTTAAGAATGAATGTCAAAATACACACACATACATATAGCCAAGAAGGGATATGCGCATATGTTAGTAATAATAACAATGATGATGATGATAATAATGATGCCTTTTTGCACGTCTAATTTAAAAAGGTACTTAAAAGTTACTTTGTAACTTGACATACTAATGACAAAATCCCGATGTTTTCGGTTACGTCCCGATTTGTTAAGTTTTCAATACTCCCAAAATTGACTGATTAATGTCTGGCTTCGACTAAGTTTGAATCCGAGATTAGAATGTCTTCAGACAAAGACTTAAGCTTTAGATTAAGGTTTAATTGACGTCTAAGGACGGGACCGGACCTAAGAGCTTAAGAACTGGTTACCTTAGAATCGTGTCACCAGGATTCCCAGATAGATGAAGAAGAGACAAAGACAAAGATTCCTATCGGCCTTGCACGAGAATCGCGGACACATTCGCGGCGGCGTTTTACGCGCGATCGTGCGCCAGTCGCGAGACGCGCGGACGCTCACGTCCCGGGGGTTCATTAGCATAAATACATAACGTCCACGTAACAACTTCGCCACGGTTCAACATACTCCTCGTATCGTACACGTACGTACGTACGCGGCCGTTAGACTACACGTCGAGAAAGTCCGCCAGCTATAAAATGCAACCGGCAGGAATGCGCGTGGGAATGTGTGTTCGCGCGGGAGAGGAGAACTATGCGTGCGTTCTCGATGAATCGATATTATTAACGGCCTCCTCCTCACCGGGCGGACCGTGCTGCACACGCACACACTTCGTATCACTTCGCGGGCGTAAGGCGTGCTCCTCGTCTGATTAGAAGCACGCAACAACCACTTTCGCAGAAAAGTGTCTGGCGATTATGCCGTTTCTTCTACGTTAAACGCCGTCCGTGTACGCAAAAATACAAAAAGCTCAGCCGGCGGTGCTGTGTGTGCGCGAGAGGTCGCGTGAGGGCGGCGACGTGCGAGGTTCGGACAACGTTCCATTCGAGATATTATATCTGCCTCCCCTCTTCGATTTACACCGGCGATGAACTAAAAATTTATCGTAGCACGGAGGGTTTTCGCGTAATTGCTCGTATATTTCTCGCGGGGGTCGAATAAATAAGACGCGCCTTACCCTCCGAAACGTAGAGAGCCTTCCACCCTTTTCTCTTCTCGCGCCGATAACTGGTTAATGGTGGGCGCGGTGTTCGCCCTGAACAACACGTGTGTGTATGTGTGTGTTATGCTATGTACCGTGTGACGCGGTGTAAGTGCTGTTGAAAATTTCAGAACTTAGTTCCTCGACTTATTGCCTCGACGTAATGAGTATTCTATCCATTGCGCGCCTATCGATACACGGCAGACCACGTGCGCATCCGAAGCAATTTTCTCGTGCTCATTAATGTCAGAAATGTCAGAGTCTCACGATTTTCAAGAAATCAAAATGAATTCCTTCTCTCTCTCTCTCTCTCTCTCTCTCTCTCTCTCTCTCTCTCTGGATAAAGCTGCGACCGGTGTTACACGAGCTTATTCGAGGCTATTTATTATTCCGCGGGAGATCTCACCCACATTCCGATACACGCGTCGCCGCTCCGGGGAAAAGCGCGGTTCTACGCTTTTCCCGCACGTCCCCCCATTATCCGATTCAGTTCGCCCACCGAGCTGCAATCTCAACGTTCTCGAGCGAGAGGATTCGAATAATCGGATCAGCAATGCGCGGCGAGCGGGTGACATCGGACGTGTTAGCCTCTTCGGCGGTGGGCTTTGGAGGCGCACGTCGCGCCGGATCGACGTATATCCGAAGGCGCTGAGTTGCTGGCTTATGGGATTTCCAGCGATACTCTAGTTACGGACAAATTTGCCGCGGATAATCCGCACGTTGCGCGACGCGACGCGTTGCGACGCTCCCCGGCAGCTCGCTGTCGTCGGTTTCACTTACGTTCTTTTGACCGTTCCTTACTGTCGCATCGCGAAACTTTACTTTTCTCTCGTGTGTAAAAATATTTTTTCTTGCTTCTCGCACAAAGAATATCTGTGAGAAATGTCCGAACGAAATGTCGAATCGTATCCGGAGAAGTTGCGGTCTAGGAGGAGACACGAAGTGACAAAGGAAAGGACTCTGCGAACTTCTTCGGCTGGAAAGAACAAGGAACGTCGATAATACAGATCGACTTAGGCTCGGGCGTGAACGATAATATTGCATTCCTCGGAATCCTGACGTTGAATGACAAGAAATGTAGAGTGAGTTGGGATGGCTTCCACCGCACCGCACAGACGACGACTTACCTACCCGTCGCGTGATTCTTTTCAACTTTATTTCGCGTGAACGGAAACGTTCCTGAGGCATTGATACTTCTTCCCGTGCTGGAGCCACGTCTCTTTGCAAGCGAACCCGACTCGAAACCGCGTCGGTTCACGCGAACGTTACACTCTTCGCAAAGTGTGCGTCCTCGCGGCGCGTAGAAGCATTAAACTCCGCGTACAATCATATTTTTTAGGACATGCGATACAATGTGGGTCTATAAGGTACGGGCAATCTTGAACTACCATATAACTTCGATGAAAATCAATATTTTTGGACACATTTCTTTTCAAGAGATATAAAAAAGAACTATGAGATGGTGCCGCAATAAAATGGAAATCTGCAAAGAGATTTGCGCTATTTTCAAATTTTCCGGACTCTTTGGTCCGGTGAAGTCTTAGCTTATAAAAAATCGTCATTGGCAAATTCGCGATCCTCTGTGAAAGAAAAAGAGGGAACAGCCCTTTCGCACGGGCTGTGAGAAAGGAACGCCGTATCGCACGACACGTGAATAAACATACACATGGTAGATAATAATCGGGAATAATAACGCGGTCGGTACATTAACGATTCCACGAAGTCATGCGAAATGACCGCGGAGCCGCAGAAGAGCGGGAGAAAATAAGCCAAAGAGAAGACAGAGTGCGAGTGATGAGGCAGCCGAACGAGCGTGCACCTGATATCCTGATCCGCGGAGAGCGCAATGGGGCTGCGGCTGGATTCCCGTGGGGAGAATCAACGTCGATAGCGACGGGCACGCAATTACTGGCCTCAGCCAGACTCGTGGAAAAGCCGGTATAATTAGTTAGCGCGCTCCAGATTCGATGTTTGAGCAGATAAGCTGACGCCCCAACCACCGTTGCCGCCGCCGCCACCACCGCCGCGACACAGCGGCGGCGACTCGCGATCCGAGAAGCTAGTTCACGGTCACGGCCAAGGTCACCAAGGTGTACTCGCGATGGTCATTAATCTTATCGCAATGTTTTCGGAATCGTGTCTCAATTTGTTCAGATATATCTTGCCAAGCTGCCTTTCTCTCTTTAAGTCATCTTCGCACCGTTCGTGCGTTCGTCAAATTCTCCGTTCCCGAGCGCTCGAATTTATCTGGTCTCATCTCTCGGTACGTAGGCAGGTCGCTTGGAAAAATCTCATGAGGAAACCATCTTTCAGCCGTCACGATCATTTCCTTTCTTCCCAAGCGCGCGCGCGCGCGGTGTGAAAATGAAAAAAATTAAGAGAGGAAGGAAGACGCGCTTCCTGCGCGGAGCGTCCACGTTCGTGCGACGGAGGTTACATGTCGAATCGCAAGCGACCGACAGACCAACCAACCAACCAACCGACCAACCGGCCGTAACATCCCGCAGAGCTGCGAGTGAGCGAGAGTCGCATAAAAGAGCGGCGGTTTCGGTATCGTGTCACGCATAGCAGATTAGCGGCGTGGACGTGGCGTGTTAGACCGCGTGCTCGCGTGCATCCGACACTCCACGCGAGATTCCAGCAGCGCGATCGAGTGTCAGTCGGTTGGCCTGGCCTGGCCTGAGCTGGTTCTCTCTCGTGAGAACGGATACGCGAGATCCGACGACTCTCGGTCGCGTTCGTCGCCGCCGCCGCCGCGCTTCTACGTATGCATCTGCGACCACGACATGACACGACACGATGCAACGCGCTGCTGTGGACTGGCCCCTCCGACGAAGCCTGGCGGAGGAGTTGGCGCCATTTGTCCGACCATGCCTTATCAGCCCGCGGCGCGACAGATAAGCCGCCACGACCGATGACAATGGTACTGCTCTCGGTTTTGCATCCGATCTCCTCACGTACTTGTGGATCTGTGTGCATTCTGTTTCGCGCCTCCGACCGTTATCGCAAAAACGAAGATTCCCGAATAAATTAAATGTAACGCGAACAAATAAAAATATGCATTACGTTTCAATGTGTCTTCTTTTATCTATTCTTTTTTCCCGAGTGATTTTACGCGAAATCGAAACAATGAAAAATAGAAAAATGTGACTGCAATCTGCAACTATGGTTGCATAAAAATGCGGATGTGTGTTTCGAAGGAATATTCCTCGCAGAAATATTTTCCTCTTTCGTTGACAAAGCCAAGACTCGTCAATATTTTATTCCACTATTTTATTCCTCTCCTTCTATTGATCGTCACAATTATTTAGCACCGAAAATTGAATCGAGTCCCGAGATTACATGAGACGTTCGCATGGTACCTGGCGTGTGTTGCACGAGTCGTTTGAAGAAAATCACGTCCGACCGACCGGTAGGAAGTTCATTTCGATCCTCGTTCACGAGAAGAAACGCGAACGGCGTGGATCGGAAGTCATTTAACGCGGGACAAATCGACGGCTATTGGCCGGTCGTCTCAAGTGTCCGGCGACGTTATTACGTTCACGAAGTCGGACGACATCGCCGAGACGAATCGAATCTCGTTTATAGCGGTCTCTCTCGTTTTCTCACTCTCTTTCTCTCTTCCTCCAGTCGGGAATAGACGGTTTATCTTCCCCGTCAATTGAGCCATTCGCGCCCGCAACGCGGACCTCTCATTATCGCGACAACGACGAGCGTCGAACTTCCCGTCGCTTTCTCGCGCCGCGCTCGTAATAACGGACTCACGGCTGTATTAATTCCGCGCGGAGTTAATCGGAGTGAAACGACGCGCGTCGGCGGTAATAAACCAGCGGAGTATGAAGTATGCGTGCGTACGCTACACGAAGACGTCGGGATAATCGCCGATAGGAGACGCGACCGTTCGCAAGGAGAATTAAACTCCAGAGTGTTTTGCAATTCACTGTATGTGACTGTGCCATGACAAGAGCATGACGCAATCGCCATGCACGCGTGTCGTGCGAAATACCGAGAATAACGTTTGTCTCGTCTTCGTACGTCAATTTTTCGTCGAGATATGGCTGGAAGTTTGAGCGCAGAGGCGGCGCGCGGTCCTTTGTAGTGGACTGGCGGCGTGCCGCCGTCTTCACACCTTCGTGCAATATTGTCGCCGGGGCCGCGGTACCTGTGAAAAGAGTCACTGATATCTCTCGTAGAAAAGTGGCGATATGGGGCAAATTGTATTTCAAAGCTTACAGCGAACCGCTTCCGGTGAAAGGACAGCCGTTCATCTCTATTACCGATTAACAGCGCGATCTCGAGCTAATTATGCGCCGCCTTTCAAGGTCTGGTTGCACCAACATTATTTTAGCTTTAAGAGAAACTTAAACATATATCTATTTTTATCTTTCTTTCTAAATGAATAAAGACAGACGTATATTTAAGTCTCGCTTAAAATAATGTTGGTGCAACCAACGGGCCTAAGCGTTCAAACTTCGAGCGTCCGTAACTCGGCGAAAACCTGACGTATGAGTATCAAATAAACGCCACTCTTCTCGGTATTTCACGCGGCACGTGTCAGTCGCGTGTGTCGTCGTGACACGTGCTATGTGTCGAATATTTGGAGGTAAAAACAAATTTATGATAAAAAACGCGACGCAATTTTAGCTCGAAGAAATGAATCGCGTTATAAACGCTGAAGTAATTTATTTATTGGAGTAATTTTGTATTTATTAAAATATAAAAGAATTATATAATTTTTTGATTTAACAACCTGTCTCACTTTATATTTTTGCCGCATGCTTCGATATTGTACGAGTACACGAAAACTTATTACGGTCCAGTTCATTGTGCCTATTGCCGAGTGAGTCTATCGATAATCTATTGGTTCTTTTCATTCCCCCCCTCCCCCGTTACCGTATCGCGTTCATCTGGCTTCGTATTTCCAGTCGCGTCGAGCAACGACGATCGGTTCTCGCAACTCTCGTCACGGGATACGCTCTCGCTTAAGGCTCGACGTGTTATCTCGAGCGCGATAACAGTGTCTGGAACACACACGTAGTAACACAACGTAGTACACACGAAGTGAACGCGAGCTCTGTGCCACGACGACGACGACGACGACGACGCGGTGAGCGACAGACTCGGCAGGGCCATGAGAATGTCCCGGGCGAGACACAGTTCGCATCCGTGGAAACGTTTCCGACGTTGAATTTCCAGAACGGAGGGTTTATGCACGCTCGCGCGTGTATAAACGCAGGTAACGTAGGCGTGACATGCCATAAGCGGGGAAACTAGTCGCATCGCCCGTGGAATCGGAGCGCTCGCGCTCCGAATCGTGCTGACGACGTACCGCCAGCCGCGGCAACAGCAGCAGCACGTGGCCGTTTATGGGAGACGCGATTCCCATTGGATGCCTCCCGAGTCGAGGAGGCACCAGGCCGTGCGGATGACCGTGACCTTGACTGTCGACAAGGACAGTGAAACGCCGAGAACGTGCAGGCCAGCTCACAACGACGAAGCTACGAGAGCGTGTGGCCTCCGCGCGCCGCGCGGGACCTTGTGAATTTTGACGCGTTCTCACGCTTTATCGCATTATCGCGCGCGACCACCTTTTTATGTAAGCGGGACTCGAGCGAATATTCTTTTACGAGGGCACGGCCGTGAGAGGAATTCGCACCTTGGACGAACGACGTAGTGCACAAACGGAAACTGCTAATGCGCGTTCGCCGCGGAAAGGATCGCACGTTGCGATTGGGACGCCAAAACCAGAGGACGCTTTCTTCGATTATTCGTTCATTGAAGAAAAATAAATTCTATTACCTCGAAATATTTAAAAACCATGCTTTCTCTCGTCTCGGACGATCGTGTCGATAAGCACGACTTTCCAAGATCGTGAGAGAGATATGCGTGGAAATGTAAAGTCGCGAATCCCGTGCAAAACTCACGTGTGTCAACCAGGCTTGAGGCACACGCGCGGAGATACCAAACGCGAGGAGGATGCGAAAGGGAGGGAAGAAGAGGCGGTCGAACATGGTCTGTTTGCATTCCACCGACCGTGGGCACGAACGTTCGTCTCTCGTTGGAAATTATCGTTGCGTACGGGAGACGCCGCTTCGTTCCCTGGTAGTAGTAGCTTAAAATGCGCGCGAGGGGATTCTCTTTTGCACATATGAAGGATCTTAAAAGGTGCAATACGATTTTTGCTCTCCTCTTTCTTTTGGATTTTTCTCCTTTTTTTACTGAAGAGCTATCACGAGAGATCATGCGCGCACGCAAAGGTCCATTTCGAGTCACCGACCGTGATGAGTGTAATAAGGGCCCGTACTTTGACTACATGATGAGCAGTCAGGCTACGCGGTGAGCGACTGGCTACATGAGGAGCGATGGCAGCAGATAATCTGTGCCATCGAGTGGGTCTTTTTATTTATGATTAAAAGGCGACCATCGATATCGCCGCGCTGCTGGAAAGCCCCCGTTGTCTATCGAACTTAAAGCCCATTTCAGCGCGGAGCGCGGGCCAAGTAGTTGCCGAGCCCTCGAGAAACTTTAATATCTCGCGTCACGAGAGAGAGAGAGAGAGAGAGAGAGAGAGAGAGAGAGTGAGTGAGAAAAAGAGACAGAGATTAAAGATTCAACCGCTGCTTGTCATTCCATCGGCACGTTACCGTGAGGAGAAGAGAGAGAGAGAGAAAGAGAGTGCACCATCTCCCGCATCCACTGTCGCCTTGCGAGTCCCTTCTCGTCTCTCGCTTCGCCCGACGAACTCCGACTTCACCCGCCGCGCCCTTGCCTCCCGTTCCTCGTCGAGGCGTCGCGGCGCTAAGTCACACTCTTACCGCGTCACTCCGTTAAACCGTTTGCACAGCCCTTTCGGGCGTGACGAAAGCGCTCTCGAGAGGAACCGTTCCGCTTTAGAAACTACATTTTCATCCTGTGCCATGAGCGCGCGCGCACACGCTCTCCACCACGTTGACGTCGCGACCTTTACTGAGCTCCTGATTTCCGCCTAATTTTTTTCCTCTCCACGAGTCGAGGAAATTATTTGTACGCCGCGCGTCACGTACGCGGACGACGGTGAAAATTGGAGAAATGTAGTTATTGCTTCTCGTTAGTCGAGAAGTATTTCCTCAAACAATTTTTTCTTTCTTGTTTTCTTGTTAATACATTGTTTGCCCTTGCCAATTATATTTTCTTTGCTCGAGACAAATAAATACCGGTGCACAGAAAGGAAAAAAAAGAAAATCAAGAAAGAAAGGAAGAATCAGACGTATCTTTCGCGGTCACGTATCGCAGTCGTTATCGGCGATTGGCAATGATTGCAAGGTACAACAATGATTGCCAATCGAATCGGCCGTTACGGACGTTGCCACTGTAACAAGTGGCAAAAACGAATAACGACGGTAGTAACCTTAGCCGGCCGCCGCTGAGGATATTGGCTTCGAGGTTGGTGGTAGAGTGGAGTGAGTGTTTCACAGGTGCGGAATGTCGGGCGAGAAAAGCCGGAGGTGGTATCCTGTATTTCGACCCGGTGTCAATGGGTGTCTCAACACCACTCTCTTTTTCTCTTTCTCTCTCTCGGATACACGGTATTTTGAGATGCGCGAACGCATCTCGGATGATAGAGTTGCAATTCCGACACCGCCGACGATCAGTTCGCGAGCGGAACAATCTAATAGTTTCACGTTCGTTATCACCGAGAGAAGGTCGACTATTTATATCGAGGTGCACGAGGAGACGGGCGGAAACAACACCGGATGTGATGCGAGAGACGAGATGCAACGAGCAGCAGCAAATGTATGAGTAGTAGTAGTAGTAGTAGTAGTAGTAGTAGTAGTAGTAGTAGTAGTAGTAGTAGTAGTAGTAGTAGGAGGAGGAGGAGGAGGAGGTGCGCGAGGAAAATAGACGCGTAATTTCGCGGCGATGCGGCCGATCAAAGAGACGACCGCTCGCCGGAGCGCGGGACACAGCCGTGTCCCGCGGAACGGCCGGCGTTCTATTACTGGTCGACGAAGTGCTATTTTTAGCGGCGATTTTCCGAGGCCGCTCCGTCGCACAGCCGTCGTCCGAGAGCGCCACTGACCTCGCCAACCGCTGACGCCGTCGCCGACGCCGCGACTGCGGTCTACCGCGAAACTTCTAGCTGAAATGTCACCTCTTTCTCGCGCGGTCTACCCTGCTGTGCCCGTTCTTCTCTGCCGCGATCCTGTTTTTTCCGTCAAGCGGCTGTCACAAGCGAGTATACGCGGCGTCGCGTTTCAGAATTTCGTATGCACGCGCAGGAAATTTCGCGACAGCGAAATCGCGTCTCAACGAATTCGGAAATTTTCGTCCGAAATACAGGATACCACCTCCGGCTTTTCTCGCCCGACATTCCGCACCTGTGAAACACTCACTCCACTCTACCACCAACCTCGAACACGTGCGAGCGATTCAGCAATTGCGAAATCGCACATAAGCCGTCCAATTTTGGACTTTGCATTATCTATGACATAATTAATATTTCGAATAATTGTCATGCTGTATATTTCATTCGCGTCGACTTTCACACGGCATACGCGGCTTTTGAAAGCTACAATTGTACCTCACAACTCTGAACAAATTATGACATGATACATGTTGGATAATGATTACTTTGCATCCGTCAATCCCGCCGTTTGATACATGTCGCGCACATATGTCGAACGTTTCATACGACTGATCCTTGCGAGACTCGTTCGATACCCCGCCTAACCGAGTCGACCTTACGACAGTCTGCTTGCGGTCTCCTCAATAATCTTACGGACGGCAAGTAGGGTTGTTTGCCGGCGCCTGATTAATAACAAGCCACCGACGAAGTCGTATATCAGCGAAGTCGATAGAGATTGCGAAGTATGTAGACATTGCTTCTCTGTTCCACGTGGTTCCGTGTGGTGGAAGGTATCATTAACTTATATCGAGCACGATGCACGGCGGCGCATCGATCAAGAGGCCGCGACCGCGTATACGCGCCGTTCCGCGCGCGCTCCGTCGGTGCGCGCGAGTCGTTAAACATGATAATAACTATCACACCGACGAACGGAATAATGACCGATCATTAGGCCGCGCGATGCGCCATCCAATTGAATTCGTCTTTGACCTATTGCTGCGCCGGCCGAGAATCGTGCGCAACGTCCAAGGCGCGATCATGCGCCGACTGTATTTGCAGAATCGGCTGATCACCGATCACGCCGCGATACGTGCTTTCATTTCAGCTGCGTTCCGGCCGAACGCGTTGTGTAATCCGACGCCTTTTACGGCGAGAGAAACTCGTCTGGCGGCCGCAAGAAACGCGTTAATTGGACGGCGTTATGCAAAAATGAACTCATCCAAGTAGTGTGGCAGCAGCGGGCAATATAGTTCCGTGGAATTATTAAGTTTAAGACACCTCGTGTATAACCTGTTCTCTTTCTACATCTCCCCGGTTATCGCATTTTTGCATAGCACCACCCCCGATTAAATTCGCACTTTTTCCCCGGATGATCGCGCAACGTGTACTCGGAGAGTGCCTGACGCGGTTAATCTCGCGAACGCGACGTGGGCTACGTTCGACAGAATTTCCATGGATAACGCGCGGACCTGACTTTTCGACTTGACTGATGCGAGAGACTCGAAGCGAAATGAAGACTCCACGTGAACGCATGTCATCGTCGAGGAGTAATTTTCAACGAATAAAACTGCGAGGAGGAGAACTGCGCGCTGTTCAGCTCTCCGGGAGAAAGAGCAAGTGGTGAGCAAAAATGACTGAGGGGGGAGACAGGGGGGAGGGCCGAGCATATGGCAGACTTAATCTAGCGTAATTATGGCCGTGTCGATAATCTGTTCGATCGGACCGGAATATACGCAAGGACGAGTCCTGCTCGTCGTCGTCGTCGTCGTCGTCGTTGCTGCCGCCTCGTTTGGCGTTGTTCGCTCGACGACGACGCCGACGCGTCTCCGGGCTGCGACCACAGTCGATCGGGCGATATCGCGCGTATGTGGGCCATCAGACATCGTTGTGCCTGCCTTTTTGCAAAACAGTAACGAGACCTCTCTATCTATCCATCTATCTATCTATACTTTTATATATATATATCTTCCTCTCTCTCTTTCTCACGAGTATCGGCACTGTTTATTTTCGTGTCGTCCAACCTGTTTCACTCGGTCGAACTTGATGCGATTTCAGGCGACACGGCTAATTTGCCGCGGTGCAGAGACGTCAGACCGGTTGCAGGTAGAGAGGTTCCGCAGCGCCGCGGAATATCGATCGACAAAAATGACGGGCGTTTTTGCGAGACACGCGCGCGCACCGATTTCAGGGTTCCCGATTTCGCTCGCGACGTGCTTTCATTCGTCGGTTCGTTCCGCGCCGTGGTCGGTCTCGTGCGGGGTACAAGACACCGGCGGGATTACATCCAAGGATACTCGCCGCAAATGGGAAAAACTCACGGCACAAATCGCGCGCGAGCTCCCGGAAAGATTCTCCGAGAGACTGGCGGAAGACGTTAAAGATTCGCCGTGTCCGAGAGAAATCACGGAGGTGCACCTTCGCCATCCGACACGTAATGCGGAAATAAAAGATATTACTTCGACGTTCACCGTGGTTCTGTTTCCTTTACCGAGAGGACGTGTTCTACGCAATTCTCTGTCGCAATTTATTAGCGTTTCGCGCAGCTTCCGCGCGGCTGATAATTTCCGCGTCTCGGGCGTGTCCGCCACCCGTTCGACGTCGTCGTCTGGCCGCGCGCGCTGCGCTGCCTCGAATTTCCCGACGGAGGCGATCGTGCTCTCCTTCTCGCAAAATCGAAGCGCGGGGTCACCGACTCCGCCGGCGAGGAGGACGAGGAGGAGAAGGAGGAGGTTCGCCTCTTTTAGAGTCGGCAGACGTATTAATTACGACGAGGATACTAAGTGGGACGACAGCGACGAAGAGTGTTCGAGTGAGGCAGAGCAGCGGCGAAGAGAAGGGAAGAGGCGAAGAGAGAGAAAGAGAGAGAGAGGGAGAGGTCGCGCGAGTGCTGCTGTTGCAGCAGTTCTCTCCAACCCGGTCGCCACCGCCACCGCCTCCTGAACGACGTAATTGGAGCACGCGGGACTTTTCCATTAGCGAAATATAGGCCAGAGTGCAGTGACACGCGGATATCCCGACGGAGGACGTGGTGTCTGTGTGGCGGAGACGAGTGGGCCGCCTCGTACGAGAGAGTAGGTTTCATCCTACAACTCTCCTCTCGGCTCCATTGAAAAGCCTCTGCGGTATTCTCCATTCGGCCCTCCCTCCCCCTCTTCCCCTCCACCCTCCCGTCGTCCCGATTCCCCGGTCACCGTCGTCTCACCCCCCGAGGAGGAGGAGGAGGAGGAGGAGGAACGAACGAACGGTCGGTCGGTCGGTCGGTCGCCGGCGATGTGGGAAGCGCGTCGCGCTCCGGATAGCTGCAGCGCGCTGTCACACGATGCGCGCCGCGCTGCACCGTCACCAAGATTCGTCGATAATGAACGGAGGAGAGGGAGAGAGTCGGCGCGCATCGTGGCCGACTGTGCGGGGAAGGGAGAGAAATTAGCTCCCTTTTCCTCGCGTCCCTCTCCTCTTCGCCCGAAGGGATGCTGGGCGCGCGCGTGTCGCGCCTAGTGGATGCGCCGCTATCGGCGAGCAGCGCGCGCGCGTCTGCTGTTATCGGCGTGCGCTACCGAAACAGGGTCGAAGTTGTGGCGGCGAGTTAACAGAGAGTGGCGATGACAGTAGTCACCGGTAGAATGCCGGTATTCTGGCAATGGTAATAACGGTAATGGTATCTACCTACTGCCGCGACAGCTGCAACTCGATAATGGGTGTACAGCGATCGTAGTAGTAGTAATAGTAGACTGTAGTAGAGTAACGAGACGGGAGTATACGGGGCGGTGGTGGTGTACGGCGAGAGAGGCCGTAGTACTAGTGGTAGTAATCGTAGTAGTGGTGAATTGTTCCCGGTTGCCGCGGTTGCAGTCGAAGCACGCGGAGTGGGGAAAGCCTGCCTGCCTGCCTGCCTGCCTGCCTGCCTGCCTGGTTCTGGTCGCGCTAGGTCGCTACTCCGGCTGCACTCCGTAATGAATGGTGCATCGTGCGCGCAGGGCAACGCCCTGTCAGCCAGCTGACTGAAATGAACCGAGTCGAGCCGAGTCGAGCCGAGGCGGTTTCGAATCGAGGCGTCTGAGAGCCGCGAGAGAGAGACCGCGCTTGATCCCGGCACACCCCGAGCTCGCTCGCGTTTGCCGCCAAATCTCTTATGCGGCAAAAATGAAAGAAAATTTCGGAATCCATGACCGATCACGTGCGGCACGTGGATCTTCTCGCGGCTGAAAACGCACCATTTTCATGCGCGTCTACGATGCATCATTCGTACTTCAGGGTGCACTTCGGGAAGGAAGGTCAATAACTCGGGAGAGAAGTGAAGTATCGTTCGCTCACACGCACGCTCGATCCACGGAAGAGTTCACATTCGATTCCCGACGGTGCTGATCTCTCGTTTCGAAGCGTCCTGTGTACCATGCACGCGCAAAGATAAACACGCGCGCATTATGAGACTGTCATACCTGACGCGTCGGAAGCCTAATCGGGACGTGCCGGCTTTCAAAGTCTGTCTCGCTTTCAAACTCATTAGGCAGATCCTTTGGAAAATATTCGCGGAGATTTCTCGGGAATAGACCGAATAGAGTGGGGACTCGCGACGTGTTTAACTTCTCGACTCGCGGGACTGAAAACGATCGAAATGTTTCGCGCCGAGTGGAAGAACTTCACGCCGAATGGCACCGTATCGCGCCGTGTCGTGTGGTGTCATTGGCCTTAGTTTTCTTTACGCAAGCTTCTCCGAGAATATTCCGCTTTCTAGACGGCGGAAGAGCCGCGGATGTGCAAGAAATAACCGGACGGCGCGGCGCTCGCCGTGAAGAGCGCGAAGCCAACAAACGCCAAGAGGCGAACGCCAAGTACGATGTATTCGAAGAGGTATGTCAAAGGTAGCGCGTGACCAGTCGGCTTCTCGCGTCCTACCTTTGACTTCAGTCTCCTCCCTCCTCTCCCTCCTTCTCGTACGCGAAGGCTCGCATTTTCTACTCTGTCCAGCTATCTTTTTACGACAGAAGCGACGTGTAAGCGCGCGAGGACCACGGTAAGCAGCAACGTAGGAAAGCCGCTGTGAACGAGCAGGAGGGGAAAAAATGATGGACCGCCGTGATTTTATATTCATCGTAGACTACTCGCGCGCTCGACGACCCGACCCGGTTTCACGTTCACGTATACACGTATCTCTCTCGCGTCTCTTCCTCCCTCCCCCCTTTCGCTCCCCGCGAGCGGCCCGATAAAGCCACACTCTCGGCTCGCCGCTTCTCGAAACTGTGCCGATGTGTAAATGGAGCGCCCACGAAGGTTCAACAGGAAGCGCTCGCGATAAGCCGAAGGTAGACAGGAACGGGCGAGTGAGCGAGTGAGCAAGCAGTTGAATGAAAGATCAGGACAAACACAGGGTGCAAGCGGTAATAGACGCATCTGGTACATGTGACGATATTTCCTGTTGTTGCAACAGAGGCGAGTTTTCCTCGAACATCGAGGCGCGATAATCGAACTGGGCTTTAGCACAAACGCGGCGAATCGCGCTCCAACAGAACGACAAAAAGGTTTAAGAATGTTTGATTCATTTTCAAATGAACTTTGACTTTTCAGACGTACTCGCATTCGAGGTACTATTTAATATTGAAAATGTTGAAAACTGTGCAAACCGCGACGTTGAATTCAATTTGGATGAAGAAGCGTTCGCCTTGGTTTTCCACGAGGAACACCGCTCTTCCTCACCGGAAAAATTCCACGGTCGAGAGGATCGAACTCTCGAGAGAGAATTGCGATCGAGGAAAAGAGGACAGGAAGGGACTGTGAGGAAGGAAAGGAGAGGGGGGGGGAGAGAGAGAGAGAGAGAGGCAGAAGGGCGTAGTAGAAAGGAGCGTCGCCCGGGCGAGTAGAATATCGAGCGACGTCCGCCACGCAAGCCGTGACGTCACGCGACGCGTCAGCTGCTGCCTCCGCGCGCAGCGGCTTTTGGTACGCGCGGTTGCTGCTGCTGCTGCATTCCAGATCCCGCTGGGATCTTCCCGGTTCCGGTATTACCGGTCGAGGCGATAATAATCTGTTCTTCCGTTATTTATTTCGCGATAAACGATTACGGACGTTTGTACGTCGGGGGAGGGACGGTATCAGCGAGGAGTTCTGAGGAGCAACGAGTTTGCCGAGCAAATTTGTGATATTAATTAATTGCATAATTTATAAGGCCGACTTGATATTTCGTTGACAGACTTGTTTAAGCAACTTTTCCCGCCGCCATACTCTTGACTCTACATCGTAAAACATTTTCGTAATCGACTCCGAACTTTCGCGAGTCAGTTCCAGCTAGCTGGATGTATGGCTTCGTCATATATCGCGCATTTTGTCGCCAAGTTTAAGATAAAAATAGAGATTGTCTAGAAAATGATGTCGGTGGAGAGAGAGGGAGAGAAAGAGAGAGAAAGCAATGACGATGAAAAGGATAATTGAATATTTCCAAAGTCTCTCCCGAGACTCTGAATTGAAAGTTGATTCACGCCACGAAGAGATGCGCGCTTTCCCGCCGCTCAGGTCGCAGACGGGAAACGATAGTCTAGCTTAACCCGGAAGTGGAGTGTCGCGGGCGACGAGGAAACGATAAACCGAATGCGGGAGGGAGAAGAAGTGCGAAAGAACGGGAGCAGAGAAAGAGCGAGAGAGTCATTGTCTATGAATTCCTGGTGTCCTTCCGCCTGGGCGTATCACCACGACCGGATTGGCTGCCTACGTGCTGCAACTCTCGGCTGCACGCGTCCACGTCCGTTGCAGCACGGCTACTTTCACGTAGCGCGAACGAACGCGTGCAACGACTCTAAATTCCGTTCTCTGCTGATCCGATAAAACGCCTCCTACGTATCGACCATCCGCAAGAAGAGAGACCGGCGCGACGGTCTTCGGCCGCCGAGAAGGAGCCGTTCGGAGGAGACGCAGAGAACTCGATTCGGAGCGCAAGCCCCGCCGGCTTCCGATCGATTAATGACTGTTTATGAGCACACGAGCTTCTCTCCAACGAGAAGGCGTCTGCCGTCTGTGTTAATCCTAGCATGGCATCGTGTTCCACATACGCGGCGCGTGCAGCGAAAAAAGGGCATTCCTCCCTCTTGGCGAATGCACGAGCTAAAATTACGCGCGCATCCAGCTAGAATCGCCGATAATACCGAAAGTTTCCATCTTCTTAGAGCGATGTATAACGCGCTTTCTTTCCTAACACCCCTTTCCCTTCACTCTTCGACTCTGCCTTGGACAATTTATTGAAGAGAAAGAAGAGAGTTCCAGCTGATAGCCACTTACTACACAATAAGCCTTTTCTTTCATACATCTGAACATGATTATTGAAAGAAAAGAAAAACGAGAGAGATTAGTCTGAAATATCACGGCGAGACGACGAGAGATCGCGATTGCTCTCGCGCCTTCTCACAACCGGATACGTTAACAAGAAGGAAGAGCGCTCTTTCGACGGACGCCTTGCCGCGGGTCGGCGGGTACGCCAATTTATCGCTAACGCGATAAATGAGTAGGATAAAACGAATTGACCGTACGATAGGTTAGTAACATCAGCCGACCGGCCAGTCGTCAGTCAGGCGTTCGGCTTCCTGTGACGCATCCGATTGAGCCGGCCAAAGAGGAATGAGACGCAGTACGGCTCGCCTGGTACCACCAGACACACACTGTCGTTTCTTTCATGCGGCTTCGCGGCCACGACGCGACCAGAGACAGGGTCTGGCCGAGCCCCGCTGCTGTCTCCGGTCGAGTGAAATGAAGTCCGCGCCGGCCAAGTAAATAAAATCAACCCGCTTCGCGTTTTTGTAGAGAACTTTCTCTGCGTAAATTAACGTGCAACATTAAAAAGAGAAAACTATCGACGAATGTCGAGACTAGCTCGAGGGCTAACTTCGGGGAAAGAAGGAGACGCGAGAAAAGTCGCAAGGGTCAATTTGAGTCGCAGATAAATATCCCCTCGAGGTCTAACGCGACGGGAGCACTGCGACGAAACTAATCCGATGGAATCAAAGTTCAAGAGCTCGCCCTTCGCCAAGTCTTTCCGACAAATCCGCGATCGAACCGCCGCGCTGTTTGAGGTAGGTCCGAGACATTCAAGTGCATGAGAGGAGCTCGGCTCTCCGGTAGCTCCCTGCCAGTTTAGAATACATTTCGCGTCAGTTAATCAAGGAGCCCCGAGAACATCTCGGGGCTTCCATCGCTGCCGCCGCCGAATCGCGTCGGCGCTCAGCCCGCGCGCTCGCTGCCGCCGTTTTGATCGATTGTAGCCTCCCCCGTCGGTTACGTAATGCCGGCCGCGTTCGTTTTACAATACACTACGGCGTCCGCTCAAAAGAGTCAACGACCCCTCGGCTTACTCCAGTGACCATGCCGGGGAAGAGAGCCGGCCGCGCCGGAGCGCACGCAAGGTACGAGAAAAAGCGAACGTGTGCTTAACCCCATCGCGCTCACGGACGAGTTATCTCGCGCCCCACGTCGTCCGTCCGTCCGTCCGCACCACCGTTCGATACTTCGAGCGAGATATCCTCGTTGTTTTTTCCCTCCTTCTTTTTTATCGATACGGTACGACGGCGCGGCCCGTGCGAGTTGTATTTACCCCGGAAATGCAAATCCACGGGGGGGCTACCGCGCGGCTACCGACGTTCGTTGCGACCAGTCGTCCTCGGCTAATCTAGAATCGATATTTCCTCAACGTATTCGCGTCAAATAAATTTCACGACAGCGAGAGATCGAGCGAGCGGGGTGAGAGCGAGAACCAAATCCCGCGCGAGTCGTTCGAAAATGTATCCACCGTGTTCGCATGAGAACGAGAGAGAGAGAGAGAGAGAGAGAGAGAGAGAGAGAGAGAGGGAAGGAGGGAGGGAGGGAGAGAAATACGGCAAGAGAAGCGCGAGGAACTCCGAATGGTGCTTGCACACGTTGGAGAAGAAGCTATCCAACAGATAGCTATGATATGTCGGACAGTACTTATATGCCGTCGATTAATACGTCGCACTGATCGACGAGAAGTTATACGTCCCATTGACGCACGCCATTGTCTCGTCGTCCACTCAACTGTGATTCCCGCGAACGAGCACGCTCGTTGAAAAATAATGGAAAGACAACTGATACATCGAGTATCCCTTCGGTTACGATCGTGCCGATTTCCATGGTACGAGCGGATATCTCGTCGCGGCGCGATATCGATTGTGCTTCGCGAAACTTGACAAAATGGGGGAACTCGAGCCTCGCGTTCACGAGCCGCGACTCAGTTATTCAGTTTCGCGGGTGCTTCAGTATTAGACGGATCGATAGTTGTTGAAAATCTTCGACCCGCCCCACACATTCGTTTCTAGCTGTACCTTTCTCATTACTGTTAACCAATCCGGAAAGCGGGAGTGTGTTTTCTGGATTAATTAACGGTGATGAGAAACACGTGGCTGGCGAACACTTTTAGCAACTATCGATCTATCGGCGGCAAGGCGCCCTCGGGACTGACTGCATACCCGCTTGCTAACATACCGACGCTATCTATCAAGACACGACGTCGCGTATATCTCATTAATATATATTGCATCTAACATCTCATGTATTATCTATCTATCCTTCTTATTACCATTGCACTCAAAATTCCCGGTTGATTTAGTAATAATCGTTATATATGATAATATAAGCTGATGTAATCATATAATAATTATAACGAACTCGATAATTGTTCGATTCTATTGCTACTTGAGTAAGTAAAGGTTACTTACGAACGCAAGAGATGCGACACGTCGCGACAAGCACCGGCTGCATGATACCAAAGAACGAGGAGATTGCTCCCTAACAACGCGCTTAGGATACGTCCCGATGGTCGCACGTCGTTATTCTCGACACTCTCGATACTTATTTCCGCACGAGACGCACTTTCGCGGGATAAAAGACGCGTAAAACGCGGAGCGACGTTGATCGATGCGTTAATGGCGGCTGCTCGGCGCGAAAAGATCCAACATGGCTGGCGCGAGTGTCGTTGCCGCGCTCCGACGCCATCTATACATTTAGTTCCGATTCGATCAAGATCGATTCGATAGGTCGAGAATCTTTCGATTGGCCATATTCCTTTCTAGCTACGCGTTTTTTATGGCTGTTGATTGATCCAGGAGGCGGGGACGTGTTCTCTGGGCGAATTAACAACGATGAGAAACGCGTAAGAGCTAGAAACGAATGTGGATAGTTTTTATTAATAATTGTCCATTTATCGATAGTAAGTCATCCGCGGGACTGAATGTTTTTCCTTTACCGCAGTTCCTCATTATTTGTTCCTTAAAAGTATTTCTTATTCTCTGCAATGCGCGTAGCTGCTAAATTAGATTGCAAATTAAGCGAAACAGCGATTTTTAATGTGACCATCGATTGGGCGATTTTTCTTTATGAAGGGAATTTGACGAATGGTACAATTTTTCCTCTTCTCAATCGCGAATGTCCCGTTAATAAGTATTCCCGGCTTCCCAACGTTCGCCTCACTTTGAGGGTGTATTAGCATACAAAACACTCGCGCAGTCGTCGTCTCGACTCACGCTTCACATTGTGACAACGGCGGTAGATTATTTCTGACATTTCACGCGAAGGATCGCCGCTCCGAAGGAAAGAACGGGAGTCCTGCGAGAGGACCCGGCCGTTAATCAATGTCACTCGGTACGCGCGTTAAGAAGCCGCGAATGCATCGGGACTGGCACGATGGCGGAGCTGCTGGTGGTGGTATCCGGCGTATCTAATCACGAACTTGACTCGATAGGAATACGGAAGGCTTTCGGGGTCAAGCTGATGCTTTTGACGGCCGTTTACACGGATTCGCCGGGCCACGAGCAAAAGGTCTCGCGTTCGCGAGATGTACCAGACGGATACGCGGGAGCTCGTGTAGAACCCGGTTAGAAAGATACGAGACTAAGCGCGGAACGTTGATGCATAATCGTACAGGAGGGCAGTGAGGGATGCGCTTTTCTACGAGCAGAACGGGTTTCTTGCGGCGTAATGCATCACGCGCGCGCGGGCGCGCGAGAGAGCTCGCGATGAAAATTTATATGTAACATTTCTGTGCCGCCTCCACCACACATACACACACAATTGCCGTGTCGCCCGTGTCCCAAGTAAATCCGCCTAAATCGGATAACCGCCGAGATAAATCCGCAAGCGTTCCGTAATGAGAAATAAACGAGTTCGTTTAATTACATCAGCGGCGGTGCGATTGTGTGTGCACGCGTGCATTGTTAAACGACATCACGAAGACTGTGATAGCCGGGCGAGTCGTCTGCTCATGTGCGATGGCGCACCACGTGCGCTGCTACACGCGCGAATTAATTTCAACAAATTACGCGAAATCTGCACGCGCCGTAAAACAGAGGAGGAACTCGGGACTCTGGCGACGTGTGAGATCGTCGAGACTTCTCTCTTCCCCATCCGCGAACGCATGTGGAGGACGCGAGTCCACGAGACAAAACGGAAATCCCGAACGATCTCTCGTTTCGTATCGCACGACGAGGTGCGGATAGGACGCGACCTTCGGGAGGACGAGTACTCCACTCGCATCAGGAGCAAAAAGTGAACTAGTTCGCCTTCTTGAATCAGCCACCGATACGAGAAATGCCAAGGACGATGCACTCCCTCTCGGCCTCTATCTCTCTTTCTCTCTGTCTCGGTGTTTACTCAAGCTGGGATCAACACATGGAGCGGCATGTGCGTCGTTCCGTGACAGCGGCCTCGCGGTTTCACCACGTATCATTTCGCGTTTATTAATTTTTGATCGAGCCTTTTGTGCCACATTTGATCACGCCGGTCTTTCGGTGCTTGCGCAACGTGCCCCAACGGAGGAAAGCGATCCTAATCTGCTGCTATTACTTGTCGATTTTTAATTTAACCGCAAGATACACACGCAGCACTATTCTTCCTATGGTGTTCCAAATTGGTTGCGGTCGCGACGACTGCGGAAAAACGGCGGCGCCTGGCCGCGAGTGAAACCGCATTCTTACCAAGTACGTTCGCGGCGAACGCGTCACTTATTTCGCGCTTAACGACCGACGTGTGCTTTCCCAATAAACTGACCGTCGGTCTCGCCGGTATCTCTCGATTGTGCCACATGAAATCCCCGAGACAGAACGTGCAGTTATCGCGTGAAAGCCGCTTATAATTTCGAGGTGTGAACAGTGTGATTTCGAGAAGCGGAAATGAGACAGGCTCACAAAACGATCAAAATGGGAGATCCGTCCGTGAGATAGACGCGCGCTATCGCGACACTTCTCCTTCTTCCTCGCGAAAAGTCGCGCGAGAGCGTGCCCTCTGTATTCCGAGGCAGTTATGTGCCGCACACAGTCGCTCGTCACACTTTAGTCGGGATTAAACGAGTCGCTCTCTTTCTCGCGCCATGTCTGCTTGAAAGGTCGTCGGAGGCGAAACGAGAGAATAGCTGGCCGACGGGCAGAAACGAGATCGCCGGCGTGCAAAAGTCGCAGATTCATCGAGAGGAGATCTCTCAATAGGAGATAAACGGTCGGGCGAGTAGTAAAGGCGGACGCGCTCGAGAAAATCGAGAAAGACAGGTGGGAGCGAGCGAGCTAGCGAGCGAGCGCATGCTACGAGACGCGACGAGGTGTTGCATAGGTGTATATATAGTCAAGGTTCGCGAGAGAGGTATGCGGATCTGCGAGGCTGATACAGGCAGAGCTTCGGCGAACAGCGCGCGTGTAACGTGCGCCTCTCCGTTAACGCGCGATACGTACGTACGGATAGCTCACGTGGTCGATTTAACCGCATTAACTGCGCGAATGCCGCGAGCGAGATCCGACTCTCCTTAATCCCGGGACTCCTCCGTGCGCGACAACTCGGCGAATTTTCTCGTGCAAGGTCGCGCACGGTATTTGCAGGAATTAGCGAATACTATCGTCCGTAGTATTACCGATACTCGTTTAATCCGTGAACGACGAATTTCGTGCGCTAACGACGCTGCACTACGTGCCATGATAGAGAGATAGGCTACTAACGATTTAATTATAAACACCTCACTCGCTCTCTCTCTTTCTCTCTCTTTCTCTCTCTTTCTCTCTCTTTCTCTCTAAAAATAACGTCTAATAAATTGATAATCAATAAAGCAAATCGTAAAACAAGTATCACGAGTGCGATGAGAGTGTCGATTTTTCCTTTTGGTTCCTCGCTCGTTGCTGAGGTCGCGCGATCGAGCGATAGAGGTGAGAGAGACGGTTGCGATGACGACAACGACTACGACGATCGCAGAGGCGCGTGCGCAAAAATGATACAGAAATACGCGAAACAAAGTGCTTGTCTAATTCTTTCAATTACATCGTCGCGTTGGCGCAACTGTTCGCCAGGTTCGGCCCCGCTCCGCTCTCTGTTCCGCTCTGCTCTCACGACGGCGTCACCGTGAATGGTTATTGTCAAGAAGCATCTCGAGGCTTCGTATTACCCGAGAGAGTCCCTCGCCTAACGCGAAATGACGGGTTTACCGGGTTTATGGTGCGCGTCCCGTTCGAGGTACCTTACCTCTCCGGCCGAGAGGAGGTAGTCGTCCGTGAGAGAGAGGAAGAGAGACTGTGCCCGAACAAATCCCGCTCTCACGTCGTTTATTAATATATTTCGCGCGCGTTGCCACGTCAGGCTGTCGCCGAATCGGCGCTAAGTGGACACGTGACGCAGCTTCTCTCGCGATGTGCGCGAGATGGCAAAGTCACACTGATGTGAGGAACAGCGCGTGGCTATTGCGTTTTTTCACTGCAAATACTGCAAATACTGTAATTACACGAAACATCAATATTGCCTATCGTTATTTCATATATAAAGGGAGAATGAGGAAGAGAAAATTCTAGTACATCGCTTTGATGTTTAGGAAAAGGTATCTTCCTGAAAGAATATCGCAAATACTGATACGATAAACGCATATTCCGAATCGATAACGAGCGTTTAAATAAATAAAAGAAGGGAAAAGAGCAGGAACTCGAGAGTCGAGACACGTTTTACTTCGGCATCGGATGATCGATAGAACGTAACCACCGAGCAAGGATCCCCGAGGAGAAGCGTTGTAAGTTTAAACTGGAGCACTGGGTCGGTCTGTCTGCGACTTGCGGAGATGCGAGATAATCCGCGCTGAAAGTTCGCACGGCTTACGTCGCGAGTGCGAAAAACTCGACGATCTATTACGCGACACGACGCGACGCGGTCGCCCCGTCGCCAATTAGCGGCTCAAGACGTAGAGAGCAATAAGAGGGTACAAAAAGCGGCGCGCCGCTGGCGGTGAGTAACGCTGTAAATGGAGCTCGTTAATTGGAGACCCTGCGAGAAAGTGGGAACCGTGGTAGCGTCGCCCTATAATTGCAAAATCCCGATCTATCGAGAAATAGCGCGGGCGAACACAGGCGTGCGCGACCCGATATTTTACACCGCCGGCCGGAGCGTTTCGTACTTCGCTAAATAGAGATAATTGCAAAATCGCGCAGTAGGAAAAACCGCCCTTACGATCCCTTTTTGATCCGCGTCGAAATTAATCTCAATAATAGACCGGCGAATTCCCACTATTATCCTTCCGGTATCATATTTCAAATGAAACTAAATGGGATATAAAATATTAGAGAAATTATTCGCGTTATATTCCGGCGAAATGCATATTCCACATTTAGATGTGCACGTTTTCAACGTTCGAAGACCGCTTCGCGTGTCTCGAAATATTTGTACCCTCGAGGATAGAGCGAGCACGCTTTCCTAAAAAAAAATAAAGCAATAATAAATTGCCCGGTTAAAAATTGCACGGGGCAGTCACTGCACAGATTTTCTCCCTTTCTCCCTTCCTTCCTTCCTTCTTCCCTCTCTCTCTCTCGCTCTCTTTTTTAATTTCGCCACTGCATCTACATATAATGAAAAGTTTCGCGCAGTTGTTGGCGAACAATAGCAACGTCAAGCTCGTAAAGCGATTAATTTGCATTCAGTCACAGAACGGACCTTCGAGCGTATGCTGACCCAGATGGAATTAATGCACAACGTCGTGGATCTCGATCGTCCGATCTCGATTCACGGCGAGCAAATTGCCGAGACATTAATCACACGACCCGTGCGTTCTGTCTTTCTCTCTCTCTCTCTCTCTCCCTTCGTCTCTCCGCGATCGTTCTAAGTCGCGATTCGCATCGACAACACCTACCTACCTACCAGCAACACAACTCGCGACGTCGTGCTGCTATCGCGAGCGATGTATTTACGAGATCGTAATAACACAACACCCGATCCAACGACGCGGAGACTAGATGGAGGAGCCGCGACGGGGCTGCATTCTCCTCTGAAACAATGTAGCGCTGTGCCGCACGATCGAGCATATCCGTTTTCGCGAGATAAAGTCGCGATTCGGACAACGGCGCCGATGAAGTTCCTACTCGCGATATTTTGCTCGAACGTATCTCCCTCTCTCTTTCTCTGTCTGAACACCCACTGCGAGACAACGCGCTCGCAGATAAGAAAATCTCAAGCAGATACATTTATCGTCTCTTGAGCGGAATCACATCCTGAATATTACATTGATAATCATTTTCGCAGTGACTGTCTCCGCGATAATTATTGATGTGACATCATTATTATTTTATCGTCTACTATATCCTCCGCTTAACAAACATATTCGAACGATGTAATTTTCGATGTAATTTTCTAAAAAGTTGCGTTTCAACGTTTCAATTGCGATTGTCAATTGCATTCACACCTCAACGCGTGAGAAGCACGCGCATACTGGAATGCGACTTGATGTGTCACCGAACGTCATGCGACTCCGACGTGAATCTCTCTCTTTCTCCTCTTCCTCTCTTTCCCCGCGGAAGAAGGGATCGCGGAGAAAAGAGAAGAAAAAAATTGTTTAACGGCCCTCGGTCGTATCCACGAATCACGAGGGATACAGGGACAGCCATTTCCTGGAGCGCGCACCGGGAGAGACCGATTAAGTGTCGACATATTTCACGGAAACGGGAACTGTCACGAATACACGGATACAGCGGCGGCGAGTAAGCGATCGAGAGCGTTTCGATTCGTATCTCGAGAAGGATTGAACGAGACGATGGCTTTACTTTCCCGCGCTTCTCGCGCGCGATACGACGGAATAACAGCAGCGCTGAACGGTCCCTCTATTTCATTGCGTAGAAACTATACTTTTTACATATTCCAATTCGAACCGCGATTTGATCGTCGAGCCGAGCGCTTCAGGCGAATTGCACCTGAACCGTGCGACTGTTAATACCCCACACGCGCGAAATCGTTTGTCTCACACGCGTAACACTAATTCGCTTGCGTAATTCCACGATTTATTTGCCAATTTGCACGTACACAAAGTGGACCATCATAAGCAGCGGTGCGCCGCGCAATACAGTCGTGTTAAAGCGCCGTGCATAGACTTTATATATTAAACGTTTATATTTTATATGTTTGGGGTAGAGTAGGAGGGAGGATATAAAACGAGCCCTTTAGCCCTTTGACCATTCCCTGATAGCTTGACGCGTGATTTTTCAATTGCAACGCACTGTATTTGTTAGCGAGGGAGTGAAAGAGAAAGAGAGAAAGGGTTGCGAATGTATATTTTTCAGTGAAAACGACGCCTCGCGACGCGGAGCACGCTTCACGAGACAATTTCATGAAATTGAGCGTAATTCGCGCGTAAAGCACGAAAACAACAGCTCGTGATCCATCCACAAGAATTTATCGCGAGCACATTAATAACGCATTGCGTTCGTATTGGAAGGAGCGAGCTTCTCTGATCTCCCTTCGATTTTCCACCGCTACATTTATTTTGCAATTTCACGAAGTAATTTGCAAGAGTAACGCGATATCTCTCTCAGTCACGTTCAATTACATTCGATTTTTGCGAGTGCGGTTATCCCGTTCCTCGTTCTCTGCGACTTGCGAGAACGCGTCCTCCGATGCGTCTCCACGAGACGTTCTAACGAGCGCGACATGACGGACGTGCCGTACGACGTTCAATGTCCCCCGCTTCTCAAAGTCCCGCTACTGCACTCCGGGAAAATATAAAGTCGCCATTATTCGCCCGCGGACGCATTCCGCGGGCGAATTTGATTTCCTGCACTTCCTGAACTTGATCGTCCCGCCGTTACCCCTCTACTACGTGGTCGTAATAGAAATTGCTCGCTCCCGGCCGATATTGGACGATAGCCAGGCGAGCCGGCGGCTTAAAGCCAAAGCGATGTCACACACAAAGCGAGGGAACGCCGCGGCGCGACGGGGCCGGTGACATTATGCGAGAGAGCGGCGATATACTTGACCGTTCATCAATTTGATCGCCGAGACAAATGCGCGTTTATCGGCGATTTCGGTCTCGCCGAGCGAGTGACCTCGCGCACCCACCTTTCCTGTCGTGCGGGTCTCACAAAGCCGGTCCCTGATAAATCACGCGTGCCCGCGCGCTCTGAGGAACTTTTCATCTTGATGGGGCTACCGCGCGGATGTTCCGCGAGCAACCGAGCTGGAGGTGCCGTGTCCGCCGTTGGATCGGTCAATTAAGACGATAATATCGTTTCAATAACATCGATCCGCGGGTTATTTATCTCAATCTCGACAATCCGGCGATCGCGATACGCGAGTCGTGATTAATAACTTAAGCAACGAGGGGAGCTACGCTCTAATACCTTATCATTCGTACAATAATTGCGCGTGTAATTCGCCGAGCCTGCGAGACGAGCTGCCGACAGCAAGTCGAGGTGGACCAGCTGCGCGGAGTGTACTAGATCAAAATAATCGAACGCGGTGCAACACGATCGACTCAACAGACCTTTCCGGCGGTCCGAGTTTTTGTGAGAACGCTGACTATCGCTCGAGAAAGAAAGAGAAAACGGATCTATGGAAAGCAAGGACCTCTTCTTCTCGGAGGTTCGTCCGCGCCGGAGGCTCTTAATTTTTTACTCCCGGTGGCGAGATTTCACGCGCGTAATTTATAATTCACGGAACGTGGTGTTTTCGCGAATTCGCGCAAGGAAGCGCCGAAGCGTCGTCCGACCGCGGAAGTCCGACCCAGGAATTGCGTTCGTTTTACGGCTACGAAGAAAACCGTTTGCGCCGTTGTGCGACGACGTCGTGAATTTTAGCACCTTCTTACGCGCGGCCGTCCGACAAGAGCCGCTCTCCCGCTCGCGCATATCTCTTCCCCGTTGAGCGTTTCATTTAGCGCGCGTCGCATCATTTAGCGTGGACGCCGGCTTTGGAGCTGGACGCTAATTAGACACCTGCCGACCGATAGCGCGACGGGGAATCGCGTCGTGTTTTCTCTCTTGACGCACCTCTCTCGAGCGTCTCTCTCTCACGCGGCGGCGACGACGACGACGACGATGATGCACGTGGATGCAAAATTCCGTCCGGGCGGCGCGCATCGGCGTATCAGTCGCCCGCGGAAAATATCTCTCGGATGCCCGACGGCAGCTGAACGACCGACATTCCTGCGCGATGTCGTCGGCTTCATCCTCCTTCTTCCTCTCTTCCTTCTTTTCTTTCTTCCTTCTTTCCTTCCTTTCTTCCTTCCTGCCCGCCTGCCTGCTTGCTTCTCTACCACGCGCGGAGGAAAAATATTTTTGGGAAAAACGTAATTTTCAGTCGCCGGCTAGCGCGCGACGGCGCGAGAAATTTGAATTCCTTCGTGTAACGAGAGACCCACGGAAATTTACGTTAATTCCAAGTCACGCCGGTGCCCCCCCCCCCTTCCTCCTCGTTCTTTCTCTCTCTTCCTCTCTTCTAAACCGCTACTTTGCGCTCATCTGGTCCTCGCGTACCGTACATACACGCGTCTAAAGCGTTCGGCGATGTGATACGTACATTGAAATAAATTAGACTCCTTTGCCTTCACCTGGGTGCGTTTTTCAGCCTACTTTCCCCGCGTCGATATCCTTTCGCGTTCGCGATTTAAATACGTTCCAGCTTCCTCTTGAGAACCCGCGAGAGATGGTTTGTATTAGTCGAGCGCACATGGATGAAAAACCCGATCAATGGCACCTATCGATGCCATTGAAATATCGATCATAGAAATTACGCGCACTCAACCTTATCGTTAATTATAACTAGTGTCTTCAAGCAAGAAAATAATCGCAATAAACCGTAATAATTTTCTCTCGCGACTGTCGTATTGCTTTACGGTCTTGAAGATTCCTAATTGAGACTTCACTTTCCAATTTGTGTCGATACCGACGGTACTCTTTCTTTCGGCGAAGCGAGTTCTTCAACGGAGTTCAGATTCGCGCAGATGCGAACATGGCGAGCCGATTGATCGAGGACCACCTGCGCCACGCGATCGGCCGGTTGGGCCTACGTAGAAAATCGACGATCGGGCAGGTGCGTCGTCGGCGTCGCTCTGGCGCGGCGTATCATCGCGGGGTCCGCGCGCGAAACGTCATTGAGGAACGCGCATGCCGACGGAGCGAGATCACGCGTACGCGCCGAGAGACCGGCTTACCTTGACGAGGTCCTTCCACTCTCGAGGCTCTGGAATGCAACGAGCCTGTACGTAGCCTCGAGAAGGGGCAGAAGAAGGCGGTGGAAGAGGAGAGCGCGAGAAGAAGAAGGAAGAGAGAAACGAGAAGAAAGAGCTGAAGAAGAGGCAAAGTCGAGGGCCGCAGGAATCGCTCGCGCAAGATGAAATAAAGGCAATGGAGAGGAGCGGGCGCAGAAAAGCGAGAAATTGGGTTAAAAGGCAGGAAGCCTCGGCGAAGAGAGATAGAGAAAGAGAGAGAGAGAGACGCGTGTACGAGTGCGTACGAGCAACCTGGATTCTCATTATCGTCCGCAGTCGTCGTTGCAGTTGTTGTCTCTCTGTCTCTCGTTCCGTCATTCCCGTCGTTCTCGCGTCTCGCTGTTCCAGCAGGAAATAGAAACACATTCGCTAGCACACGTCGGCCCCCCAAGGCATCGGCTAACGAGATCGCCCGGCCTTACTCGTTGTCTCCAATCTTGTTGCGCCGAGTGACATTCGGCTATAAAATTGTCGTCTACCGCATCTATCAGCCGCGCAAACAAAATTGCCCGATCTAACTCCGAGAGGGAGAGAATTAAGAGGAAGGGAAATAAAGAGAATAAAGAGGAAGAGAGAGAGGGAAAGAAATCTTAAACGTGTCTTTAATTATAACGAGGTATCTCGGAAAACTTAGCCACGATATCGATCTGCAAGGTACGAGACGGCGAATAAAATATTTGGAACACTAAATAAAAAATTGCACGACAAGTTACATCCATCACGCGACTGAAACGAGTCGGGGAGAAAAGTGAAAAGCGTCGTGAGGCACGACATAAAGCGCGATTCGATCGCGGTCTACAAATAGCAACACGAATGGTCTGCTACGGAGGTAGAGAAGGTAAGAAGGCGAAGAGGGTCGTTCGTTCCTTCCTCCGGGGAGAAAGAGCGAGAGGAGTCAATGGGTGAGTGCGGGTGGACTTGGGCGATCGAAAGAGGCGAAAGAGAGCGATTTCTAGGAGAACAGCGCGAGCGCGCATATCCACACACACACACACATACACGTGGATGCATCGGTACGTGAAGCCTATGGTGCGTATGCAAACGCCCAACCGACGCCGGCCGCGCGGGGAGAGTAATTGAGATATCGCGGTGACATAACAATGCACACCGCGCGCATGCAACTGGAACGCATTATCGCGAATCTCGCGCAGACGTAACATTCGCCCGCCGCTCCGGGCCGGTCGGTCGGTCGCAGGATCGTTTCGAGAAAGCGAGACGAGACCCGCTGGCAATGAGGAAGGCGAGGGGGCAGGGTGGAGGCACACGTCGATAGCGAAGGGTACGATACTGGTATTTAACGTGCCACGAGACGACGTTCCGCCGGGGAAGCCGCGTTCTCTCTTTCTTCTCTTCTTCCCCTCTTCCCTCCTCTCCATCTCCCTGTGTAATCGGCATCGATAAGATGTATCTGTTGAGAGACGACGAAACCGGAGACGCGGAGCATGCACCAGCTCGGCTGATAAACGAGCGATAACGATTGAGTCGATTTGTCCGAGTGTACCAACTGCACTCCGAGTTCCCGTCTCGATGCGATCTGGAGAATCCGGAGAGATGATCAGAGGGGGAGGCGAGGCGCGATCCTGTCGTCGCTCTCGTTGCATCGAAAGAGCCGGCTATCGCGTGACAGGCGTGATGGAAGAAAAAGTAATAAGTATTGCCGAAGATGGAAAATATATATAGGATTCGGCCTTGTCTGAATATTTATTGATCGATAACCCCCGGGTAATTACTCGCGACATCCTTTCATATATATATATATAGATATGTGTGTGTGTGTGTGTGTGTATTACGGCTTTGACATTCTCCTGTAATCGTCTGATCATCTAATCGACCGCGCCTGGATTCGTCGACGCTTTATGACGTATGTACGCGCCCGGCGAATCGCGAATTCCCGCCCACGCGTGTGATTACGCGGGCGGGCATCGCGCGTGACTCAACGCATAAACGATCGGTTATTAATTTCTTACGTGTTTAACCCGAATAACCATGCCGAGATCGGCGGTGAACGATCCGACCGTGCGTGCGTATTCTGGCTGCGTCTGATGCATACGAATAGTGGGCCACGATAATGTGTATGTGTATGTGTGTGTGTGAGGGAGAGAGAGAGAGAGAGAGAGAGAGAGAGAGAGAGAGAGAGAGAGAGAGAGAGAGAGAG
>NW_022639473.1:2158464-2166659 GCF_010583005.1 Odontomachus brunneus
GAGAGAGAGAGAGAGAGAGAGAGAGAGAGAGAGCTCGCGTTGTTGATCGATGGACGAGGAGAATAAAATAGAAGATCGGGATGCGGGGAGAATGGCGATCGTGTGATTGACATGTGGATTTGACAGTTTTATGGGCGATTTCGCGATTTTGATCGAAAAAATGTAGCGAAAGATCATGTTTCGACTTGCATAATATCTTGCGAGTAATATTCTCGATAAACCTATAAATCATTGAAAAATGAGAAATAATATTGCGCCACATATGTTTCTTCAAATCTGATCTTGGTCCATCGATTTCACGAATCTACCCAAATTGTGTCAACGATTTTTCGCGGTGAATCGGAAAAGAGGTTCAGCATGACGGCTTGCCAAAATTTCTTGTCGTCCTGTTTGGAACGTTAGAGAACATTCTTTGGCAATCAATTAATTTAGCGCGCGAGTGAAATGGTCAGAGAATTGAAATATTATTCCATCATCATTCTCTCTTAATCAACGATAATGCGGGACTTTTGTTTTCGGAGGTATTCCCTCTCACGTGGCGATTTTTACGAACTCCAGGGGGGGTCGTTAAGCAAATCGATTCCGCTCCGACGCATCGGAGCGCCGTAATTTCACGGTGAGTTCACCGCGCGCGGCTGACAAGACAATAACCGGCGGAGATGTTGAGCAAACGCCTCGTGATACGAGCGAAAAGTTAAATAGAAAGTCGCGCCCGTGTACGCGACTCGCGGAGAGATATCGGCGGCGAAACGCAAATATTACGTCAGAATTAAAGGCGGCCGCGGCGCAGCGCGGAGAATGATTCCAAGCGGATCGGCGTCTTGTTGGCAACGATCACCGGCGCGACGAGTCAACAAACTCATTGACTTGCCTGCGTGCGACCACGTAGAGTGACCCGGTGACTCATTGCGAGATTGCCCGCGCGAATCTCAACCCCTCCGTCTCCCCTGCCCTCGTCATTGTCGCGCACGCACGATGCGAATAACGCGTGTCGCGATGCGTTTCTTGCGATGCCTATTCGCCGACAAATCTTCGCCGTATACGGCGACTATCACTATAACGACTCCACGAAAGGTATTAACGGAGGAGCTCAACGCTCTCAGAGATTTCATTTGCGGATTTATAATAATTTTCTGGCATAAAAAATATGAGATAAAGAGACAGAAATTCTGCTCCAGAAAATGGCCAAGTTCATTTGTTAATTTATCTCTAACAATTTTCTCTCTATCCGGTGACTCCGCGATTCTGTCTTCAGAGATTCATCGAGGCATCAGTAATTTGCGACTCGCATAATAGCTCCTCGAGTAATGAAAATAGCGGATGATATAATTTCGTGAATTAGACTCATAAGCGACTGTGATACGCCGAGGGATATTTTCATAAACTTTGATTACGACGAGCTGCATATATTACGAGCACACGACGTAATAAAATTACTTTCTCATTCGCTGTGTGTGTTCTCCCTCTTCCTTCTAAAATTAAATTAATTATAAACGACAAATGTCCAAAATGAAGACTGATAATGCGTCATATTTCAAGCGTGATTAACCACCGGCGATGGGAAACCGGTCATAAAGCGGTTAAAACGTTGCAGCGAGTAGACGCGAGTGCCGGCTGGTCCGCTGTTTGGGTAATTTCACGTGGCGACGCGCATTCCGCGATCCGCCAAGAGCCACTCGTCAGACCGGTCCTAGCTAATTAAACGAAGACGTATCACTCGCTAGGAAACGCGCACAGGCGCGATAATATTCTCTTCTTTCCTTCTTTCTTTTTTTTTTGACGGTATCCGAGATATTTCCGCGGTAATTTCATTTATACGCGCATCTCGGGGGGAAGCTCGGCGCGGATTCTTTTCAAGAGCTCGCTAGCCGAGAGAGCCACAGGCCAGCAATCATCTCTCATCTCAGATTAATAATCCACGACTACCGCAATCGATCATGCCGATCGGCGGTGAGGATCGTTTTGCGGATAACACACTCGGGACGACCGCTGAAACTGGTCGAGTATGAAAACTTAACGCGACTTCCGACGATATTTCTCTCTCTGTCTACCTTCTCGCGGAATCCCGACCTCTTTGTCGGCCAACCGACACGTTGTTGACGTTAAACGTCGTCGAAACGGAGGCGCGTGAATGTACAGGCGGCGCGCGTAACCAAACGGTGGAACTTGTTCATTTCGTTAACACTATCGCGTATACTCCGCGCTCAGTCATTAATTCGTAGGAGATGTTTGTGCTCGCGCGAACACAATTAGCAAATTAACGTGGCGGGAGCGGACTGCATGATGTTCGTGGGATTCATCGCGCCATTTCTATGTGGCTATGCTTTCTGTGAAATACGTTCGTGTGCTTTTTTTCTCCTTCTCTTTCTCTCTCTCTTTTCTCTTTTTTTCGTTCTCGAGTTCGTTTTTCATGGAAACGCGAGAAAGAATCTCGATGTCCTCGAGCGCGAAATCTCCACTCGTAAAGACGAAATACCGCCGGTCATAAATGCATAACCCGAGGCGCGCCTTTAACGTTTTTAATTGGCCGACGTCGAATAGCTCGCGAGCGCGCTGTGTCATTATCGACGGGGAACCGTGTTTAGATTCCATCACTTCAGGTGTACCAGCAGCACCCGCGGTGGATTTCTCCGTGAGCAATCGGGCGTTTTAATGAAACGCGCAAGGCGCCAAACGACCACCGAGGGGTCCATTGTCTCCATTTCCGACATGTGAAAACGGCGGCAGCGAGCCGCGTCGTCAAACAGCGCGCGAATTCAAAGGCACACGAGCGACCACGACGACATTTCCGCGCAGTGAGTCCCTCACCTGCCGATCGAGTGAGCGGTTTTACAGACCGGGAATGCACGCGAATTATGCGGCGACGCGACGGGCACGAGCGGGAAGCTTCCTTTCCGCGGATGCATCGGATCCGCATTTCACGGTGTCGGTGATGCGCGTCACATGACATTCACGTATTTCCCGACATCATTCCCGGCTGAGAATCCATCCCGACCTTCGGTAATTACAAAGGTCACCCGACGTAAGGTCCACCGCGATGACACACTGAGCAATACTGTTAACGGAAAGAGAAAGAGAGAAATTCAGTATATTATACAGTAGGTCGAGAGCGCGTCTTCAAAGGAGAGAACGAGTGACATTATCAATACTTATAATCAATGATGCTGTCGGCATTCAATCACTACAATTGACATTGATAAATAGTGAATATTTGACTGGGGGAAAAAACTTGCACTGAGAAAAGGTACTTGAGCGTTTATTCACGGAACATAAAGTTTATTCACAGAAATAAACTTTATATCCCAAATAAATTTTCAAATGGTTCTTCTCAAGAAGCATTTTCACGTTTTATCTCAATGATAAAACGGCAGGAATTTCAAGTGTACAAATTTCATCATTATCACCGACAATAGTTATCTTATTCGATAGCGGTCAATTTCTTACCAAAGTCCCATTGCGGTTCTCCATTGCGGAGTTTAAGCTCGTGACCATTTCGACGAGCGAAATACACGTACATACACACGCACACACACGCGCGCGTCCGATCGTTTATACCTGCGAAATTGTTCGGCGAATTTGCGGGCAGCGCGGAGACGGGGAGCGGTTACGTTCATGGACGCAGGCTGCCATTAGAGGCTGGCTGCACGCATGCACGTGCGTGCATGGTAGTGCACGGTGCGTGTAGGTGAACCGGGTTACGATGATGCGTCGCTGGGGCATTATTTACGACCGTATCAGCGTCACGGCGGGTTCGAGCGATTAAATGCGGTTTTCCCAGTAGTTGTGCCTCGCAACTCGACCGAGCCGCGAGCGTGTAATACGAAAACTGCCGAAAGGAGAGACCGGCGCGACGGCCCGAGAACGAATTAATTTGCCACCTGGTCGAGGGAACGATCGCTCGAATCACAGTAGAGAAAATAATAACGAAAAATGTTTCAACCGTGCGAAAAACCGGTCCCGTTGTTGAACAGGATATCGCGTATCGGCGCGAGCGAGCGAGTGAACGAACTCATCTGGCTCGCTTGTTTTTTCTAGCAAAATAAACGTCTCTTCGATAGAAATTGCAAAGAAAACATTGCAAAGAAAACATTTTATTGTTTCATGGAAAATTGGAAGTAGCCGCTTTTGGCGAAATTTAGCCACTGCGGTGAAGTCTTGGAAAAATAGCGCCTTCCGATTTAATAGGTCTTTTTTCCCTCCCATATACCGCGTTATTGATTTCATGTTATCGGATTCAAAATAGTCCAACTGTTCCAGTAAATTTTGCAGAGATATTTCAAGCACAGATGTTCAGAGACTCCTCTAAAAGGAGGATGATAAAGTCAATTGTGTCGCGCGTTTGCATATTGTGTTCTCTTACCTAGTGTGAAACGTTGTGCAGTATATTCAGGAACACTCGACGCTCACAGGAGATATGTCGCGACTAGGGACCGTATTCTGGAGGTGAATTCGGACGTTAAATATATCTTTCTGATTTTCAAATTGAGAAACAACAGTTATACAGAATGTTCGACTAAGAAGAATGAAAGTTGGAATTAAAAAGACACTCGAACGTTCGCATCCAGAATAGAGCCCCTGGACAAAAAACTCTGCTGCACGGATAGGTCATACGTCTCTGCGCACATCGGCGGCGATCACGCGGATCGCGCGAGGAAAACGGGAGGACGAGAGACGCGGCGCTGCTCGCGGGCGTATCGCGAGACGGAGAAGAGACGGCGTGAAGGTGCCAGGTCACGTAGCTAATCAGCGTTGCTCATTATGCGGAACAAAGGAAATTACGGTAACGTGGCTCACGGCGACGCGTTCGCGTCGCATAAACGCGCCAAGGTATTTCGACGCACACGCAGCACACGTGCGTGCATACACGCGCACACGCCTGACCGTTTGCGCTTACATCGCCCCTACGGTAGTTGCAGTGCAAACTCGAAGGTCCCCGGCTGTGTTTACACCATTCGTCTCCGCGTACGTACGTGCCCCGGCATACCAGGGTGCATTTAAAATGACGTTACCGCGAGAGACGCATCGGTCGCGTCCCATGGGAGTGGATGTCGCGCTGAGCTTTTCCCCGGACCTTTGCACGTCGTAGCCGTCGTCGCTCGCCGGAAAATGCAAACCTGCGCGATTTCTTGCCTTTGAACGACAGAGAGAAAAAAAAAGAGAGAAGGAGGGAGCAAGAGAGCGGACGCGCTCGACGGCAAGAATGGAGCGCGGCTCTTTTGTAAGATCGCTCGCGCGAGCCCGAGCTCGTACATTATGGTATAGCTGAACGATCTCTGAACCTCGATTTCACTTCGATCCCTCAAAGTAGCACGACCATTATAATGATTTCCCGCGCGTACGCTCGACCGTCGATTTGTCAATTCTATTGTCGACGCAGGGGTCGCGTCATAATTACACAAGCCGGTGGCGGTGCCGCCCTATTAATAATTCCGACGGTTAAAACAAAGGCCGGCGAAATTTCGTCGAGCCGTTGATTGAATTTTTACACTTTAATCTGGCAATTTTATCCGCGAAAGGAGGGAGGGAAGGAGAGACACGACGGGCGGAATAGCCTTTTTGCGGCGCCGCGATGAAATGTAACTCCGCCGAACCGTTTGCTCGTCTGCGCAAATTGTTCGGATTTAAACGGACTTTTCATATGTTTTAACGTGGAGTTCTTTTTCAAATTGCACACGTTCCTCTGTAGCTTCGTAGATATGCGTGAAAAAAAGAAATTGCACGAGTCAAAACTGGAAAATGTCAGGTGTGACGCATACGTGCGTCAATTGCTCTGCAAGAACGAAAACGCTTCAAAATGGCAGAGACACGATCAGCATGAAAATTCTCCCGGTCCGTTTTCAGACGCAACACAAAATTCGCGTGGAATTTGTCCGTC
Organism: Odontomachus brunneus; assembly: GCF_010583005.1. NCBI lineage: Eukaryota > Metazoa > Arthropoda > Insecta > Hymenoptera > Formicidae > Odontomachus > Odontomachus brunneus. The sequence goes on from NW_022639473.1 coordinate 2,164,340, forward strand.
TGTTCGCCGCGCTCATCGGACTAGCTCTCGCGCGCAATGCGAATGCAATATCCGCGCGATGGCCCGCGGCGTGTATTAACAAAGTAGTTGTTACTTCGGCAATAACGACGAGCGACGTTGCGGCAATAGTCCCGGCGCGCAACCGGGAATTGGCAGTAAATTTTTGCGTCCCGGGCGATGCGCGGACGGCACGTCGCGTGTTTCACGGAGGGATAGTAAAGCCGACATCCACCCACCCACCCCCCTTTTAACACCGGCCCGCTCGCAGACCGTATCGCGGAGTCGTTTGATCGTCGTAACGCAGTTCTTTTATTCGCCCCGCGGCATCGTTAGATCAAATTGTACGCGCGTCTCTTTACGAGTGGTCGGGGAGAAGTTCGCTGAGCGCATTAAATCGTGTACATACACACACACAGGCGCAGACGTGGTGCGTACCAGCGTAGGCAGTACACATTTCGTACCTCACGGCGCGACTCGCGGCGTGTTTCAACGCACTCAATGCCGCCACGTACAATTGGAGCGAATTATTAATCTACATATATAAACTAGGCAACAGGATGTCCTGTACAGCTCGCGAGTTTAATTTTAACTACGGGTCCTCCGCTCCCAATTTGGACGTCGTGTTCTCCTTCGCGAAAAATTCGCGAGAAAGAGAGCGAGCGGGAGAAATTCAGTTCATTTTTCTTGAACGTGATCCAAAGATTCCGCTGTTGGCGGTGCCTTTGGAATAGATCCCGTTACCTCGGTATTTCACTATGACCGTTACTTTGTTACCTTTATATATTTATCTTCCTATCGCCCACGCAACGAGGAGTTTCCGCGCTCATGTTTTGCTTATTCACGCCACGGGGTAGCTACGTTCTATAGCGTACTATCCGACCGCCTCTTCTACGCCCCCCTCTCCTTCCCCCTCTTCGTAGGCTCGTCCACAGGCGGGCATTTACGGGAAAGTGTGCTTGGCGAATTCCCGAATTACAACGGTTCGCGAAAATTTCCACGGTACGAGCGCTTAACGTCGCCCAGAGGATCGCTTAAAACGTTTCTGAGCGCGCGTTCGCCGCGAAAACCCGTCCGCCCTGCTGCCCTCGACGAAGCGAAAACGTTAACCCTTCGGGCGCCACCAGGTTTTCGGCGAGTCTCTCGTAAGAGCGCGAGAACGGGTAATTGCCTCGTATCCGCCGCGTTGAAATTTTGCACGGATGTACACGACGGGCTGTACGTGCGCGGGAATAAAGGTGGGATAACGTCTTCTGAAATCTCGAAGTATTGTAAAATAAAGCAAAAAATAATAACAATTTCTCTCCCAACCGCGAAGGTAGCGCGTAGCGCGAATATTCGCGCGCGAAAAGGACGATCGCCGTCGGCGTAGGGCGATGGTTAAAATTGCGAGCCGCGCGAACTATCTCCGCCGAGATTTTCCGAGACTAATGACTATCGGAATTGTCAAAGTAGTTTTTGCTAATACACGATGATTAACGACGGGAGATGGCTCACGAGGGAGTTTACGTCTGTCGTTCGTCGCACGTAGATTACGCGCTGCGTCCTTAATGGAGAATCGTCAAACGCGCGCATCGTCCTAAAAGTTTCCAGTTTGCATTACGGACTGAAGGGACATAAGAAGATACTGCGACTCGTTCCGAGTCGGCTATCTTGGGCGGGTCGGCAGGCGGGAAAGAGGGAGGGGGAGGGGGCAAGAGAGCAAACGCAAATAGCAGTAGGCCGGCCGACATTAAATTTGCATTTATATTGTGTTCCGTAATTTATGACACCGACTTATCTCACGCGGTGGATGTACGTACTCTCGTAATTGTTTTCCCCGCGTGTGTACACGCGCTCTACGTTGCCGGAGCAATTGAGCCGAATGAGAAAAAGGAGAAAGAAAGAAAAGAAAGAGAAGAGGAGAAAAAGGTGACCGGGACAGATAGAGAGCGCGCGAGCCAAATGGAAAGAAGTTCAGCGGAGAATACGCGATTATGCAGCACGGAGAAGAAAGCGGAGGCCGCCTCGGAATGAGAGATAAAAGTGACGCAGACGACAATCGCGATGGATGCAATTCATAAAATAAAAATCCCGTGTTTGCCCTCAGATGATGAGTTCTGAGATCCCCGAGTCTCGTAATTTTCCGAAATTTCCCCGACTTTTCCGACGTCGAATGCTGAATCGTGAGATTCGACAGGATCGAGAGGAATTCTCGGCTATGACGATTCAGTGAGGTATTTGTCGAAGTAACCGGGCTTTAGATCGTCGCTATGGGCGCCACGTGATCTCTCTCTCTCTCTCTCTCTCTCTCTCTCTCTCTCTCTCTCTCTCTCTCTCTCTC
>NW_022639473.1:2166697-2168583 GCF_010583005.1 Odontomachus brunneus
CTCTCTCTCTCTCTCTCTCTCTCTCTCTCTCTCTCTCTCTCTCTCTCTCTCTCTCTCTCGCTGCGACCGACGACCTACCTCAACCATATCGTTAGAGTTCCAGGCTAATTGCGGAATCGCGATGCACGGGAGCCGAGCTCTCCTCTCCGCCGTCAAGCATCTTCGGCGTCTACCACTCTTCTCGTCACGCGGCGAGAACGTCGGCGACTCTTCTGCTTCGGCCGCCGCCGTGCCTTTATTATCGGCATCCCCGGCATTCCGCAATTTGTTTCGTAACCGGGTAAATGTTATTCCACCGAGAGTTTATCGTCGAACGCGCGCAATGACGACGGTTAGGTATTCGCTGCGGCGATTCTCAACCACGCAACGCGCGCTCTATAGATCGAGAGTTGGGCCGGCACGCGGGAATTCTCCTGAATTATTCATTCAATTTGTATCGCGGGTATTCGTGTTCTATTTCATTTTTTTCCGTTACAGCGGCGTCTTCGTCCTCCCATCGAAATCGTCATTTGTAACTCGTACCCGTTTCACTAACAACGACTTTCGTTCTTGACGAAACTCATCAGACGAGACTGCATCCGAGTCGAAATATTGTTTTGTTTCTTACTTTAATCCCGCAAATTACATTGAATTTGGAGGATTAATAGAGATACACACTACTGTCCTACCTAACTGATATAATATTTATATTATGCCGCTTTTCCTGCATCCTAATGCTTGAATAAGCATCGAAGATCATTTAATATTGTGTTATCGCAAAATTTTTTATATTTTTAAAATTTTTACCTTTGTACTAATTTAATTTTTACTATTGATTTCGATAAACAATGATTTAATTACACGACTCACTCAAAAGCATAATTAGAATACGATAAGACAACATTAAATAATCAATATAGATAAATATAAAATAGGTAATAATATAAAATAGGATCATAGATAAATAATGGGTGAATAAAAACTACACATTTTATTTTCTCAAAATCATCATCTTCTTCTTTGATTAAGTCTCAAAAAGAGTCTTAAAAGAGCTGATTCATCTTTTTGAAGCACAGGAATCAAGGAAATTCGAATTCTAAAAAAATATTCATATCACTAAAATGACAACCTAAAAGATCCTTTTGGAATTAATAGATGATCTCACGGTAAAACCACTGTACTTCAAAGGATTACGAAAGAAGCTGCAAAAAAGATTAGAAACTATGTGTCCAATAATGCTGTATTTACCAACGGAGATTTTAATTTAGCTCGTGACGTACAAACACGCGCGCAAAAACAAGGCAAAAGAAAGACAAAGAGAAAGCGTTGGCAGATGTAAACAAGATGGGTCTGGCGATTCAAGCAGCATTATTGGACATAAACGTTAGCACTTTTGCGAGATTTACATTAAATTCATAGTCGTAAATTATTTAAGATCTTTAATTGAAAACATAATTAATTACAGATTCATATTTATATGGATTGTCATTCGGCTGTAGTTGAATCGGAATTCCTTATTAAATGAAATAACCATTACAAATTCCCAAATGATCAAAGATTCATAATGCCGTAATTATTTTTGAAACAATGACAGACTATGAATACCGGCCTCAAAATAGATTCAAAATTTCGACTCGGAGTGTTTCGTTATTGTCAGTGAGTTCGCAAATATCCGGTATAATAAATAATTTGGCATACTTTGAAATACATGATGTATCGCTGATCGTGTTCCGGCGTCACCCCCATCCTGGCATCCTGGCTCTCGGCTGCTACGTCGTTGCACTGACACTATCACTGACACTCGCGTAGGTACGGTTCAATCAGAGAGGGAGAAAAAGAAAGAGAGAGAGAGAGAGAGAGAGAGAGAGAGAGAGAGAGAGAGAGAGAGAGAGAGAGAGAGAGAGAGA
>NW_022639473.1:2168994-2194388 GCF_010583005.1 Odontomachus brunneus
GAGAGAGAGAGAGAGAGAGAGAGAGAGAGAGAGAGAGAGATACACACGTGTGTTAATGAACGCGGTGTCAGCGAGAGCACGATTAAATATTTCGGGAGTTCACGGGAATAATAATGAACACACACAAGCACGTGTACGCCACGGTGTGTGCGTCACTCGCCGGCCCGAGACGTACTGACATGCACGGTCACGGATAAGTACGTGACGCACGAGCTATCAAAACAATAGATACCTTTAAAAGAGGCAGAGTTATCGCGAGTCGTTCACTGATTGTTATCGTTCGTCAATCAATGGCGCGTATATATTCGGTGTCTTAGAAATCATAACAATCAACACTTTTCAATATACTGAGGCAGTTGATGTTATCAAGACAATGCACAGGGTGCATAAAAAATGTTGCACGTTCCAAGATTAATGCGCAATCATTAATTAAAGATGTTCCCTATCTAACTTTATCGTGTGAAATCATGAACTCGACTGCGAGGACTCAGAACTGACTTCAGAACAGGATATATAGAATGCAGGACGTAGCGGCAGTCGTTCTTTGAAATCTCCGAATTTCATTGAAATTTACAATGCTAATAAACATAATAATAGATTGTGGAAGAGAAATGTCTGATGTTTCATTTCCCCTATTTTATCCCATTGTTTGCCCATATAATTATCTAATATCTTTTCATCGCATATAATTTATCTACATAAGATATATTGCTGATTCATATTAAAAATAAAGATCGAATGGAAGTAAAAAACATTGAGATAATTCAACATCAAATAATTCTTAAGCGAGTCCTTTTAGACTCGCGCGACATAAAAAAAATGTAAAAAACGCAAAAAGTTAACATTTGTAACGTCGATGGACAATAGTCTGTATCATGTTTCGCTTGGATATTCTCTTGGTTCTTTGGTTCTTCAGATTTAGTAAAATTTACAGAGTTAATGTAAAAACTTTAAACCGAGCAGTGTAGTGATATTACGGTTCGAACGAGAATAGATAGAGAGAAAGGGAGGGGGGGGGGGGAATAAATCTATGATTAAAATTTTAATAGAATATTTAAAAGAAACAGAATTATAATTAAAATTAAATAATATAATTGAAATTCCTGAGCTGTCTCGCCAATTCCGGGACATTCATTCCGGTGCGCGATAATTGCGAATACATTTTGAATAAGTAGCACGTGGGTGGCAGGCAATCCTTTTGTGACGAGAAAATTATTGACGCCACGAAGGATTACTCGCGATACGATAGAATAATAGTCTCCTCGGCGCGTATACTCGTGTTCAAAGCGGTACACGAGCCCCGTAGCCTGCGGCACGGCAGAGTGTTCCGCTCAGAAATCGCACATCGCACGTTAGAAATTAGATTTCGCAGGAACGAGGAAATGATCGGCGACACGCGAAAGTGCCGGCAGCAGCGACTCCGGGAATTACTTCCGGCCGCATATTGGCTAATTAGGCTAATGACTCGCCGAAAACGGAGTGGAAACCCTCCCTCTTCTACGTGTACACGCGAAATCAAGTACGCGGAAACTTAATTGGCTAGGTGGTTTCTTTCTGGCCCGTCTGATAATTTCACCGATAACTGGAGAGGAAGACAGAGAGAGAGAGAGAAAGAGAGAGAGAGAGAGAGAGAGAGAAAGAGAAACGTTTCTCTCTGCACCCTCTTCATAAAAGATCTCCCAACTGGAGGAACCGTCGATTCGAGTCGAAACGATTCCTATCTTTGGAGAATAAGTGGCTAAATTATATAACCTAATTGTAATTGTACGGTCGTAATTATGAAAGCGCCGTGTCATAACGAAACGATTTTGATTTGCGAGAGATCTCCAACTATAAACCGCGCAAGGTGGATCGTCCAATCATTTCATCCGAGCCGGGATACTCACAACTTTTCTCATTTTCACACTGTACGTCTTTTGTGCCGCGTCGAGGAACTCGCAGAACTTGAATTCAGATTCACGATGTCATTGCGGATGACGTTGTCGAACGCAACATCGACGGACTCGAAGTGGCGCGGAAACTTCCCGCAATTAACTTTCTTCGCCAGAGACCCGCCCCAGAGACGGACTGGAAATTTTCGCGCTCTTCGACGAGATGGCCTCGGGTGTAACGCCACGAGGGCGAGGCCTCGAGACACCGCTGAGAATTCGGGTCATCGCACCGCGCGTAATTCGCCTTTATCGGACGGCGTTATCGAGCGGTGAGGCTCTCTCGCGAATCACCAGCCGTGGTCGTTGTTTGCGCCGGCGGTCGACACTTTCAATGATTCATGAGCGCCGTGACGGTGCGTTCGGTGAAAATCGGCCTCCACCGTGAACGGATATTTACGCTTTTCGGCACGCGGAGAACTTGGACGCGAGATCGGGCCGATCGAAGAGAACTGGGCCAACGAATGGAGGTGGCAGCCGAGCTTCCGCCCGCGAGTCTCGCACGAAAACGTAATCGGGCTTTCGTCTATATTTACGGGAAAGCCGATTGCGGAGAGAATACACGCGAAGATATGCTATTTTTGAGTCGGCCACGGCAACGAGAATAATCCTACGTTTTCCGGAGCGCGTACGCGGCTCGCGAGATATTTCTGGAGAACTACTCCGAGCGATTATAAAAATACTCTCGGATCTCTCAAATCGTTTCGGGAAGAACCGAATGTCGTGAGATTCTCGATCGAGTTGGAAGGAAGAGAACGATCTGTCGAACAACGGGCGTCGTCTTCGTGCGATAACGCACTTCACACGATATGTCTCTGTTCTGCAACATTCGCGATCTCGCTACGACGTTTTGCAACGCGATATTATTCGCTGCGGCTCGCCGAGGTGGTCGATGCGGAAGAGTGCTGGCAAGTGCGCGCAAACCGGGCCGATAATGTCGCGAGACGTCGTCGGGTGTGCGTCAAAAGGTGCCCTGAGAATTGAGCAAAAATCGCCTCTTCTGCCTCGACTATGAGGCAGAGAGTCTTCTCCGACTGTGCCTGATGTAAATGAATCGCGTAGCGTGCACTTAGTGACTCCAGGAAGTCGATCGATAGGGTGACTGGCGATCGATGTCAATGCGCCTCGGCGGAGCATAGCCCTTTGCGAGAGGTCGAGCCCTCCTCCTCTTAAGCAGCATGCACCTGCGGCGGCGAATCCACCCGAGGCGAATAACGAGGCGATAGCCGGCCGTATTTCGTAATTCTCGACTAAAAGCATCTTACGCCGGTGGATTCCTCCGAGCGACACGAGGTCAAACCGGTGTTACGGATCGATACCGTCGGCAGTGGGGTGAGGAGGGGAGGAAGGGAAGGGTGGCGGAGAGGAAGCGTGCCGGCCACGAAGACCACGTGGAGGGTGACGATAACGATAATGATGATGAGATGACGATGACGACGATGACGATAATCAGGATAATAAGGACGATAATGACGACCGCGATATGTATTCGCAACTTCAACATTAACGACGCCGCGAGGCGCGAGGAACGAGCCGAACGTTAAAATATGTGGCGAGACGAGAGGGAAGAAGAAGAAGAAGAAGACGACGCGAGAAATCGCCGGCTAATGAAGGAACGTGTTGAACAAGCGCGGATATCTTGCTCATACGGGCGTCATACACGCCACGGTAATTGCATTAATAAGCAAGCGTGCTCCTAACGACGCTCTTCCGCGAATTAACCTCACCGCTATATATCGGGAAAGGGAGCCGACGGTGGACGGAAAGGTTGGGGGATGCGGTGCCGACGCCGACGAGGCCAGTGACATCGATTAATTAGGCGCCTGGATACGCGCGAGCGTCTATTGACTTTGTAGTATTGCACCGAGATCGATGTCCGTCCGCGTTAACCGTAACCGTTAACCCTCCAGCGTGATTGCCTTTCACGCAAACGTAATCCAGGTCGCTAGCTATGGAAATCGTATTAGGCTGTAAGCTCAGGCAAGAGTGAGAGATGTGATCGGCTCACTTGCACGCTCGACGAGATCGGGACGAAGAACGCCGATAAATTGAATCACAAAATTATGAAACATACGAATCTAAAGAATGTACAGAGCGACCACACTTCGTGTGGAGGATCTGCGCCTTCAGCGTGATTACTCGAGCGGCACGGTGTCTCCGCCGAACGGAACGTATCGCCGATGGAAAGTCGGTGCAACAAACTAGAAAGTGGAAAATGAGGGTTTATAAAGTTGTGCATGCGATTGGCGATCGGGCACGATCGTAACGATCAACTTCCGCGGAGCCGTAGGATTCCGTGGACACGTACGTCCGTATGCAAAAAACGCGACCAGTTCGCGATCGAGGAGGAAGGAAAGCAAAATAGACAGAGATGGATGCAGAGAGAGGGAAAGGGAAGAAAGAGAGAGAGAGAGAGAGAGAGAGAGAGAGAGAAAAAAATGGTCACCGTGAAAAGAGCCGGGTTAATAATAAACGCTGCGCTGCAAATACGCGGGCGAGATAATGATTGCAATAATAATCGGACACGGCCCTAACGACGTGGTAATTACCGGCGCGACTAATTCTAATTGTCTTTACACGCGACGGGTCTGCAACACTTTCGTAATTATGATCGATGGCGGCGGCCGCCGCCGATGCACCGAGGGCCTCATACTCCCCTCCCGTCGCTGGTAAGTGTATGCACGCGCCGCTATTGTGTGCTGCTCCGGGAAACCTTCCGCGAAGGGGAAAATCCGTCCGGCGTGATGACGGGGTGACGATGACAAATGGCCGATTTCGTCGGCTGAACAAGTACCAGAGAACCCGTGATATCTGCGCGAGGCTCGCGTCGAAGAATAACTCGCTTCAACGGTAGCAACTGGCGAAACCTTCCGCCCTTCTCCCCCTGCTCTCTTTCTCATTGTACTGTTCTACCGTTTTTCCTCCTCGTGTCGCGTAGACGCCAACGAATAATCACCGCGACGGCATATAACGTATTAGCCTACTCCGCGTTGACGTATTAATTTCCGTGCATTTTTATCATCGACCAGCGTCCCGAGTCCCGTTTCGCTTCTCAGCGAGGCGCAGATATTTATCCGTGTCCGACGATCAAAAGACATCTATTTGTCTGACTAGATTTTCAATTAATTAGACTCTCGCCTTTATTCCTTCGCCTCTCGAATTTATCGTGTCAACGACACCAGAGACGCAAGTACGATCATGATCGCGTGTTTTAGACGATATACGTTCGATTTAGCGGAGTCTCGCGAGGAGGCCCAATCGACAAGTTAAAACAACATCGCTTTCAGTTACGCGCACGGCAGCTGCGATCAAAACGTGCTAACTCCATTATCCATAGGGAACTAAGTTAGACCATACGCCAGATAAACCGATACATTAACCGGGCGAGTACTCACCGCCACGTGCGCGCACGCTCAGGGTGAACTATGGAGAAACGGGATCCACGAGAATCCCCCGAGCTCATCGGAAGATGATTAAATAGCTCGGCGATTAATTTAGATCCGTACGTTTCGCTCGTCTTATTCCGAAAACGCCAATACGTTTCGACTATCGATTCGCGTGAAATTCCCGCCCTCTAATGACTGATAAGCTCCATTTTGACAAACGAGCGCATCAAGGGCTGAAACCTTGCGTTTATTTGCCGGCATAATTTCGCGTCGTAAAGATGTTACTGCGATAAATATTACATCGCGCTAGAAGACACGAATATCCAGAGAGAGAGAGAGAGAGAGAGAGAGAGAGAGAGAGCGCTGGATTCGTCTTGAGAAATCGGCAAGACCGAGGAAGAGCGAAAGAAAGAGAGATAAGGCAAGCATTCATCGCTGAGTGTTCGAATACGCGCCGTTGAAGGATATTCTGCGCTTGCACATTTAGAGCCACAAAAAGCGGAAACTTCAATCCTCGCCGTGCAAAGAAAACGGCGACGTTGCGAGCCATCGACACCTGCAATTTCTCAATTTGCGCCAACGCTCGCTCGCTCGCTCGCTTGTTCGACGCCTCGCTCTCTCTGTCTATCGCGTGAAACTCGCTAAAACTGAATATTATCCCGCAACGACGTGCCCGCTATTCCGGGATCACTGTTTTCACTTCGCGTTAGCGTGATTAAACTCCGATGCGCCGCCGCAATCGATATTCGATCCCCTGTTTACGCGCGGGTCCATTGGACCCATATCCGTTTCCGAGAGTATGTTTATGTAATCAAACGAAGGAGAGCGGGACTCTCGCGTACTTTCGCGATATTTGCTGCGTACACGCGCACTCGTGCATATATTTCAAATATCATTAATATTAAAAAGTACACACGAGATAAAGGAAACAAGTTTGAATTACCAGCGCGAGAGGGAAGTTTGCCCAAGCGAAGTCCATCGAGTGCACGCGGTAACCGGTGTAAACTAGGGGTTAATTTATAATCGTACAATTCAGTGGACACCGTTGGCAAAGTTTCCAGAGACAGAGGGGGAGGGAGAAAGGGACTTGTCTAAACTGAGAAATTAACACGGGCGCGCGCGGTGCGTCGCCGCTTTTTCCCAGCGCGGCATCTGCTACGACGAATTAAGCAGGAGACCGATATTTCCCGTCTGCGGCACCTGCTGCTGCGGACGCGGCAGGACAAAAAATGCGCCCCACTGGGCAGGTTGGTTTAGAGTTAATTAAAGGTAGGCGGCAGGTAGGTTGAGTCATTTTCCGCTCGATCGAGGAAATCATTGCGGCGGTCCCCGAGAGTACGGCGCGGCGCGACGTTTTCCGCGTGTTCGACGGTTCTGTCCGACGCATTCCTCGCTCGCGGATGTCTGTGAAAGCGGATAGTCCGGCTGCCGGTGAAGGGAAACGGAAGCCGTACGAAACTAAACGCGTGTACGATAGGATAGAAAGAGGCGGCCGATCGTGCTGTTCGAGGATTTCGCGCGTACGAGGAGATCCGAACGAGAATCTGCACAAGAAGGAGCGCACACGAAGTGTCAAGTAAATCCCTCTCGATAAAAGTCCGCATAATTGTGACGTAACAATTATTCTGTGAAAAGATATTGCGTTACATAGGGATGAGACACTCTGCCCGGAGAAAATGGAAGTTACGTTTATGTTATACCTCCTTTTATGTTTTTTGTAAAGTTAGTCTGCGGTAAAATTGTAATATAAATTATAGGAATAATAAATTCGACAATCTACCTGACATACAATATAAAAAGTATTCAAATAATTAAGATAATTTTGTAATAAAAGGTTAAACGTGCATATGTAATATATTTAGACAAGTATATAGTGACCCATAAGATCCAAGACTATAAAAATTTTGCTGTAATATTTACTACGATATCTTCTCCCTGCAGAAAAATAATGAACCACGATAAAAATAGACAGAATGGAATTACGTTTCTCCATGCCTCCCGTCGAAAGAATCGTCACGTCTGTTTCGCGATGGTCACCGAATTGGCGAATCTCACACGTTAACGGCGGCGTATGTGAATCCTGTTTGCACAGTCGGTTCTACGATAATCGCGGAATACGAGCCTGGAAGAGAGTGAAGACCCGCTGCCTACTCGCATTTCAGTTTGTACGTCGACCAGATTCTATGGCGCTCCAGTGAGATAGTTTCAAATGTCCTGCCGTGTGCGTGTACGTATGTGAGCAAAACAGCGAGAAGGACGACGACGACGATGATATCGTTGTCACAGCGGCGCGTCGACGCCTCTGGTGAGCAATCCGCGATCTTTTACGGTATACTTTTACGGCCGCGTCGCGCGACAGTGTCGCTCGCCAGGAGCACCGTAACCGAGGCCTCCAAGTTCGTTATGGCGTTTACGCGTCCGTTGGGAGCATTTTACAAAACCTACGAAGGAAATCTTAATTTTTCAACGTTTCCTCCGGCGGAGGAGAGCCCACCGGAGATACGGTCGCGACTACGTTCCCCGGAGATCGTGTAAAGGCGTTACTCGAGTCACCGGTGCGACTCCTATCTTTCGTTATTTTTTTTACAAACATTGCATTCTTCAGCCTTTGTCTTTTGAAAAAGGGACGGCATCACGAAAAATATTCCCCTCAAATGCTCCGTTTAACAGGTTTGCATTCGAATGTCCAGATTATAACTTCATTTCCACGGTTTTTTACTCACACCCTCTCGAATCCGTTTTCTCGTGACATTCTCATCCGGTGGTTTGAGCGGCGAACTGGCGCAATTTGTGCTGCTACGCAACGAATAAAAAAAATTCATCCCGGCCTCGTCGGGAAGGTCTTTTATCGGGTCGTCCCGGTTGTAAATCGAGCAAGAGCGCGATCAGTGCTAACGTGTCATGCACGGGGATGCATTCCTCGTGCGCGGATATTGATACGCGTAAAGGGGCGCGTAAAGGAGGAAGCGCCGAGAGCATGTCCGAGTCGCGTCGGCTGTTCAGCGCGTGTAGACACACACATACGCGCAGAAATGCGCGACGAGGAGCGGCGAACGAGAAAGCCACACGATATCGGCTTTACGATGCCCTGGCGGCTTTATTGCTTTCCCGTAAACATCAACCCTTGCCTCTCGGCATTATAGTCGCGATCAGTTACAGTCGCACGCCCTCGCGAAAGGGTCGCACGACCTCTCCGAGGGCGCCGCGACACGCCATCGCTGTTGACGTCGCGGCCCTAATTGCGATCGCGAATTCTATTCTTTCGTAAAATTTTCGCGAATTTCTGGTAGAAATCAACATGAGGGAGGAGCGCCTTTTCTCACTATCACGATTCTAAAACGTGATAATTACATTTCAAGATGATAATTGCGAAAAACAAATCGCTGAATTTCGCGACGCGAGTTCTAATGTGAAACTACGAGCGAACCAGTTTTGGTATCTTGACCATAAATTATAAAACAGAAGCGAAGTTTCTCAAGCTCTATATAGTCCACGATTAAAAAAAAAAAAAGAATAACAATTACATTACTGGATGATAATTATGAAAGAAATTTTGCGACGCGAATTCTCCACGCAGTCGCGCATCTTACTTTACCTTTGCGACTGCAGCTTCTCTAAAAAGCGTTATCAAACGCTACGGAATATCGTCGCAGTGCAGTATCCAGCAAAAGCGGCAAAAACGAGAGGGGGAGGAGGAGAGGAGGAGGAGGAAAATGAACGGACAGGCGATAGTTGCACTCGCGTAGTAACGAATCTCATCCCCGGTGCGACACGATCCGAGCTGACGCAGCGGAGATTATCATCGCGGCGTCGCGTTGTCTCTCCGTCGCGCGAGGATAAATTCTCTGGAGAGTAACGCCTATCTTATCACCGGAATGATCCGCGCCGGAGTCGATCGGAGACCAGGGTATACCGAGAGAGGGGATATACGTCTTCTCTCTCTTGGATATTACACACACACACACATATATAAAGGTGTGTGTGTGTATATATATATATATATATATTTATATTTATACACAATATATATATATATATATATATATATATATATATATAATTTCACACTTCGCCGGAAGCTATCATTTGTTTCAAATTGCTCGCATGCACATTCGAAAGATCCTTCGTGACTGCTGCTACCTTGGTTCGTTTGATCATCCAATATCGAGTTTTCGATAGAGGAAGTGAAGGGAAGAGACAGAGAGAGAGAGAGAGAGATTTGCTTAGAAATATGAAAAATTGAAATTCTCCATGCGATATTTAACGCGTGTTTTAAGATGCCCCGGCTGCCGTTTACGAACACAAGCCGAGACATGAACTCGGAAGTTCCTCCGAGTATGGTCCAATCAGCACGATTTCCGACCCGCGGATTCAGGACGCTTGTACCTCTGTGGCCCGGAGATGCTGTCCGACGATTTCGCAGTTAGAGGCGGTACAACCGTCGTTTCTATCGCTGAATCTCGCGAACCTCGCGCCACTCATTTATAATAGCCGCAACAAATCTCGGTCTTGTCACGGAAGTCCCTATTAGGAGTTCAGTCGCGAGAATGCGAAGGAAAGTAGAATTCGATTTGTGCGTCGTTGGCGCGTTATCGATAAGACTTAAGTGTGATTAATGCGCCGAACAATATAGAGCAGATGGCAATCGGCCGCCGCACGGTGAAATCAGTCCGCTATACAGGAACGTCAATTCCAGGAAACGAGCTCTATTTTCAATCCCCTTCTCTCTCTTTTCACTCAAATATAAACGATTAAAAAACATAAAAAATTATCAAGAAATTTTAATACCAAAATATTGCAAAATTATGCGCGGAATTACACGCGGAAACATGAATTTGAGAAAATTCAAACGGAAGAGTCAAGACATTCTCGACTCGAGTCTCTCCTTTTCGTCCTTTATTCACTGCAATCCAAATTATTAAAGAAATTATCAAAAATATTAGAAAAATAAAAGGTATCGTACGCAAAAATAATTGGACAATAGACGCCAATTGGATCGCGTTAACAAGACGAGAAGTCAGCTGAAGGTATATATATTTAACGTATTGGAAAGGATCAGCGTTGGATAACTTGCAGGCGTCGTATATTTTGCTCGATTATCTCGCAGCGATTCGTTACCATTCATTGAGGAAACCGCTACCTACGCCGAATCGCTCCGTGGACGTTACACATGAGAGCACGTTGCCTCTCTCGGTGCGAGAGATCAACGCGCGCGCGAGACGAAGGTTCGACTCGCGAAATCTCGGCTGGCCTACACGTTCACGCAGTTACGTAATTCGCGAGTTGACGTAATTGCGCGGAATGCGTATATCTCTGTAATGAGATCACCTTGCAGCGACGCTTGCCGCCACAGCACCGCAATGCAATGGCATCTACGCCTGAGGTAATCGACCGACTGTGTGCCGCGCGCGTTACGCAATTCTTAACTGGGTTTCAGGAGACTGCGATTCTCCACGTAGCCGCTGCTCCGCTCGCGACATCGAGTCAGGTAAACGAACGTTCTCGTCAGGGTCGCTCGGCGGGACACGACGCGAGTTTACCGACCATTCGCGAAATAGCCGACGACTCGTCCGATTCTCAATGTTTAAAATAACATATTTTATAATCCAATAATTAAAATAATCTATTCCATTATTCAAGCGTGTCCAAATCAGTCATGAGGGAGCACAAAAATGTTTTGAAACATTGACGAGCCGCGCAATTGATTGAAAGTACCACACATACTGAGAGGAAAAACGTTTAAAAAAATAGAAACTTATTTAATTAATTTATTCGGTGGTTACTAACAACATAAATATAAATAAATTTTCTTACTTAACAGATTGAACAATTGTTTAAACAAAGGCTAAGATTTTGAGAAAATGTATATTTCCTTATTTGAAAAATATTTCATTTAGTACAATATGTTACTAGTATACTTATCAATTAAATATCTCTTATTTTTCAGACATGCTTCCTCTTAGTGTATAAATTTTACGTTATAAATGTACCATTTATAAATGTGAACTTGGATTTACCGTAATTTTTTCTCGAAACAATCATTCCTAAAAAATTCTATCCTCCCGTGTGATGCCGCGTTGGCTTTTTCTTTCTATTACAACCAACGGAAAGAAATAATAAAACGCGCGAAGAATACCCGAGGAAACGCGTTGCGAAAAGTCGGAAGCGAAAGTAACAGCAGCAGTGGCCCGGAAAACCGTGGGGGCCGTCGTCTCCGAGGAAACGTTCGATGTCGTCTTCCCTAATATCGCGCGGCACACGCCGGCCGAAATATTCCCCGATACCGCTCATCCTCATTGAAAAAAGCGCTTTCGACGCGAGCTTGCCGAAAAACTGCGATCGATGGACGACGCCTTACTTGCGAACCCGTCCAGCCCTCTCTCTCTCTCTCTCTCTCTCTCTTTCTCTCTCTCCCGGCTGCCACCCGCGCGCGATAAGGCGTCTGGCGCGCCACACCGAGACGTATCACATAGCGAGCGGTCCCCTCTCGTGCTCGCGAAAGCCGCCATCCACCTCTCACACTCCGTGGGATCTGTTAATATATTTCCATTACGTTCGCGCGACACCCCTGGACGGGAGATAATAATAAAAGAAATTTGCGCGCGCGAAAAGCCGAACCGTAGATAAAATCGGGAGCAAATCCTCGTGGCTACCTTCCCTCCCGCCCACGCCTCCTCCTCGTCCTCTGCGCGTTTTACGAGTAAATACTCTCTTGAAAAACACCGGTGCAAAGTGCAGCTCGCCGTAAATATGTCCTTTAACCGTGACTCGCGTAACGCCGTGTATGCGCGGCCCGCGCCGAGTCAAGCGTAGAGTTTCAAAAAGATGAAAAGGAATTCTCGTTGCACCGCCGAGGACAAAAAGAGGAAAGGAAAAAAAGAAACTCGCGGCGCCCGTGTATACTAATGGAGCCCGCGTTAATTCGTTTCGAGCGCATGGCACCCGCGTGAATCGTGGGAATACATTAAATAACGTGGTTATCGGTATAGTGACGGACAGTCGCGAGTCTACTCGAACGGTACTTGTATCCGGGTACGTATTTGGGATTATCCCTGGCCGGGACGATTCCTTCTTTTTTTTTTGAACAAGAACGTGCAACAGCCCAGCGAGAATGAAATAACTACCTCTGCGTCGTCATAGCAACCCCCGCTAAAACTTGCGGCGTCAAGGGGTTGCTTTCGGCAGCGTGACCGCGCAAAAACCCAGACGCAGATACGACTGCAAACTAATTTAGCGTTCCCTGTGCTTCAAGCGAGACACCGCGCGAAATATCGTTATTAAGTTATTACGCGAATATAAATCTTCCTAAATTTAAACAAGTCGCGCCTATGACAGTCTATGAAAATTGCGCAAAAAACCATTTTTTTTTAAATTAAATTCTACTATAATGTTAACCATAATAACCTTACATGCATGCTATCATTTTCGTAATTAGGGCAACCAGAGAATACAGCCAAAAATAACTATAATTTTAGTCGGATCAACCATTTTTTTTCTCTCAGTGTGTGTTCTTTAGCAAGACCGGTTTTGCTAGCAATATATTCCAGTACTATTAGGACAATAAAAGAGAATTTATAAAAAAAGAGAAACTAATATTTCTTGTGTAAATATTTTCCGACGCAATAATGCCACGACAAATTTGGACGAGAGTCATCAAAGACGGGGAGATTTGGCGCGAAAGCGAGACTAGTCATAAATGAAGTTCCGAAATCAAGCGCGGGATATTTAGTTCCGATCTGTTCGCGGGAGTAATTACGGGAGCAAGGGGCGAATAGGCGACAAGATGGAAGAGAAACACCGAGAGACACCCAAGTCGAATGCGCGAGAGAGCGAGCGAGAGCAAGGACGTCGGACTCGCTTCCGTCGAGTTCCAAGTTGATGACAAGGCCCGAATGACGAGCGTACAATGCCGCGGAGAAGCTGCTCTTCCTACAGGAGATGAGTTCCTGATTGCAGGGACGCTGGCCTAAATGCAATGTCAAGGCGGCACCCGGTGAGTCAGCCGCGTCGCGAAACGTCAAATTGGCGTAACGTCGTTAAACCGCGTCGGTTCGCGATCAAACGTTTCGATCACGCCCGTGAGAATGCGACGCGAACAGCGCTCTTGTATTTCGCGCCGGTCTTAAAAATTAAAGAAAAAAATCTTTAAAAAGTATTCGTGATAATAAGAAAAAATGTGCACGACGATGTGATAAAAAATTCAACCTCCCCGGCGCTTTTCTTGCGTCTTGTTCTTCATACTGTTGAAATATTCATTAATTAATTACGGGAGTTTTATAATCAAACTTGTAATTCACTTGATTGCTTCTGGAGATTGTCGTCTCGATACTTTGTGTGCGCTGCGGATTTGCGCGAGAATAACTCGATGGTTTTTCTTGTGCTTTCTTTTTCGACGGGGTTAAAGAAGAGTCGCGTTTCTCGCGCTAACATCGTCGTCGAGAGCGTAGAGCTTCCCGGGAGAGCACGAGGTCGGCGGTAGGGCACAATGGACGCGCGGCTGCGTCAGTTTGGTCCACTTTCAGGGAGAAAGAAAAAAGAAAGTGGCAAACGAGAAGGAGGAGGGGGGAGGAGAGAGAGAGAGAGAGAGACCGAGAGATAAAATGAGAGAAAGAGAACGAGAGCGCACAGTGTCCATGACGGCCAGGGAGACCGAGAGAAGAGGCGAAGCGCGAGGAGAGAGCGGAAGAGGAACAGGGCGCGGTGGTGCGGCGAGGGAGCCGCCGCGAGGGGTAGTGGCGGGAGAGAGGTATCTTGGAGGCCGACGCCCAGATCGATGCTCTCGTCTGAGGTTCCTGTAGGCGAAGGCTGTGCGGAGTTCCCGGCCGTGGAGAAGGACCCCCGCGTGTTCCTCACCGCCGCGTGCCAACCCCTTCTCTCTTCCATTCTGTTTCTTCTACCCCGCCTGTTCCGCCAGAGAATTCCAAGTCGATGGGCGGTAGTGATCGTCGCGTTACTCGCGCCTACGTAAAAACAACGACTACGGCCTCTCTCTCTCTCTCTCTCTCTCTCCCCCTCCTCTCGTCGAGTTTCGACGGGATCCGGTTTGCTTCCGGCCCGAGAATCGTGGCGCGAGAGGAAATACGACGGCCGGCTGGTCGGTCGGAAGCAACGGCGCCGTGGCGGAAATACGTACACAGCCTGTCACGTAGATGACGAGCCTTCGCCAGACACGCGGCAGCCCACGATTGTACACGTCACAGGCGCGAGGTTGCTCTCTCGATTAAACCGCGGACGTGTACGATCAACACTTGGCGATAAGTATGGCGGCTCTCTCGAGGTGTGTTATCGTTGCTGTTATGTCAGGAAAGAGCGAAGAGGAATGGAAAGAAAATGAGTGGGAAAAATGGAGGATACGCAGATAATTAGGGGAATACGATTAAACGGAATCCGCGATTTTAGTCGACAGTGCACGATGACGCCCAGGACATGAGACTAGACGTCAGGGAAGCAGAAGACAGGAGAAGAGGTCCACTCGAAGCTCTCGCGCGCGCTGAACGATTCATCGCCATTCATGCGCGCACGGAGGGCCCCATTGTGCGATATTACGGCCCTCGAGGGAGAAGGCTGCGTAGCTTAAGGGCGCATGTGACAAATGCCTTTATTCGCTCTCCCTCTTGTATATCGCGGCGACACGCACATCGGCCCGCGTGCGATATTTGAACGCGCGCTATAACGTTAGATCGGGAAACGTCAATACATCCCTCCGTGCATTTCGTTTGACGACGGAAACAAGCAATTCCTTTGCGCCCTTGTGAGGCAAGTCCCAGCTCTAATTTACTAATGAACTGTTTATTCGCAAAATCGCGCAACGCAAGCCATCGATTTTCAAACCCTTCCCGTTAGCATGTCTACTCTACATTTGGACTTTGTCCACTTTGACGTGTGACCGCGATCTCTTCATGTTATTTCCGCGGAGAAGTTGCGAATAATCGGTGACGGTTGGAACGAGTCATTGCGCCCTGCTAAAGCGCGATAATCGAGGAGAAAAATCACGACGTGACTCAGCAGTGACTCGAGGAATGCGGATGACACGCTCTAATCGCGCGCGGGGTAAAAGTAATAGCATTTCCGCGAAGGAATGCGGGATCGGATTGCTCGTGGAAGAATACGTTCGACGAGGCCACGGCACGAAAAATCTCGCGGATTTCTCTCTGTTTCATTTCCTTCGCTATTTTTTTTCTCTTTGCCATTTAGCGCCGGTTGTCGCGGCGTGGTCAGCCGGTCGTATCCGACGACTGTTAAAAAGCTCGTTCATTTTTCAAACGAGCTTATATCTCCGCTCTCTTAATTACACGCCGAGGTTTTACAATCCTCCGTCGTCCGGCGAATAAAACGCCAGTGATTAATGACGGCGGTGCGTCGCGCGACGTAGTTTCATAGCGTAACAGTTAATCAGACTCTCAAATAATAAGAGTCAACGCAGACACACCAAGTCTGCGTTTGTTGGGCCGGCGCCGCACGACAAAAAATTAATTAAAAATATTGACGACTTACGAGACTTCCTCTCTCTCACGGTATGCAACCTGTCGCTTACACGCTATCGTACACATCTGTATGGAATTGACCAAATTTACCTGTAAAAAAATAAAAATTACTCGTTAATAATGTCGTGCGTACGTGTATGTGTGTGTTTGTGTGTGCGTATATGTGACACATGATACTACAGAGAAAATAAAGAGAAAAGATACTAGAAAAAAGGAAACATGTGTGAACGACGTTCCAAGAGCGCGAGTGAGATTAAAGCACACTTGAAAATCGAAGCACTATCGAAGTACCTCGTCGTCCTTCACTGGCGGGAGGAAGTATGAGCGATCGAACGTGCGATTAATATTTAATCGCCGACGCGATAACACCACCACCACCACCACCACGATAATTCGCCGCGAATTCTCGCTCCGCGGGACGAATATCCGATGTTTAAAGTGATGCGGGGCGTTGATTCGCTATTGGCGCGCATTCACGGCGGCGTGCACGCACAATGTAATTCACCGAGCGTGGTCGGTTTACGTAACGCGTTCTGTGAATGAATCAGAGGTTACGTTAGTTCACTTTATCTATAGCTCGCAACTCTTTTCCCGCGCGTTATTTTTCTCCCCGTCGCCGCGGTTCTCTTTTTTCCTTTCTCTCTCTCTTTTTTTTCATTCAGAGGCCGCGGCCGTGTTCTCGCGCGAGTAGGCGCCAACCGGAACTCCCAGGTCGTACACTCAAGAACTGAAGCAGCTAGCCAGCCGAGCCACTACTACTACTATTACTACTACTACATCCTTAATTCTCTCTCTCTCTCTCTCTCTCTCTCTCTCTCTCTCTCTCTCTCTCTCTCTCTCTTTCCCTCTGATATTTCTCTGACGTAACGATATCGTCGTTTCCTTTTTGCCCTCTGTTTCTTTTCTCTACACGCACATGGAGTCTTGCGAAGTGCGCTCAGTTAGATAACTAGACGGTCCGGGAGGACTGAATGAAACGACTCTATTGTTCGCGAGAGTGCGCGATTGTAAAGTGACTCAAGCTCCAGAATCAGAGACCCCGTGTCTCTGTCACGCGCAAAACGAATCGACGACGTTTGGTCGGGTCCGAACGGAGCCAAGGTTCCCGAGTCAACGGAGACGCGGTGTTGTGGTGTCACCTATTTCGTCGATGGGTTTATCCCGGTTTACGGCGAGCCGTTCTGAAGGTGAAAATTTGGCGAGAGCACATTGGTGGGAAACGAAAGAGCGCCGCATACTCGCGTCTCTGTCGAGTATTCAGTGGTTGTTTCGTCGCGTACGGGCCTGGCTGTGTCGATGGCTGTTGTAGCCTTGACTAGAGTCCAGAGTGGAGGAACCGAGGCGAGGCGAGGCGAGTCGAGAGCGAACGAGAAAGCATCGCCGCCACTGCCGCCGTCGTCGCCGCGAGTTGCACGCTGTGTCTATGTTTAGACGAACCGATACGTCACATCCGGTAGCTCGTGGCCCCTTCGCTCGCTCTCTCATCGCGTCGCGTCGAGTCTCGTCTCGTCTCGCCGCGCCTCGTCCCTTAAAGCGATTCGCCTCGCCTCGCCTCGTCTCGTCTCGCGAGATACCCGAGAGGCAACCTCCCGCGAAGAGAGACGCGGACGGACGGAATCGAAGCCGAACGTGACCTACGCTGAATTATGGCAGCGACCTTCGGGCAAGTCGCGGCCAGCCGCCGTCGCTCTGCTCTCTCGCCGACACCCAAGGCTGACCGAATCGTGACACGGTCACGGAGACTTCCTGTTTGTTACGCAGGTCGCAGCCCGGGAGAGCAAATTCGCACCAACACGTGTGATACGAGGATTCGCTCCACTCGTTTGCGATGATCGTTTTTCAAGTGGAAAGATGTGGGAAATTATCATTAATTGACTCACTAGAAGCCTATATTTTAAGATCCTTTTCTTTCAAATTTTCCGATTCGACTATGTAGGGAAAGTTGCCGAAATCATACCTCATCGATTGTATTTGATTTTTTTCAAATGTGTGTAGCACAAAATAACATGTAACCTGAAAATCCTTTTATTTACATTCCTCATTGTTCGTTTATTTTTTATTTTTACCGTCGTTCATATTCAATAACAATAAAGAAATTGATGAGGTACGGTGCGGAAGATCGGTACGGTTTCGGTAACTCTCCCCTGTATTATTTTCTCTCAATTATTTTGATTCTGCGTGGATTTTGATCTGTTTTTGCGTAGTTTGGCATTAAAGAAACATATCGCGCGAGTACACGGTTACGTGCTTAATAATGAACTCAAGGATCCGTTTGAAAACTGCGCTGCACGAGGAAACGTTTGTCCATAAGACAGCGGAATCGATTATGGCTGGCCGTGAACGATGATCGAGACCGTGGACTAACCCTCGCAACGCGACCGCGACAACTCGGTCAGGCGTCGCCATTAATTCCGAATCCAATTAAAAAGATGGCGATCCAATTAAAACGTCAGCTAGGCGCGCAGTAAAGTTTTCATTAACGAGAAAGTGCCCGGCGCACATCGGACCAGCTCGGCTTGAATCGCGTGCAACATTGAAGGCCTCGCGATTGCTACGGCTTCTCGCATAAGTTGGCATTTGCTCGCTTTACTGCGTGCGCTCATATGTACCATAAGCGCCGTCTAAGCGAACAAAACATGCACGGAGATATGGTACACGTGTATGGTACGTAGATTCGCACCGACGATTATTCAACGTCGTTGACTTACATAATATTTTGTTTATCAGGAGCTGTCCAACGCCACTCGAACCCGAGGAACTTTTTTTTCTCTTCTCCTCGTGTCCCTGGACCGAGCCGGTCATATAATTATATTCGCGTTTAAAAGGGGGCAATTAAGTATCTTTAATTGCAATTTCGTCCTCGGCTTCGTGCGCGAGGAAACGAGTCGCTCGCAATATCGTGCGGGCGCTCCCGGCGACGCAACGCGCGGCGCCGTCCCTGAGAACGACGCCGCCGCCGTCGCCGCACGAGGTACGTTGCACTCGTATGAATGCTCGAGCGATTCTCGAGGCAGCGCCGACTGCATTCACGTGCACGCGAATTACGACACGAGGTGCGCGGCGCGTCTCTCCTCGCCGTATCTCGCCTCGCTTCACCTCGCCGCAGGGTAATAGGGACGACGAAGGCAGTAGGTTACTCGCGTCCGGTGAAATAACAGCGAGGGAAAACAAAAACGTCGAGATGCACAATGCCCTATGCGTGCAACGAAAAAAGGGGCGGGAGAAAAAGGCGACGAGAGAGCGAGGGAAAGAGAGAAATCGTTGCGAGAGAGCGAAGGATGATCCTACGGTCGGCGAGTAAAAGCGAGTTCAAGTGCGGCTTCAAACCCGTCGGTTTTTATTGCGCGTTTGACACACGCCCGATCGGAGGAAGTAAGTTTCTAATGAAGTTGCAGAATCGAGCGAGTCGAATGCTAGCATTCGAATACGATTATGCGAGTGTTAAACGGCACACAATGCGACAGGGAGCTTCGACCGCGCAAGCGGGAACACGACACGTGCTAGTTTGGAACGTTAAGATTTCCAAGTCTAAAACAGGAGGTACAGAGTTAAGTGGAACGTACCGAATTAAAATTAGAATCCCGAGCAAGCCTTTGAGAAATAGGTTGGTCGATACGATTCATACTTTATGTTTGCAACTCGCTAACGCTTCCCTGCAGCAAGCTTATGTTACCAGTAGACAGTGCCTTTCCACATGAGCGAGCATGAGTCATAAAACCGATTAATATACTTCAGACTATTTTTCATCTCCCGAAGCGCAATCGCCGTGCGCACACGGTACATTGTTTTGATGCATTTCCATACGAAGAGAGGCGGGTAAAATGTATAACGAAAGGGCTCGCGCGCCGTAACAAGCAAAAGTTCCCTCGTGCGAGAGAAGGAGCGCGGGAGAAAGAGAGGAATAAAGGGCTCATTCCCATTATCAAGTTTTCTCAACTCCTCGGCTATTAAAAGCTCGCCGTGCGATTCAACGTATCGCCTGTCCGACTAGAAATTTATCCTACAGTCAACCCTACCAGGTTGATCCCAATCAGTTATCTGGTTTGTAATCTGGGTCCTGGTAAGTCATGTGTAACGCGGCAATCAGAATCTTATTAATAATAAGGATTATTAATAAGTAGAACACAATAACATTGCTTTGTGCAAATCAGATAATCGATTAACTTGTGATCAGGACTATAAATTTGTACACTGCAAATTTAAGCATGTTACTACTGAAATGCACAAGATGGCTGAAGCATAATTTGGTTGGAGCTCTTTTTGTACGTTTCTTGCAATTTTAAATCGCGTCATTCAACGTCAAGACGTATAAAGACGTGTAAATTATTAACACGTATAAATTACACGTTGAAGACGTAAATTATAATTTCATAAAAAATTTTGTAAAGACAGGTTCAGTCAAGATAACACACTCGGATATGCAGTGTAGTCGGATGAAACTTTTGAACAACCAAGTTCACGTCGTCATCATCATATTCGTCACCGTCGCGGATTTCGATGTTGAACACGGCGGTTGCAGACCGTCAAATTGCCGCGAGATAGCGGAAGAGATCCTCACCTTCGCTGCCTCGATAGTCGCAGAGAAAGGCGGGTCGTTGAACGTACGGAAAACGCACGTGGATAGTCGGTTGCAACGAACGCGTAGGTCGCAAGACGACGACGTGGATCGATCGATCGCGGGGCCCTCCACGCTCGGTGCCTACGCGATGGATCGATCCGCCGTTCTCGTGCTTCGCCGCGCCGCGCCGCACCGCCGCGCCGTCCCACGTACTTTCTTGCGGCTTTACAATGTTGCGCCGCGGCGTTCCGCCTTCGCAGGCGAACCGTGAAACAAAGGAAGTCGAAGTCTCGTAGTCAGGGCGACAAGTATAGGCCTACCGGCGTACACACGGAACGCTGTTTACGGCGCGTCCTGCGCGCACGAAAGTAAAGAGGGAGTGCACGCCACGCGTGCGGAACGAAAACCCTTTCCCGCCCGACATTGTAGCGAAACGTAGCGAGTCCCTGCACATCACGCTATGCCGCTGCGAGTCACCCGAATACGTACAATTCGTCGTCGTCGTCGTCACGTAAAATACACCTGAGCCTCGTACGCGACTCCGCCACGCGGTAAGAGGGTTGTCGCAGACTACCCCCGCTCACATTTATAAATAACAAGTCTGTAGCTAGGCAAAACGCATGTACACGAAATTGTGCGCACTCGCGGAGTAATCACGGGTATAGAATTATCGCGACGTGGTCGAACGCCAACACGTAGCACAAGTAGTGTGCATGCCGGACGGCATTTTTAATTCATATATATCGCCTCTGTGCGACTGTATGTATGCACATATATCGATACGTATTGACTCTTGGGCGCATCCGCTCGCGGAACAATGCGGGGAACAGCGCGATGCGTTACCACGAGACGAATCTATCGTCGTACTCGCGCGAGGAGAGAAATCGTATCTAGTACGTGTACTTTACGAGCGAGCGACGATAAGGCCACGATGGTTTATTTACCGCACCAATTCGACAGAGAGAATTCCAGTCTTGACGCGACAGTCAGTCACCGCGCGGATATCCTCTTAGCGAAATCGAAAAGAAAAAAAAAATAACACGAGAATGAGAACATGCACCCTTTTCCGGAGGGGGTAAACGGTGGAAAACGACGTGTAAGTAGGTTATTGATTTTCGCGGACTATAATACCTCGTGCTCGGTTTTTTCCGCAAATCGCGCCGCGCGTGGTAGGACGGGATTAATTCCGCAAGCAGAGCGCGCGCGCACGCTGCGACGGAAGGATTACAAGGTAATCGAATAACTCGGCCCGTTATTAAGCGGCTGCGTGTGCAAAATGCACGAGCCGAAGCCGTGTCCCCCTTCCCGCCGACGCAACCCCTGCGTAAACGCGGGACAGAGAAAGAGGGGGAGAGAGAGAGAGACACGCGCGCACAGCGCAAACGAGCGGGCGACCCGCGCGCGGAACAAAAAGTTCATGCGTCGACATCGCCGCGATATAGAGAGGTCTGGTTCAGTGAAGCATACATCTATTAAAATACAGACGAGCTGGCGCTGCAACGATGGGTCTCTTCCGGCCTGCGTGCCAAAAATAAGCCGCGGCTAATATAAAGCTTCCACGAGCGAGCGCGAAGGGACGGACGGAGAGGGAGGAAATTAACGAACGGCTCTCGTCGATATTACGGAGGTGGAAGCAAATGGGGAGACAGAGAAAAAAAGGAGAGATTGCGATCCAACACAACGCGCAATGACTGTAATAACCGTAATGTAAACTACGTAATCACGTATTCCGTACGCTGTTTCGACATAAATAGCGGGCGCGGGAGAGTCGTTTTTAAAGACTTTTTCATTGTTTTTAAAGACGCAATCGAGTAATCTCAAGGCATCGTCGCATTTCTTTTTACTCTTTTTTTATCCAAATTACGCATTAGTCGACTAAGTGCTTCTCTAGCGTTTTTCTACGAAATGAGAGATGTAATGATGTTGCGAACTAGTCGTCGGTGTATGTGTGTGTGTGTGTGTGTGTGTGTGTGTGTGTGTGTGACGTAATATAATTCATTCTTCACTCTTCGTTTCATTTTCCCTCTCTCTCGGTACATATTTTATTTAAAAATGAGCCTCCACGCTCGTGCATTACCCGTTCCGGCGGATGGGGTGAGCGTTAATGCAATTGGTTTCGAGGATAATTAATGTAGTCCGGCCGGTTTAGCGCGCGCGATATCGAGAAATAAGCCGACTCCATTCTCCTCCCGTCGATTCTAATCGGGATTTCTAAATTACCGAGGGCGTATAATTCCGAAGCCCTCCATCGTATTGCCGAGATGGGCAAAGTATATGTCAACGGCAGATCCCTTGACGCGCTTATATTCGAGGCCTCGCGAAATTAATCGCGAACGATCGAGTGTGACGACCAGACCGGCGCTTGCTCGCTCGCGCGCGCGCTCCCGCGTGCGCTCCCGCGTAGTCAATTGGTCAGAGATGTCAACGACAGGTGGTCCTCATTTATACTCGAGATCTCGCGAAATAGGTCGCAAATACGGCCGTACATCGAACAGTGAGAAACGATGGCGGTGGCGGCGGTGACGGTGGCGACGACGGCGGCGACACGATTCGCGTTACCGATTACCCGCCGACGTCAAGACCAGAGCGATATCGAGAATCGATACAACCGGCGTATAATGCTCGCTCTTCTACTTCGCGCAACGCGCCGATGGCAGCCGCTCGCGCATTGCCTCTATCGCAATGTTGTAGTAGACCGCCACCCTCTCGCCTGTTAGAATAGAATAGCAAGTCGTGAAGAAGAAGTGCCGGAGTAAAAACTCGCGTTTTATATCGGCAGATTCGCGGAAGAGGCGAGCGCGAACTTGGACGTTATTCGTACACGCGACTTTAGAGGCGCCTATTGAAAAACATGACGGCTGTTTTACGCGCTCTAAAAATATTTTTTACCTCTTGAACGTCCTACGACTTTTTAATTCGCGGAGACGCAGCATCCTCACAGCTCGCGATGGAGATACGACATCGACGAAGCAAAGAACGCTCGCGCGTCTTCCAACTCCACGAGCGTGGGAGTCACGAAAAAATTCGCTGCAGCGCGCTTTTCCGCGCAGCTGGGCGGCGGTCTGACGGAACGCGCAAAGGACGACGACGGTGGAGGCGGTGGCGGTGGCGGCGGCGGCGGCGGCGGCGGCGGCAGCGACGAGTACGTAGTTCGTAACTCGTCATGAATCGCGCGCGAGCAGAAACGCTCGGGGTCGCTCGTTCGGTCGGACGGACGGACGAGTCGTGGTGGGGCAAGGTGTAGGTCTCGTGACGTAGTAGTATGTATTTCTACTACTACGTTGTAATCTCCGCACGCTTCCCGAGCGGCGGTGCTCCCCCTTTGCCGCCACCCACCCCCGCGAGAATCGGACCCGCTTCTTCCCAACCCCCTCGCTGTGTAACCGGGATATGAGCAGCTACCCCTCTATCAGTCCCCCAACCAGCCGGCCAGCCAGCCAGCCATCCAGCCAGCCAGCCAGCCAGCTAGCCATCCAGCCAGCCAGCCAGCCAGCCAGCCAGCCAGCCATCCAGCCAGCCAGCCGCCACCTACTCCGCCTACTCTTCTTTCTCCTCCACGTTGCACGTCGTAGCCATGGCAATATTGATCGACCAGCCAGGCAAGCAGGCTGGCTGGCTGGCTGGCTGGTTGGCGGGCTGGCTGCCTGGCTGGCAGGTTGGCGTGCTCTCGCTGTGCTTCCTATACGACGACGTTCAACGTGCTCGCGAGTTTGCTAGCTAGCTTGCTTGCTTACTCGCTGGCCAGCTAGCCGGCCGGCCGGCCGGCCGGCACCCACCTCGGAATACTTCGATCGCGCGGATTGTATCGCCACGCCAACAACGTGTGTCAGGAAACTGCGAAATTCCCGACAGACTCCGTCGGCGAGTACGTGGATCTCGACGATCGTCCGCGGGCGTGAGCTTGAACGTGGAAAATTACCGCGAATTCGCGGCGCGCGACTTGAGTTTCCTTTATCTTTTTCTTAACTGCTCACAGCTGTTAGCGAATATTGAGGATGATCATTGGTTAGTGGTGTCTTCCAAATCTGTTTGCGCAGATATATTTTCTGTATCCATTCGCGGAGTTATTATTCAATATCTTGATATCTAACAATATTTTTTTATTTCCATATACTCGTTATAGCTTTCCTTGGGTGGATTGAGCCAACATTCTACTGGTATTGAAACGTGTTCCTCTCGCATTTTTCGTCGATATCAAATTTACAGCAACACAATACGACGTATAAAACACCAGCCCGAATCTATGTTCCACGAGCTCATCTCTTTCTCTTATTCCATCTCCCTCTATCTCCCTCAATCTCTTGGTACGAATACACGTTCTTACGCAAGCTTTAGATTCGCTCTCGACCTCGACGTTTGTATGGCAGGGGGGAGGGGAAAGAATTTCCATTTGAAGCCCAAATGAAGCAAGACCGCGGTCGGCCCCGCGGGGGGTTGGCGAACTGTTTCCCGATATCCGGCAGAATTCGGCGATCGGAATTTCTTTAACGGTGCCTCGCCCCCATCACGAGGCCGATCGAGCCAAACCGAAAGATCCAATTACACCCATCGAGCCGGGCGGAGATTACAGGTTGGCCTCGCTCCGGCTGACTGGAAAAGTTCTCCTCTTTTTGGAGCACGGTGAGCAGGTGTATGCGCGCGGCACGAGGCCAGTTCAAAGGACCTGACCCGGCCGAGTGGCCGAGATCCATTCTAGGAGCTGACCGAATGCCCGGCCAAGATGTGATTCTCTCTCGGATATTCAGAAACGAACGATAGCGCCGCGCGCCCAGATCGAACGTGACCCGACGACCTCGCCGGTATCACAAACCGAATACGCCGAGAGAACGGGAGAGGTCACGGGGCAAAATTAGACGTGTTAAATAGTAATATTCCGAGGTAGATAGTACGCCGTTTACATACGACGTCGTACGCCATCGTCCATGAATGTTTCCGTCACACGCTACGTCGAGCAGTAGTAAATCGTTCCTCTCCATCTCGCTCTCTCTCTCTCTCTCTCTCTCTCTCTCTCTCTCTCTCTCTCTCTCTCTCTCTCTCT
>NW_022639473.1:2194854-2221598 GCF_010583005.1 Odontomachus brunneus
CTCTCTCTCTCTCTTTCCTTCTCTCTTTCCTTCTCTCTCCCTCTCTGTCTGTCCGATACGAAATTAGATTTACTGAATCGTAACGACGAGATGTATATCCCGCGCGCGTCAGCTTTTACTATCCTGCCATCGGAAAATTGCGAGTCGCAGTGTATCGCGATATTATACCGCCGTTTTAATCCGACGAGATTTCTATCACGACTCCCGTCGGTCCTTTTCTTTTTTCCTTTTTTTTAGGAGGAGGAAAGGTACTCGAAAGAGTAACAGGAGCGTTTAATAAACGGAGCTTCACGCGCCACGTGACAGACTGGAAATACAATCAGCAGAATTGCATCGAGTTGTACGATTATCGACGACTTAATTGGTCCCGAAATAAGCGTTTCACTCGGTGTTCTATATTTTAAATCGAAATGTCACGAACGATTACGGTCGTCGTTCTCACGACGAGCACGGCTCGCGACGTGTTAAGCCTGTAATTTCATCGACCCCCTTCAAACGTCTAATTTTGTGGTTCGTCCAAGTTTTCGTTGAGGAGAGGTACATTGTAATTGGGTCTCGACCTACCACAGATACACACACACACACACACACACACACAGACGCGGTTAAACAGAGGCTCAATCGAGGTCCTTAACCTCATACCGGACGAGTTCCATCGACCAGATGAACGGCGGTAAGATCGAACAAAGAGAACTTTAGCTAACCGTTCGTCACTTTCGTGCACTAAGGCGCTGTGAAATCTGGGACTCGAGAACGGTGGCTGCCGCATTGCGTTTTTAATCTTGTAATTTTCTCTTTGATTTTATCTTTATTAAAAAAAAAAGAATAAGCGAAAAAAGAGACGCTTGTCGCGATTAATCGATGAACGAAGAAAAAAGGATTAAGTAAACTATCGGATTAAAAAAGAAACTCGACGTGGGTGATAATTTGATCGATCGGTCGTTCGAGCGGGGATTTGCCTGAGCGCGATACGAGAGACGACGACGTCTTGTCTCGCCGTTCTACGGGCAATGTATTAAAGAGCGAAGCCGATCTGATGGCCAGGCCGACGCGGAGCTCGCCATCCCCGTGGCTAGAACATATTTCCCCAGATTACACCCATTATGTCGGGATGCCGACGTTACACACGCGCATCAGCCGGCCGGCCACGTGATCAAAAGGAACAACGCAAAACGAAGAAACGAACGTACAAACGGACAAACGAACGACGAACGGGACAGACAGAGAGAAAGGAGAGAAAGAGCGGATATACACGGGCCGCCGACGTCGCATGCCTCCGGGGGCTTCGAACGCTCGTCGAGGGGGCTCTAGATGCAACGATACGCGAGGAGGTGTTGCGCCTGGTAAGTGCATAAATTACCCGTGGCTCTTCACGCACGAACACCACAAATATTTACCGTAGAGCGTCCACGGCCGGCAACAGTCATCCCGACCGCTTTCCAACCGCGCACGAGAGTGCTATCGACGTACTCTCATCGGCAATGACTTTGCCGCCGCGCGGGCTTACGACGACCCTGACCGCTTGAGCGAAAACCGCGCGACGTGCTACTTCTCTCTCTCTCTCTCTCTCTCTCTCTCTCTCTCTCTAGTCGATGGAAAAAATCCGAAACGCCGACGAGACGGGACGAGTCACGGTGTAAGTGGATAACGACCATCGGCTCGTGCGAATCGCTCGATAATGCTACGCGGGGCTAATCGTTCGCTAATGACTCGCCAAGTTTCCAGCGAGCTCGAGAATGCCCGGCGAAAGTTGCCAAACATCGTTACTGTGATTAATATTTTAGAACGTCATTACTATGCACTGTGATTGCAATCGAGTGTCCCGGGGAGCGCGCTCAAGCTCGAAGACGGAACGACACGTTGCGTGTATCGACCTCGAGAAAAATAAGGGATGAGATCTACGTGCGCGCGTTATAGACGGGTTTCTATTATTACGCGCTGTCACGATCACAGGCTACGGGAGCGTCCTTCGATGTACCGCGGAGAGGAGTATACACGTCTAACGCTATGTTCTCTCTCCTCTCTCTCTCTCTCTCTCTCTCTCTCTCTCTCTCTCTCTGAGGCCACAACGACTGCCCTGCACACACCGTAGGATGCGTGTTTGCCTCCGAGGATCGGCTTTATCGTCCGACCGGGATCCATCGTCATCCAGCGTGGTAGACGCGCGGACGACATGATCGCAGCCAGGCGAAAACGGCCGGATGGTCGGGATCATTGCGTGACACGAGGAGATCAACGTGAATAATGGAATATTTGCTTTCCTCTCCTCTCCTTTCCACCCTTCCTCCCCGAGTTGTAACTGGCGGTAATTTTGACGTTGCGAAAGTTGAGCCGTAAATATTTGTTATTGTTCGGGCCGACGAGCGTCAACGTTATTACGATAAAGCACCCTCGATCAGAGTGAAAAACCCGTGTTCGCTCGCGGATACATTTGTTAACATATTTCACGAGATGTAAATCGATGGAACGTTGTAACGTATCGGTGAGTAATACTGTGATGCGATTTCCACGAGTCTGTCTCTCTCTCTCTCTCTCTCTCTCTCTCTCTCTGCTCTCTCTTGTGGCCGATCCATCGGATGATAGACTTTGCACACTGCTAATGCAGATCAGTTTCGACGCGAGATTGAATGGCTTATTATTTAGTTAACAGTCGCAGGAGTTGCATGAGGAAACTTGTACCGTGGCAGATTAAGCCAAATGAGAGAGAGAGAGAGAGAGAGGGAGAGACCCAAGATTGTACGAGATTATTCTGGTATCGACCGTGCCAATTTGCAATTAGTTCCCTTGAAAGTTTAAAAGCAAACTACGGGCCACGGGGCTCGAAACGTTATCAAGATGTCAAGTCAAAGAGGATCTTCGTCTTTCCGCGCTCGGGTGCGATCTAGCCTAACGTCTCGTCGTCGCCGGCGGTCCGGCCCAATATTCAAAGTGTACTTTCAAACGACAGCTCCAAGAGAGAGAGAGAGAGAGAGAGAGGGAAAGAGAGAGAGCTGGTTACTCGAACCTTCCCGCGCGCTAAAAGCGTTCCTACCGAAGCCGCCTGCCATCCCGTCTTCTGCTGGCGCGGCCTGGTAGCTCGCCACGATTTTCGCCCTTCGGCGAAACGGAGCGAGAAAGCGTTCTCGACGTCTGAAGGGCTTTGAGCTTTACTCTCGTCTATCGTCAGACTCCTACGCGCGCGGCGACAGATCGATTGGATCGGCGCGCAAACGTCGTAAATACATCTCGGCGAGCTCATCGCGGAACGTTCTGCGGTGAGAAATTGCATGTAATTTGATTAATGAGCCGTGGGACATCAATTTTCGCGAAAGATATGGAAGATCCGACTGAAATTTTCGCGGGAAGGGGCGATCGGCAAATTTCAATTGTCGCGATAATCGAAAACATCTTCTCTCTCATGGACGGACGGATGGAAAGGCAGGATTGATCCCCTCGCTATTCGCGCATCGGTCTTCACGGAAGGAAGGAAGCGGATTCCGCGGCCTTTGTCGTCCGGAAAAGTTCACCGCTGGAAATGGCAAACGCATTAAGCGTGCGGATAAAGAAGAAACGATGACACTATTTCCACTGCTTCTCTCTTTCCCCCTTTCTCTCGTTGTGCGATCACGAATCCCTCCCATCCTCCTTCCTTTTCACTCCAGAAAGATAATGCCACCGACGAAGGAAGAAATCTTTCCCTCAAGCGTGGATTCACTCAAGCGACGGTGCCGCTGAGAAAAGTGGATTAATAAATCAGGGGCTAATCCACCGTAATATCCCCGCACCCGTCCGTCTAACCGACCGGTACCACATTTGCGGATGCTACGCGGCGTTTTCCAGCGCGGTCGTCGCCACCAAAAAAGCAAGACCGTCGCTCGCTGCGTGACAAACACTCATTTGATTTCCCGGCGCAACACGGCAAGCGTTTTAAGCAACTTTGCCGCCGGAGCCTGGTGTCATCGTATCGCGCCGCGCGCACGTGGTCGACTATTTAAAGAGCCGATCGGCAAAATGCGAAATCGATATTCTTGTTAAGTTTCAGCGCGCCTCGCCGTCGTTCTCCATGCATGCCGCGGCATACTAATGGCGTTTTAACCGGAGTCATAATCGCCCCGCTTCGATTCATATGCATAATTTCCCACTTCCACGACGCCCCGTACGATCTTCGGTGAAGAAAACGCGACACGTTTTCCACGAGAATACCATCGCGGGGCTTCCCGCGCGCAAAATATCCGGGACTGTCCCGAGTTGGATTTTCACGAGCGCGAAACCGCGGAATCCTTTTCGCAAACGAGAGGAAAACTTCAGGAGTCTCTTGCATGAAATCATACACCGCTGAATATTAATATCGCTTCCCCGATATTACGTTAACGCACTTGCTTCAATCGAGCAGAAAATCGCGGAGAGGAGACAGGTGATTCGCGATAAGAGTGAATACCACGATAAAGGACGACTCGGTATACCTCGGGAAGATATCGCGTGGCCTGGTGAAAGCAGCCTCGGTCGCGATTGCGTCTCGTAAATCAACGAAACAATTTCGCGGCGCTCCTCCAACGTCGGACGTCACCAAGTGTCCGTTCGCTAGGCCGCGTATATTATATTCGCCGTAAAGATAGGATTCGTTCCGACTTCATTAGCCGCGTCGATCCGATACTTCGAGCGAACGATCGCCTCGTTTCGCCGCGAGGACGTAAACGTCACGGGAGTAAAACGCTGGCCGCCGCCACCACCGCATCGATATCAGCCAGACTTCCGGGAGCGGGATAGAGATACAATTCATGGACTGGGCGTGGGCGATACGCATAACTCTGCGCGAGGCTCTTGTCAGATAATCCACCGAGCGGCCGAGTGTAATCGCGCAAACGGCGAGCAGAGAACGATCTTATCGCGCGTACTTTCCTCTTGGCACATTACGATTAACTGCGAAGCCGGAGCTCTGTCTCTCGGTGTTCCGAGAAGCGTGCTAGAGTACCGAGCCTAGGCTGATTCTCGCGGAGATACGGATGACTCGAATGTGCCGTCAGCGATGAGACGAGGGTGTCACTCGCGAGTAAACCACGTGGCCGTCATGCCGAGAGAAACGACCAGTTCGAGCACGATTTTAAGGGCTGCGCCAGCCGCCAATCTCGGGGAAAAAGGGTCGTGGCGAATTACCTCGTGGAAAAAGAGCCCTTCCACTCGCTTTCTCTCGGCAACGTGTCACTTTTAATCAATAATTCATCGCGCATCGATAAAGCTACCGGTCGCACCTTGATAACGCTTTCATCGCTTTCTGCAGCCCTCCTCCCTCTATTTCGCGTCCCTATCGTTTAATCGTTTCTTTTTGACGTACACACACACCACGGCGTCACACACTCTTCATACGTCACATTTCGCGTTTCATATCGAAAAGAGAAAAAGAAAAAATTCGACACCATTAGACTTTAATGTCTACCCCGGGAATACGTTCCGGCCAAAATTACCCCATCGGAGACGTGCTTCTGTCCCATTTGCGAAATTAAGGCATCTGTCAACGGCTCTGGCTCGCTTAACGTTACTCATCCTACTTATTCTAACGAAATTATACGTTCAGCGAGTCGAGGGTGGTCTCGATATAAACCGAAATGTACCCGCTCGCAAATCTTGCGCGGAAGATCCTTCCCGATTGTCATCACCACCACTACCATATCTGACTCGTTTTCAGCTCTATCTCATCGCCAGGGAGCAGGAACTTCGTCGTTCGTTTATTAAGAAAGAAAAAAAGAAAAAGAAAATTTCTTCGATGACTGGACGACTCTAGACGAAGTCGTCGTCGTTCCTACTCCCATCTCCGGCGGTTTCGCGCGAATAGCATGAGTAACGTTAAACACACCGCTGCGGGATCTCGTCTACGGGGGCGCAGACGCGGCTAACGGAGCGGAAATGGTTCCGGAGATCGAGATTCTGCTCTCGAGGCGAGATCGCGCGGGCGCGAGACAATGGACTTCTTCTTCGCGATCGCGTCCTCCTCTTCCTCGCGTCGTGGCGACGTCCGCGTCGAGAGCCCGCGACCCGTAACGGAATTCCCGGATTCCTGGACGAAGCCGATCTGCGGAGGGGAAAGAGGAAGCGACGCGGTCTCTACTCGGCGGCATCCGCGCAGGAAGCGGCCAGAAGAAAATGTTACAAGAAGGAGGTATTATTAGTCGTCTCACCGAGCGAGAAGAGACACTGCTTCCACCGTGCCCGGCGGTGGCGGCGGTGGCGGCGGTGGCGGCGGCGGACGGTGGTGGCGTGAATGAGGAGGAGGTATATCCTCGGATATATACTCTCCCTTCTTCTCCCCTGTCTTCTCTCCTGTTCCTCTCGGTCGACCACCATCTCCGTCTCATCTCCTTGTTTTTTTCCCTTTTTTACTTTTATTACGCTCGGCTAAGCCGCCGCAGCCCGAGAAACATTCTTCCTTGTCGCTACTTCGAGAGTCTGCTTCTCCTCCTCCCCCTCTCTCTCTCAACTCCGGCTGGCTCGCACGCGCGCTGCCTAACCTTCGCTCGCCCGCTCGTATTACGTAAGACAAAACAAGCGGATGAGAAAAAAGGGATGAACCCAAGCAACGAACGAACCAACTCGCTGTGCGACCAGGGGAAACGTGCGAAAATAAGATGATGCGATTAGACCGTAGTGTTCGCACTCCAGAGGGTGATAATTGAATCGGGGGGAAATTAGAAAGCAGGTGTGCTTGCGCGACGCAACGTGCGAACAGTGATGCTGGAGGACGCTTATTTCTTCTTGTTCGCTCGCAGTCAGCGAGCAATTAGCGCGTCATCGATAAATAATGCATCGCCCAGCGATTAGATCGCGCGCATCCCGTTAATTAGGCGACTAATTAATCGAGAACTCGATATATATATATATATATATATATATATATATATATATATATATATAGCGAACGCGATCACGTCGACCGTTTTCTACGTTGCGTTGTAGGAGCGACGCTTGAAAAGAGGTGCACACGTCTCTCTCTCCTCTTTAAAAGTTGGCGAATACGCCGCCAAATACCAATCGTCTGATCCGACAGAAGAGAAACGGAACAAGAGAGAAAGAAAGAGAGAGAAGGAAGCAGGGAGAGAGAAAACGCGTTTACGATGATCTCGTTAATGGACTTGTACTTTATGTTAATCGCACGACCGGCATTAAAATTTGGGAGGCATTAAGCTTCGCCGTCACCGATTCCACCACCGATCCGACAGGATCGCCACCACGCCACCGCGTACTCCACTCGACCGAGTAATTAAACGAGCGAATAAACGATTACTCGATTAAACTGTTATTGGCTTATTCGTTTTGGTCGATTAATCACGCAAACGATAACTCGTTTGTACGCTTTCATCGTATTTGTTCGTTTCCCGCGTTAAAGCATCGGGCAATTTACGCGCTACTCGTATTGCACGAACGAACATGGGGAGAGAGAGGGGAAGGGACGGAGGAAGAGAAACGCATCACCCTCTTCGTTACGTACAATAGGAATATGAAAAATGTTGTTAGGACTCGTGAAAAACGTAAGTGAAACTCACGGAAAACGATTCGCGGTTTCGTTAATACAAAATCGCCGATTCCCCATCGCGACGGCGCGTTAAAATCGCGGAGGAGAATGTGACGACAAAAGCCGCTATATGCCGTTATTTGGCGCATTAGAATTATTGAACGCGCGATTAGCGCAACTCGAAGCTTTTAAATATACACAAGTCATAATGGCTTGCGATTAATTAATTAATCATCGCGCGCGCATCGGCCTCGATGTCCCGGCGCTATTATTACATGAATAAGAAATGAACATGCGGACAGTCATAAGCCTTTAACTGCGCTAATGGCTCGAAACTTACGCGATGAATCAGCCAAAGGGAATAATCTCGTAATCGTGACACAAACCGAATAGGAATTTTGGCCCCGTGTCACAACTCTACACATTCCGTTGAACTCTTGAAAGGTCGAGTCCTTCTTTTTCTTATTCAAAACGTCATGTGAATATAGAACGAGATGGTATATCGAAGTGCTCGAGCGTAAAGTAAATTTTTCGACGGTGCAATTGATCGTTCGAAGGCACATTTTAAAAAATGTGGAAGACCTTCGGCCACAACTCACGTTATCTTATATCCCACCTCCAATTACCTTGTATTACGCGAGGATTAGATTCCCGTCGGCCGTTTCGAGAGGCCGAGGAAGACGCGAATTATCCTGACCGACGCGAGAGGCAGCCTCCCAGGACGCAGTTTCAAGTACTTAAGAATTTAACACGGTGCGGAGATCTCGAAAATTTCATGGAGCGGAAAATCAACCGGAGATAAACATCGCGCGCCGAGCAGTCGAGCTCTTAATTAATCCGCTGTATCGAAATCAGAAGCGAAGGAGAGAGATGTCGCGAGCTGTGCAAAAGAACCGGGGAAGCGCGAACGCCGGCAGCGAATATCGCGATTTGCATCGGCTGCTAAAAAATTCGCACTTCGCGACGAAACTCGAACGGCGTGTGACGTCCGACGCGCGAAAGAGCACGGCGGCCCGACGGCGGTCACGTATTCGCGTACATTTATGGCGAGACAGGCTCGCGATCGTTTCCATGAACGGTTTCCGTGGTACGTTTACGCGCGTCGGGTGGGTGAAACCAGTCGGGCACGAAAAGTCAGCCAGCCGATCTCAATCTACCGGTCGGTGGGCCCACACGTCCGGCCCGCACGCTCGCTCGTTCCTTCCTTCGCGCCGGACGAGACCGCGAGTTAAAAGACTTTTCAGACTGTCCCGCCGTGATTTATGGCGCTCGTTTAAAACCCACGACGACGAGTACCGTCGTGCGCGCGAGCGCAAACGCGAGGGCGGTCGAGCGCCGTGCGCTCCTTCCGACCACCTCGCCCGGAGAAAATCGAGTGTCACCGCGAAGGACTGTGGTGATCTGGGCCTCACGAGTCCCGTATTATTCAATCTTTCAACGCGCATCCGGAGAGTGCCTTCAATGAACATCCTACATCATACATTAGTCGCGTTGTCACACGCATAATTGGAGATCGCGGATTTCCTCGCGCAGTAAAAGCTAGTCGTTATTTCGCTCCGAGATGAGACGAGCGCAAGGAGCGTAATCAGATGGAGCGAACAACGCGGAGAGCGCAGAGGTGAAGTTCTTCCCGCGGAAGGAAATTGCGCGAACACGATGAGGTCATCTTCTGGCTCGGACAGCATCCACCAGCTGACCGCCAATCATCCGCGCCGATTATCCACGTGTGCACACGCGAGGACACGGCTGAGATGCGCGTGTCATCGCGTGTGTCACGCCGACCGGATGACCGGTCGGTCGGTTGGTCGATCGGTTGGTTGGTTACTTGGTCTCTCGGGACTCGCTCGCGCGTGCACGCGGAGACGGAAGCGCGCACACACTGGCGGTACACGCGGAGGCGCGCAGTCACAACTATGCACGCCCACTCGAACTGCATTCATTCATAAAAGTTGCGAGAGCGGACGCGAACCTCGCCGCGTCGCGCCGCACCGCGCCTTGCTTAGCCCCCGGCCGGCCTTTTACGAGCGAAACGCATGCTGCCTCTCAGTGTGCACACGCATTCACTCGCTCACTCACGCACGCATGTACGCACGCACGTATGCAGTCTCCCCGTAACGGAGAGAAATTGTGTGCTAATAGCGGCGATCGCTATCGAAGCCCGTAGTAAATTCAAGCGTACATACTTCCCGGACCGCGGCGGCGCCCGCCGCGCACTGCGCTATTATTATACCTCGCGCGCGAATGCGCGAGCAGCTGACTGCGGAATGCGCGCGAATGGGACGATATCGCGCGCGAATCGCGACGGCCGGCAAGAGGAAGAAAGCGAGGGAGAAGAAAGGGTGCGATACTTTTTTGCAACGTCGTGCCTCTAGAATTAGCCCCGAGCGGGGAAATTAATGATCGTTACTCGGAAACATGCTAGGCTAGTAATTATTACAACTCGACCAGAAATTTATCCTATAATCTTGATCAGCTACCTGCTCTGCATAAAGTGACGTTATCAGGCCGTAATTGTCAATAAAGTCCTAATTAATAATCTTTATTAATAAAGTTCTGATTGCCATGCAGCGAATAACGTCATTTTATGCAAACCAAGAAGTAACTGATTGGATGAGATAAATTTTTGTAGTCAGGAATTAATTATAATCCTAATTATTATTAAGAAAAAATAGTACTTCATTTTAAATGCACATGTACCAAAGTGAGTTCCTGATCGATGAAGAATCGGTGCTTCTCTCTCATGTGCTACACCAGCTGGGTATTAATTGAAGGTACTCTTTCGGTATGAAATGTTTCGCGAGCACGCTCCAGGTTCGAGTAAAGCTTTAATTGAGCGCCGCGGATGTGGCATATCCTCGTCATAAATGCGTTTCACTTCCGTCGTTCCGTCGCGAGCAACATTACTCGTTGCTCGTAAACGCGCGGCTCTCCGACTAATTATACTCGGCACCGCGATTCTTAATTAAAAAGGGAAGTACAGTCGCGGCAATGAAATTCCTCGTCGTGCCCAATGACTCCTGCGCGTAAGCGGGCGTAGATAAGCACGAATCAAAGAGAAGAAGGAGAATCGCGAATGACAGGGCGAGGCCATCTGATATGCCTCGAGGAATACAATATTCCGCGTCTTATCCTTCCCTCAGAGTATCTCAAGGGGAGAAAGAGCTTACATCGTAAAGAACGGCTGGCTCGATCGGGAAGCGGATTAACGAGACGTCCGGTTGACAAAACGGAGATCCGGCCGCGCGCGTCGGAGAAGGCCGCGCTTATAATATCCCAAAGCGCGTCTTGTGCTCGTCGAGGGAACCTTCGAGGGAGCATTGACGAGGGAAACGTCGAAGAATAAGAAAACGCCGCGGCCATTCGGGGTAATGTTCATGAACGAAACCGGTTGGCTGGTTTGTCCGAAGTATAGAAGGCCGGCGCGATGTTCCCCTGCTCGAGTTCGAATAACGAGGTTGCCGGTTCAGTTTCGCGAAACTGGTTTTTTCCCCTATTCCGTACCGTCGTCGCGCGTCTCCGCGAGCCCGTCGAGGCGATCCACCAGCAGCAACAGCCGCCGCCGCCGCCGCCGATGGAGCGCGAGGACGAAGGGGACCAAGGAACAAAGTAAGACCGGTGGCGTCTTCTTATCGCGCCGTACGCCGACGTGTACCGTTGCGGTTGCATTTGCGGCGTGCTTCGCTTTTTTGCACGGCCTTGAACGCGAACGCTTGATCGGAAACCGGGACGTCGTCGCGGTCGTCGTCATCGTTTTCGCGAAGTTAGTCCGCGCGGAGGACAGTCAGCTGTCTCTCTTTAATCTCGATCTCGGTGCTCTTATTAATAACGTAAAAGAGCGCAATTCTCATCTCGCGAATTCGCGTGCTAATGCAAAAACGGAGAGAAGAGAGCAATCTACGGTGTCACTCATAAAAATTGGTTCAATTCAATTCTACATGGAGAAAAAAACAGTATTGTCGATCCACATAAATCTGGCTGTGTCAACTAGATTCAAAAGCAAAATACGGGACAGCTAAATTATATGTGGCTGCTGCAACTATAGAGCAATTGCTGAATTGCAATGATGATGTCTGGTTGCTCCAACCAGATCACACGCAACTATATTGATGTAGTTGATGTACCAATGTAGCTGAATCATATCAACCGCACACACAAAGACAATTATAGGATGATGCACAACTGTGCTTCTCAATTAAACATTTCTCGTTCTCTACATCTTATCTTTCCATGTACGATTTTTCCTCTTAATATCTCTCATCAAATGATTATATTTCAATCTAAAAATTATGTCGCGCATTGAAGAAGAAGAAGAACGTGTCAAAAGTGGAATTCTTGTGTCACGGTAGGAAAAAAATTGAAGTCAATTAAACAATCAGACATCATTGTCTGACTTGTTAGAAAGCCGGGACGGGACGGGAAAGAGACGTCTACCCGGCGGGATGCCGAGGCGAGTACTTCGTTGGCGATTGAAAGCCGTCGAAAATAACAGTACTTAGCATATCCCATGCATTCGCAATGACTCTGGCGACTTTCTCGGTCGGTGGACTCGCTAAGATTTATGCACATATCGTGGACAGATGCGCGATCGCATTTGCACGAGAAGCGTATCGAATTATGCGTAGAGCTTGTCGGAATGACGGGCGCAACGTTTTTATTGTGCCGCTTGCGTTACTCGAGCGTGATCGTAGCACGAAGATAGACGCTTTTTCCGTAGCGACGTATCGCGCTCGGCAAGGTTCACCAGCTACCCCGCGCGACGGTAGAATTTAAGCGACGGCAAAGTGTATCGAGAATATTTTATCGGGGCTTCTACGAGATCAGAGCGCTCTCCCTTTTCTCTCTTTCTCTATGACGAACATATCGATGGAGTTATTCATGAGTAACGTTGCGATATTTCTTACCGCGAGACAAATGCGTTCTTCTTCCCTTTTCCTACTTTTTCCTTTCTTTCCAGGGATCGTTCAAAAACACGGACGTAGAACGATTGCATGACGGCGGCGAAATCGATTTCGCATAACCGCGTATTATTTAACATCGATATCGCGTTACATTATAACAGCGTGTTTTGTGCATTTACGAAAAAAATTAATATATAAATATAAAATATATTGATATCGTTATCGTGAAGTATGTATTTCTCACCCTTAGCTTAAAAAAAGGAAAATAATAAAGTCAGAACGCGCACGTGAGTACCGATAATCTCGATGTTTTACGCGACATTTTTTACGGCCAGAGCACGTTAAAGCGCGGACGAAGCAAGGGACGCATTTTCCGTGAGCGAAACGATGCATAAGCTAACGGCAATGCTGCAACGATCAAGCTGTTACAAGACCGGACGATCGCACACGGTGATCGAAGCCCGCGGTGCGCGTTAGCACGACGCGTCGCGGAATTTGCAGATAACCGACGGGGAAGAGGGGGCGGTGGAGGGCGGGAAAGTCTGCAATAAAAGGAGTGTAAAAGCTCCGGTCTCGCGAGATAACGGATTATACAACGGGCCGTAAGACGCAGTCGTAAGGTGCGCCATTATGTCGGCCGGCTGGACCGATACGGGGATATGCGAGTGATTCATCATCGCGTCTGCCCACGACGAGAATCATAATCGGAGCGCGTTTTAACCTCTCAACCTTGTAAGATATAACAATACCTACTGTAAGATTCTATGCATCTGAAGCAGTTCAGTTTTCGAGGGCTGAAAAAGTTGACAAGAGAGAGAGAGAGAGAGAGAGAGATGGCGCGCTCTTGTGAGATATGAAAGAAAACAGAAAGATGTAACGTTCACGTGTTCGGTGAAGCGAGTTACATCGACGACGATGAATACGTCCCACGGATACTCGAGCGACATGTCGAGGCGCCGATTTTTCTGTAAAATTCAGCAAGTATGTCTCTTTCCACTCGCGTAATATAAATCGCGACTGACCAGAGGACCGCGAATCGAGTTTCCGAGTCGCTGCTGTTCCAGGACACTCTTCTGCCCGTATGCGCGATCCGAGCACGCGATCCATCCTGACAATCGTCCACCGGGGACGTCGGCTTAAGACCTCAGGATTAAGCGAAGTCGGGCGACGATGCCGGCGGCGCGGCAGACGGCAGACGACAGCCGACTGCAGCCTGAAAATAGCGCCGCACTCACTGTCTGACTATGCGTCTACGCTCCGTCAGTGCGTGCCCGCTTATTCGCCTCTATCCGTCGATCTGAAGCCGCGCCCGTCGACCGCGCCGTTTTATTCCACACATTAGCACCAGGGTCAGGATCGCTGCTGGTGGCAGAACGCGCGAGAAACCAGCTCAATGCGAATTTCATGCGCGTCACAGACAATCGATCTTCATCATCCGCGACTCACCAACTTTTATTAATTTGCACTCAAAATTGACCGTCCGATGCACAATTTCTTGAGACATCAAGAGAGAGGTGATTATCTCTCCTTTTTTTATTTATTCCTTTTTGCACACTGAGAAAATATTTAGAAAATAAAAATATATTTATTCGTTTAGTATTAGTAATATATTTACTTGAATCACAATTTTTAAATGGAACAAACAATTGCTTTCATGGAAGAAAATTTTCAGAAAATGTATATTTTTTTACTTGAAATATATTTTACATTACTATAAGTAAATATGTTATTAGTATCCACCGCGAACAAATCTTTCTTACTTCTCAGATATTTTATCTCTCAGTATAGCCAGTACTAAGAATTGCTTTTTTCCAATATTATTTTCCATTTGCACGATAAGAAATTGATAATAAAACAAATTGCAACGGCCAAACACGCTTCAAATACATAAGAGGCGGCCGAAACTTCCATACTTGGCGTCACGCTTAAAAGGCAGGGGGCGACATTGATCGAGAACGATTCGCAAGTCTATTGCCCGTCGCTACGGCCCGAAAACTCGTCGACCGCAAAAACACGACGACGCCGTTTCTCGTTATGGCCCCCGTCTTCTCATTCGGATCGGAAAGCTCCCGGTCGAATCGATCGGCCGAAAGAAAGATTGCATTTTTCGGATGGGGGTGCTCCTCCTACCAGCGGCGCCGATGTACGTCACGACGTACACATGCACCGATCAGGGATGCGCCGATAACCGATCTTTTAATTGCAACCGCAGACTCGCCGTTCGCGGTTAAACGGTTCGAGAAATACGCGAATTGTCGATTATACGGCAGGCTCTCCCGCGCAGCGTGCGTATTCTTCGTGACGGACAGCATCGATTTCTCGTCGAGCCGAGATAACAGGCTCGCCTCATTGTCGCGACTTATCTAACGCGTAATAAGCGATTTCATGTAACCAGTGCAACGCTGATACCATTAATATTCAACACATTGAACCCCGCGCTGGGTAGAGCTCATACGGAGTGGAGAATCTAAATAAAAAAAGCGAGAAAGATTGCACGATACAACGGTACGACTAATAAATTCAATAGCCGACCGATACATCTCGCGCGTTTATAACTGGCTGCTCTCTATTCGCCGTAACTACCTAACACAGCTGTTTGCATTTTCTACGTGCGGATCAATGGCGCACGTCGCTATCATCGCGCCTGTCAATTTCGCCGCGCGACGTTCGACGCGTTGATTTCCCTTGTCGGCTAATTGACTTACCGAGTTACGATTTACGAACGGCGGCCGGATTCGACGGGAAGGTGTCGTTCGCGTTACCTCTGCGCGACATTAATCCCGACCATGAACGACGCTCAATTCG
This sequence comes from Odontomachus brunneus, assembly GCF_010583005.1. NCBI lineage: Eukaryota > Metazoa > Arthropoda > Insecta > Hymenoptera > Formicidae > Odontomachus > Odontomachus brunneus. Next base: position 2,210,041 of record NW_022639473.1, read on the forward strand.
CGCGCTGATTTATCGAGCAGCCATGCAGAAGCAGCCGTGAATCGTGTGTGCTTCGGTCGACCACGTGTCGCTCTGTCTCTTCGCAACGACTCGTAAAACTTGTACTTGACCCTCTTTTTGTTGCCGATAAGCATCGCGCGCGCTCCTCGTATCATTACCGCGGCTGCTTGACTCCGCGGGATAGAAAGAAACAAACAGGAAAAAAAGAAGAGAGAGAAGAGAAAGAGAGAGAGAAAGAGACGCGAGCGCCGGACACCAATAACACCGGCTGCAATAAATGAGGGTGAACGACTGTACAATCAAGCGCGCCGACATTTATCGCGGCGCGAACGCACATTCCGGACTCGGCGGCGACGGCGGCGTGGATTATAATCCGATTTTATTATCGTTTAACGATCGCGGCTAGACGCGCGAGCCTCGATGGAAAAGCGCCTCGGCAGACGGCGGCACGTACGAGAGGAAGAGGACGGTGAGAGGTGTATGTTGGGGCTCTCGCTCGACCGACCGGTCGTCCCGCGCACTGGTGGAAAAAGGAAGTCGAAATAGCGCTGGAAATTGCGCTGCAACCGACGTAACGGTTGCAGTAAATTCTACCGTGACGAGCGCCGATTTCATTATCGACGTTGCCTGGGTTACCGCGGCTAGCACCGGCTCTCGCCGCGGCCAAAAGTCTACGCACGCCGAAGACCGGATTGATATGTTGTTGCGCAACAACACGCTCGTATGTATTTCGAGTTTCGCCAAGAGTGCCACGTGTGTTTTTCCAAACGGCGAGCACGCGGCCCGTGCGTGTATTTGCGCTCCGCCCGACATAATCAAATGAACCCGCTTCGAATACATTATCCGTGCGAATTGCGATTTCGATGCAAATCAGCGATACGTAAAACAATTTCGGCAAATCGCTGCAACTCCACTGGGAGAGACTGGGCGCGATGAAGCATTTGCATCGGGGATACTCGGCGCGTGTGTTGCGTATCGCGAGCAATTTGTCTCATGGTCGAATATATAGGCAGAGAAGAAGAATCACACGTTCCCCCGCGCAGTCGGGATAATGGTTTCGTGCGCGGCATCGATTAATCGCCGTCCCGTCCACGCGTTTACTATCGAAAGGTTTTCGAAAGGTCGCGCGCGCATTGCTCGCTCGATCGCTGCCGTCCGATTCCGATGCCGGTTGCGGCTAGAATCAATGACTAGCATTCCAGAGGTAACGAGCTCCCACCTCGCATTCTTTCGCGGGTGAGCCTAATGGTCCGGGAGAACGTAGTCGCATAATATTCGCGAAATATGGCGCGCGTTAAGGCCCGCCCACGCGGCCCAGGAATGTCGTCGCGGCCACGCCGGATGAGAACGCATTTCGCAGACGCTTTAGAGCGACACGGGCATCTGGACTGTGTGTCCTCGAGTGATCGAGTCCACGTGCGTCGGTCGCGCGAGAGGACTTTTCGTTTCCAGTACCGTCGCGACAGCCGCGAGAACGAACGATCACGCAGGCCGTCTTGTGTCGCGATATTCTGCCCTCGCCACCTCCCCCGCGCGTTTCCGATCGACCCAAATTCTCGCGACTGAGTGCTCGAGAGAGCTAATCACGTGGTGACCGATGTTGAAATGCCGCAGAAAACATTGTCGCTGGACATACCTATTCCACTGTGTGGAATTCATTTTTCCTAATATAATCTCTGATATTTATAATAAGTATGCGATTCGACATACTGCGGAGTTGTGTCTCGTTCCTTTCCACGACTATTTTTTCATGGCTCTACAATGCAATATCGTGAAAAATATGATGACACCCTGATCGTATGACGACACATTCTATACATCCTTTTCCCTCTTCTTTCACTCTCTTCTTAACCGACGTCACCTATCGAAATTCGTCATCGCGTATATCTCTGGCGTCACTTATCCTTTTCTTTCCCTCTGATTATTACGGCATTTTTGAGTATCGATTAATAAATCCGACGATCGTCCGATTCTATTACTACGCGAGTCAATGCTATTTACAAGTGAGTGAGAGACACCGAATCGACACGTCGCGACAAGTTGATACACCGAGAAACGACGAGACTACTTCTAAATAACGTGCTCATCCTGACAATCGCGCATCGTTATTTTCGACACTCCCGACACTTATTTCCGCACGAGACTTACTTTCGACGGACAAAAGACGCGTAAAACGCGGAGCGATGTCGATCGATGCGTTAATGTCGACGCGAAAGGATCGATGTTAAAGATGGCCGCGCAAATTGATGATGTATGTCGACAGTTAGCGCCACAACTTAAACGGTGTCGCGCGCGCTCTATACATCCCTCTTTCTCTCTCTCTCTCTCTTACTGATAGACCGACGCTATCTCCCGCGATTCGTCGTCACGAATATCTAGGACGTCTTTTTCTTTGATTATCACCGCGCTTCTAATTTCGAATTAATAAATCCGACGATCGTCCGATTCTGTCACTACTGGAGTGAGTAAATGATACTTACAAGTGTAAAAGACATCGGCTCGACATGTCGCGACAGACATCTGCTTGTGACGAGAAATGAGGAGATTACTCCCTAATGACGTACTCGCGTTATGTCCCGGCGATCGCGCATTGTTATTTTCGATACTCCCGACACTTATTTTCGCACGAGACTCACTTTCGACGGGCAAAAGACGCATAAAGCGCGGAATCGATGTATCCATAACGGCTGCTCGGCTCGAAAGAATCCAAGATGGCGGCGCAAGTATCGTTGCCGCGCGTCCACGACGCCCCCTGAACAGTAGCATCGATTTGATAGATCGAACATTTTCAGCCAGTCATACTTGTTTCTGGAGAGAGAGCTACGCATTTTTCGTGACTGTAGATTAATCTAGAAAGTGGAAATGTTTTCTGAATAAATTAACAGTGATGAGAAACGCGTAGCTAGAAACGATTGTGAGTGGACGAACATTTTTAATAACTATCGATCGATGATAAGACATCCGCGAGACTGAGCATACTTATCGGAAAAGTTCCATCTCGGCAACGAAGAAGAAAAATCTTTAATTACAAAAGTCTTGAAGAAAGAAAATCTAACGTTCGGATACTATCTTCCGTTCACGTTATCGGATTTCCATGTTAGCTTTCTCTCCCGGATCGGATCCGAAGATGGGAGGAATGATCTCGCGGTGACGTGTACGCCTGGTTGTCGTTTTAGTTCCCGTCTTTAGATGACAGGGCCATGTCACGTGGCCGTAGCTTTCCCTTCGTATTGCGGAAAAACGAGCACCGCGTGAGCGCATAGCCGTAGCTTGAGAAATCCACGAGAAAATTATCGTTATTGTCCTTCGTCGCGATTTGTTTGCTAACACGTATATGTCGTTACGATTGCAAAAAAATAAAATAAATTATAGCTAAAATAAAACTTGAAAGCAAATTTCCGATTCGCTTACCTGTTCTCCCGACAATCTCACGCGATATCATTAACGTAAAATTAATCGCGAAGGTATGCATTAACAGCAACAACGGCCGCCTAATAAAGCAATTAATTTAATATAACGATCATTAGAGCTAATTATATATATTAGTGTAATTAATCTTCAACGCGTCGGCGCGGCTTGCCACGGTAATAAATCTGCATAGCGCGACCAACGTGGAAGGAAGGCCGTCGTGTCAGTCGTAGATCAACAGCGGAATAATAGAAAATTGTTTTGCGGCCGCTCATCTGGTGTGAATGAATTAGAATCGCATTACGCGCCTCTGCCTCGCCTTCTCAGCTCCGTCCGAAGCCTCCCTCGCGTGCATTTCTGCTTCGATTAATCAAAAATCGAGCTGGTCTATCGCGAATGCGACGAGACGACACGAAACGTCATGAGGGTAGAAAGTTAGATATAAAAGTGTAAAAAAGAAAACGAGCGATAGGAAGAGAGAGAGAGAGAGAGAGAGAGAGAGAGAGAGAGAGAGAGAGAGAGTCAAAGTCTAATTTAGATCAAATCTTATTTTATGTGGCACGCGCCCGCGGCAATCGCATAAATACTAAATGCGCAAACGACTGATAGAGAGACGCGATTGACTGTCCGGCAGATTGCGAAAAAATAGAAGGTAAAAGAAACGTATTGTGCACGTAACACGTCGCGTAATAATACGCCGCACACCGCTCCTTTTTCTTCCAACCACGTAATCGGCGCATTTTCTTATCCGCGTTTAGAATCGCAGAAATGATCGTTGTGGAGTTTCATTCAGGTTTCCATTTAGTGGCCGCTCATAGTACGCGCCGTAGTACTACAGCTATTACTTACTACGCCTCGTGCCTATGCACTGAATTTATGCAATCGCGCCAGCGATGGCTGCGAAACGTGCTCGATCCGTGCCAGAGTTTACGCCTGGTTTAGCGCTAGCTACCTTCTCGCGTTTCTCCGAAGCTTAATCAGCGGACAATCCTATTATTTCATTTACAGTTCTCGAGAGAGCTATCGAGAATCCGACAATTTCGACGTGGATAAATTGATTAAGCGTTTCACGACAATTCAATTCTCGGATAATTCTACCTTTTCGGGAAATTTTCAATTTCGAGGCATTTTGTATATATTTGATTCGTCATTCTCTTCACAAGACGCGTTGGTTTGAAATCACAGATCAAATGCATAATATTTACATCAGGTTTATTTCAGAGCTTTTATTTTTTATTAAAACTGCCTGTACAAATTTACGTGGGCCTGATCGATTTTCCGGTTAAGAAAGACGCGAAAAATCCGCGGAAACTTGGGCACCGCGCGAGGGAAAAAATACTCACGGTTCTTATTCGAGGACTTCGCTATAAGGCACGTTGCGTGCGAACGCGAGAAGCATGCACGCGCAGACGCGTATCTCCTCGCGGTAATCAACGTGCCATTCCGCAAACGCGCCGCGCAGCGCAACGTTAATTGCAATTAATGTCGTTATGCAATTTGCCTCGGCCAGCTTCGGTCATTGAAAAAAAATAATAATAAAAGAGAAAAAGGAGCGACGTCCGTGAAACGACGAGAGGGGACAGTGTAGGTTTCGCGAGGTAAGCGCGGGAATTCGCGAAAAGAGAGAAAGCGAAAGGCAGACAGGGAGGGAGAAAGGGATAGAGATTTCTTGTGTAAAACGGAAAGATTAAATAACGTGATTTACGAACGGAGGAAGAAGAACAGAGGAGGCGGGCGTAATTATCAGCGGAACTGCTCGTCGGAGTGGTAGTAATTTGAACGGCGGGACAAACGGCTTCTCGAAGTTACGCGTTTTCGAGTAGGTCCTTGCAAATTGCAGACTTACCCCGGGAGTTTGAGAACTCGGAAGTTCGAGTGCTCGGGGAAACTTGGAGCAGTCGTACTTGTGTCCGGAACTGCCTAGTACCCGCATATTCCTGTAACTCGCGCTAAGAATGGCTCCTATGTATAATTTACAAAGTCACCCGTGAGATTTCGCGCAGGTTTTGATTCCGTCGCGTCGTTTTGCGATTTTGCGCGCTCAAAGGCGAGGGCACCTCGGAGGGTCCGCCGAGTCGGCCCGATTCGCGTCTTGGCAACGCGACGCCATACCCGATCCAAACGGCAACCTCGTTAGAAACAGTACCTTCCTGCCTACCTGCCTGCCTATCCACCTCTCGTCGGATTACGTTTCAACAGCGGACAACTTTTTCAACGCCAATGACCGGCTGACCATGCGGAAGCTAAGCCACGTCGTCGCGGAAATCCGATATTACCCGCCATTATTCGAGCGCTTTCGCGAGCGCTGATGACAAAGTGCGTCGCGTCGCCGATTGAAAATACGAATTTTCTGCCGCGAGGAATCCAAACGAGACGAATGGAGTCGAAGCAGAGACGCGCTCAAAGTTAATAAATATAACGCGCGACCGTGAAATATTAAACAGAGAAATTGGCAAGGGAGAAAGGGAGAGAAATCGGAGCGAACCGTTGTCCCGTCAATGTTACATTAATCGCACTTTGACGACTGTCTGACGTGCGTCCGTGCGGGCGGCCGGTCATAACGCGAACGGTAAATGCCACGGCGAATATTCATGCGCCTGAAATATTAATCGGCCACAGGGATAGTATTAAACGATTATTAAACGGCCAAGATTCCGCCCCGAATCGAACAGTCGGATAGCGGGACACGAGGCACTAAAAGCGAGACGCGTCGCGTCGCATGTGGAATATTTATTAGATGGATAGTTTTATCGGCATTCCGTTAACGGGCACGTGTATACTACAAATTAGCCGAATGTTACGGAGGGGTAACATCCGCCTCCGTGCGCCGCACCGCGCCGCGACGAGAAGAATGCAAGGCCGGGCGCGAATGCAAACGATGCAACAGTAAAACGAGCCGCTGAGATCGCGTGTTTCCCTCCCTCTTGCCTCCCTATCTCTCTTTCCCGCGTATCCCGGTGAGTTGTACACATGACTTCTGACAAAGTCGGCAAATATTGATTTTTTTCCGGACAGAGCCAATAAGCCGCTCACTAGTTGGGAACACAAATCATAATTAACAACAAGAGGATAGATTGTATTCCTATATAATCAAATATTTTGCGTGTGAAAATAAATGCAAAGAAAACAATTTTGATTGCAGGTATTGGTGACTCTCTTGATATTTTAGAGCGCTGCCAAAACTGCTCGATAAGAAAATATTTTTGACGGTTCTTTCGAAGTTCGAGTGACAAATAATTCCGCGAGTATCGATATATTGAGAGAAAAAATTGGCTGATTCAATCAAAATTATAATTTCTGACCCCAATCATATTTTTTGTAATAAAGTAGTAAAATGGTAATATGTATATGAGGTAATTGTCACTAACACTATAGTAGAATTTAACAAAAAAAAAAGTTATCTTGGTCACAATCTGTAGTAATTATTTCTCTATGTGATTATAGTTACAAACATCATTTTCTTGTCAGTGCATCAACCATCAAGCGCTTCTCGACTGTCCCGCTTTCCCAGCACGAAGCGTCGGGACAGCCTTCCCATAAAAGAAAATTAAATACGCACAAAAGCGGGAGGTATGTGTTAAGGCTGCGCAATCTTCCAGGCAGCACACGCTGCAACGTGTTCTCGGTATTGACATATCGACACGCGGACACTGAGCAAACCGGCACTCTACGTGCGTAAACCACGCGTGAAAACACACAACGGTAAGTACGGGCTCCCTATACTCGGCACGCTATTCTCGGAACAACCGTTCAGCCATTTTATCGATAACGAAGGATTGATTTACTCGGATAACAGCACGCTTCGAAATCGATACGTCGAGCGTGTTACATACGCGCACGCATGCACGCGGGTGCTATGTGTAAGATCGTCCGACTACACACAATGCGATTAACGTTCGTTTCACGACACAATCGCGGTTTACGTACTCCGTGGAATCTTTATCATACATCATCGCGGCGCGAGGGATTGGGAAATTCCGATACCGGTTTTCACGAGCGCAACGTTTTACGCACACAAATGACCCATAAACTCGCCGATCGCGATAGAAAATCTCGAGATATTTATTTTCTCTTTCTCTTCTATCCGGCACGCGAGATTACGAGAAACGATGGAAGTCACAATGCTTTATTGTCCGCGAGATTTATGTCTCATTCTTCGTCGGCAGCGATTTTATGGGAGCGCATTCGTCAATTGGCTCCGCGTGCGATTAGAAATTAAAGGGTTATTCACATTTGAATGTTGGATTTTTATTAGACGGTCACACGTTGTGCGACTGAATCGCTTGGATTCCCGTCCACCTTGTTCTCATTGAGCTTTGTTGTATACGCGGTGCAACGCGCTCTTTCGACAAGTACATTCAAACGCGTTTATTAATTCGTATCCCGATGGCGTCTCTCATCCGACAGTGTGTCTCGCGTATCTCGCGAAGGATACCGCGTGATACGTATCCGCGAAGAGAGTCCTTGGGGCGCCGTATCCTTTAAGGATAAGGACGGAACTTTGGGAACGGCAAGATCTTTAGGACAATTTAGCTAGCACGCAGTTGTTGGGAAGTAGGGTACTGGACGTAACGAGGCATAGACGAACAACTTTCGCTTATCGATCCGCCGGCTATACAACAGTTGAAGTATAGAGCGCGACATCAAACGGCTTGTTTGTATAGAACCGAGTAATAATTCAACCGTCTATCCCGCTTCTTGCCGTAACGATATTGCATAATAAGGGCCGTACAAAAATCATTAATGACGTGCGTCAATGTGACGCAGGATCGATTTTCCGATACACACGTCGTTGGTATCGTCGAAAACCGCGAAATTAAGAGTGCGACGCAAGCGTGTGGCGAGCAACGGACAACCTTGGCACGGAGAGGGATAAAAAATTATATTACATCTAATTTCTTCCGGCAAATTAGTCGCAAATTACGGTTGACGTAAAAGAGATCAAGAGATCAGTAGATCCGCATATGAAAAAAGAGGAGAAAATAAGAAAAAATGGGAGAGAAAAAGAAAAATCAACGAGGACTACTAATTACAGGGAGCAACTGTCGCGCGCTGCGCGAAATGTCGCAAGCCCCGCGGGATGTTGCAACTATCCGACAGCGGAGTCGCCGTCGGAGGAAGCCATTCGATTAATCACTCAATTAACGTAAAGTAAGACGGGCGTATTAGCATAAGGAAGGTAAGTAAAAGGGAAAATCTAGTGTCTACATGCCTACGGGCTATTGAGATAGATCGTCTCCCAAGCGAGGCCAGTCGACCGGCCGGTCGCTCGCTCGCTCGCTCGCTCGCTCACTCGTTCAGGTTCGTTCACCTTCCACCAGCTCGACACACATAGCCCTGCGAGTGCCTTCGTTGCACCGCAAATTCGACGTACTCTCAAAGGCAGTCGAGGCACGTGGCCGATCTACGGAGCGAATACTGGTCATCGCGAATTCCGTGTCGCGCGGCACAACGGCGCTTCATTCAGACGATGCACGTAATGCGACATGCGTATGGTGGAGAGAAAATCGCAATTCGCGGTCTCTACGCGGAGAGAATTTTACAGCAAAAATTACTGCGGGACTTTGTAACCGCGAAACGGGTCGACATTCTGCAGTAATTCACTATCCTTTCGTTTTATATGTGCTACTTGTACTTTAGGAACCGGAATGTACTATTAAAATACTCGCCATGTGCTTCTAGCGAAATTTACTGTGTTCCTTGGCAAGATAGACTATACACTGGCAGTCTATTTCTGGACTATTACCAACACAGTAAAATCGAAAAAAAATTTATATGAAAAAGAAAACTATAATATTGTTTTCGTGTACGGAACAGTTTTCCACGAACTCTACGAGCTCGAAACGCCTGCCTAGTTTTTTCGATAATTTATTCAATCGGTATATCTAATAATCAAATCAGATAAAGAATAATACTTTCCGACATTCCAGCGCCTTTTTCCACTTCTAGATATAATTATTAAGAAAAATCAATAAATAAAATTGAAGGAGTCACGTATTCCGGAAATTTCAGAAAACGTACAATTAAATTACTCGACATAACGCGGCAATTAATATATCCTTTTCATTTTGGATCGATCCCTCTAGCGTGTCTCCGTAGCTCAATAGCCGTGAAACAACCGCCACTTCAGCCGAGGGCTAATTTTGCGTTTCAGCACACACATACACTTTGCGCGCGATTATTCTACGACGTTTGCTCACGTGCGCGACTCGCGCACACATCTAAACGTGCGTCGTCGTCGTCGTCGTCGTCGTCGCCGACGTCGTTGCCGACGTTCGTAGCTCGTAATAGAGATGCGATCGTTGCGTCGTTATCGCGGCCGATAGATTTATTTCATACGCGAGCGCCTAGTCCCACTTAGCGACGTCCTCGAAGAACGTGGCGGCAGGTTGAACGGAAAAATGGGGCCTCCTTGACACGAAACCGTCGACTTCACGCACGCTCGCGTCGCTTTTACATAACGACCGCCGACGTATGTCGGTCTGGACTCTCTCTCTTTCTCTACCATAACCCTTGGCACGGACGGTGCGGTCCGAGCAATTATTTTCGTCATCGCGGAACGGGCGCAAGAACCTCGGATTGGCTATTTGTAAACAGAATTGTTTGTCAACAACCATCGGCTCATTACGCACCGGGCACACGTTACGTGTCTGCCAAGCGCTTTGCACGCGCGCGACCGTTCAACCCTCGACCCGGTTGCTTCCCTGCGCTCTTCGTTCTCTTCCTATTTCTCGTTTTTTCTCTGTCTTCTCTTTTTCGTCACGATTCACCTGTGTCCACGAGAGAGAGAGAGAGAGAGAGAGAGACGCACGAACACACGTGGCACCGTCGAGAAAAGTTCTTGACGCGCAAGCTGTGATAATTAATCAGAACGGCACTCGTTACCGCGAGAGTAACATCGCCCGGCTCAATATTGCATTATGCCTGATAATAATTTATTATGACACGTTAACGAGTTTGCGCGCTAAGAAGCATCTTCGCGACTAGTTTATACGCCCTAAAGCGTTCCACCTACTACTCAACAGGCTGACTTATGGTCTATAATAAGTATAAACAATATCGATCTCACATACTGCACGCATATCGTAGTACGTTCTACGTCTATTGATAGAAATATTGCCGATAAGAGAACGCATTAGAGGAGGAAGAAAATCGTATCTTACTGCAAAAAAGCTTCTACACTTAATCTAATTATTTTATCCTTTGAACTGTGTGCTGTATTACTTAGAGAGTCGATGCACGTGCAATTCTCGCGATTACATTCTTTGATATAACAAATTTAGAAAAGTACGGTGGAAAAATTGTACGACCACAGAGAACACGGAGCATAAAATTATATATATGAGGCTGTAATCCCCATACGCGCGCGATACAACTCTATTCACGAATGCTTGTTGGTGACGTAACGCCTGCGAGATACCGATACAAGAGGAAGGAAAGGAAGGTAGAGGAGGAAGAAGAAGCAGCACCACCGCGATACTTTCTCCGGAATAATCGGCTAGGAGTTCTTTTCCCGCTTAACGTCCGCTGGCAGCGTACCAACTCTCGAGCGCGCCGTGAAAGTCGTAAGTAATATTCATGAGGGAACATATCACGGCGGCTTTGATGGTTTCTTCCGGTCGCTCGAGCGTCCCCCGGTTTGGCGGCGCGTTACCGCAGAGCCGTTCGCGAGCCGAACGAGTGGATAATTTCGCACAGGCGAGGAGGTAAACAGGCCAATAACTCGTGTCTGCGGTCGCCACCCTTTGTTTTCCACGGCTGCACTTGCTCTCTTACACTCCTCTCTCCGTTCCGTCATCCCTCTTTCTTCCATTCGCGCCATGCCACGGGCAGGGCTCGCGATTTTCGCCCGCGGGAGAGAAAATGCGACGGCCAGAAGGGCCCGCTCCTGTGGCGGACTCCTCCCGACCCCGCGGGACCCACGTGGTTCCGCCGCATGGGCGAATCAGCGAGCGTGAAGCCGCGGCTAGCTCCAGCCGGCGCGCATCTTTCTTCGCGCGCAGCGGAACCGCAAGCGTTATCCCACATCACGCCGCGAATGCATCACGCGAGACGCGCGAGGATAAACGACGGTAACATTGTAAGCAGGGTTCAAATGGCAGAGAGAGAGAGAGAGAGAGAGAGAGAGAGAGAGAGAGAGAGAGAGAGAG
>NW_022639473.1:2221786-2272046 GCF_010583005.1 Odontomachus brunneus
AGAGAGAGAGAGAGAGAGAGAGAGAGAGAGAGAGAGAGAGAGAGAGAGAGGACAGGAGAGAGCGAGTCCTGGACTGCTTGCGTTCGGATGGTGTTACGCGGTGATGAATTAACGCCCCGAACAATTTTCAGTAAACGGACGTTAACGCGCGGAGATTCGTCATTATGTCACATGTATAACTCGTGCTCTTGATATTAATTCAGCACTTTTCCGCCTAACGAAAACTGTCGAGTGCAAGAGATAATATACAATGAGTTGCAAAAAGGAGGCTTGAAATGTATGCGCGCGAAAACACGGTGAAATTATCCTCAGAAACGAGGCCGGGGTGGCGCGCAAATATTTCTTTCTCCCACTTATACTCGTATAGCCGACTAAAGAAAACACACTTTAGTTCGCCTTTTAACGACGTTGCGTAATGACTGAACGTTTTTGCTATCACCTGTGTGATTCGTCCGATAATTATTAATGGAAAAGTTGTGCGTTAAGTACCGGTGTGCATTCAGCCGTGACCTAAATTTCGCGAATTCTTTGTGATAGTATTTTTATAATAAATAAGCGCGCAAACAAATTTTCGCGGCAACGGGCTTCGCAACCGTCACGTACTCTGAGCTTCCTCATATCGTACACGATCACATCGATTGCACATCGTGTAACAATGTGTATCGGCTTGAGTGAAGACGAAACAAAAAGAAAGTTCAATCTTGCAGACATCATATTGCATATTAACAGCAACACTTTTCACGATTCATATTAATGTAATGATATTCATATTAATGTAATGATAAGAAAAATAAAAAATGTATAATAATGTGCTACGATAACGAAGCATTCGAACGTAAACGGCCAGAGGTAGAGCGATAAGATCCACAAATTTCTCTCGTTTCAATCGCGCGATTCGACGAGATTCCACGCGGAGGAATGCCGTCGCACAAGCGCCGCGAAATAAGTCTACATCTGGTGAAGGCTCTTTCCTGATGCGCGCCGACAGAGGAATCTTAGCCCTAGGCGACGCTATGTTTATAACACGCCACCTTATAAACGCTCATAACACGCGTCTCGCTCGTGTGTCTTTATATAACGTGCGGGGATGTATCGAGCGTGAAAGACAGAAGGCACACGAGAGCTGGGCGAGAAAGACGGCGGTGGAATACCGAATACGTGGTGCGGCGGTGCCGTCGCTCTCGCACTGCCTGCTCCCAATGATCTTTCCGGCGTTACTTACGAGCGTGCACGACATTACTGCGCCGTGTCGCAACGTGCCGTACAATGCGTCCATTAATCTCGTTTCGCAGACGAAATAACACGACGGTTTGCTCGCGCAAGAAAACGCCGTTTATCCCCGTTAGCGCCGCCGTCGGCCACCTGATATTGGGTCCGGTCCTATTTATCGTCACCTTGACGCGTAATTTATCAGCGCGTCAAGTAGCCACGGCCGATTGTCCGCGTCTTGATCGACGCGTCGAGTAAGAAACGTTATGCAGGTCGCCGGAACGACAATCGAAAACGAATCAGGTGTACACCTGTTACACGCGCGCACTTATCATCGTTGCTTCCGGATACTGTCTTAATGCCGCGCGAGAGCCCGGCGGGTAAGTATGCGAGCGCTCATCGAGTCGGATTTAATCGACTTTCGGCGAAAATTCCGACGTAGAAACAGACGCGGCGCCCGCATAACGGTGCAATCGCCCCGCTGCATCGCGTCGTCGTATTGTACATTCGTATTATACATTCCGTCTTACGTAAGCGCTCGCATAGATAACGACCCGGCTGCACAATGGAAATAGACGTGCATCGATAACATAAGTACGATAAGGCGAATACAACGCGACCGATAATGATGACACGATAATAATCCGCGGGCGCTTTTAATTTCCAGCGGACTTACGAAAGCGATTACGCGACAGTTCCTCCGCGCCGTTATCGCATAATGGCGGTAAAACCTCGATGTTGTACCTCAGGCGGGAGGAATGTTTATCGTCCAGCAGAGATCCGCGCGCGAAATCTTTTCAGAAGCTATCGATGCACCTCGAATGCAATCAATCTTCCGCGAGAAGGACCGCGGCTCGCGTGAAGCGGTAATAAAGTGTCCGTCCGTCCGGTTCTCCGTCCGGAATAGAAACATAAGAACGCCTGCCTTTTCTTTTCTTTTCACCGGTCCTGCGCGCCCCCCAGTCGTCATAACGTGACGGTAGCCGTGGTGGAACAGCTGCAATTTCCAGCATTCAAGCGCGTTACGACCGTCGCAACTTGCTCGTACGAGCGCGCGTGCATGCGACCGCATGTGCCCTACACGAAGCACCTGACTCGCGAATCCATCCGCCGCGATATAAATCTGCCCGATAACGTGCGAAAGAGGAGGGTACGCGCAAAAAGGGCGCGTCGGCGATTTCGCAAGACCGACTACTCGCGCTCCGCAGCACGTCAGCTGACTCGCGATCGATTCGAGCACGGATACTCGATAATCGCGAATTACTCCCCGCGAATCTTCCCGGACGCGCGAAACGACGCAGTTTCCACGATAACGTGCGCGAAGGGGAAATCCTTATCCGCGTGTGTAACGTCCACCGTGTGATTTCGCGATAAGCAATTCGCCGAGGTTCGTCGAGTCTCACGAACTACGTTAATTGAAGTCTCGCAAATTTCCGAGCCCGGGAAGAGCTCGGGAATTCGCGGAGCAGTCTCTCTAACGGAGAGACAAAGAGAGATCTTCAACGTGTACCGCGAGGGGATAAATTTTACTTGATATTTCTCGACGGGCCAATCCGCGCGCGATTGGCCGCACGGCACTACTAGCGGAGAATCCCCGTTTCCATTTGAGACGGAGACAATTTCCTCTCGCCGACTACGTTTCTCCCCTGCGAGTTAGCTTCCTGCGCAGCGAGGGGAGGGACAGCGTGTGTGTATGACTTACCACTTTCACGAAGATGCGCGGCGGAGGACACGTTTATGTGTGTGTGTGTGTGTGCGCGCGCGCGCGTGCACGCGTGTGCGGGGGAGGCTCGCAGCACGACGAAGAGAGGAACATTTCTACCGAGCCTACTACGTGTCGTACATCACACTGTCGCATTCCATAGCCGGCACGATAAATACGCTTGGCGATATAAACGCCGTATAATGACGATCGGACTTGTCCCCTCGCCGCCCTCTCCTTTCCCTCTGTCACTCTCGCGAAGACGACGATGGTGGCGTGGCATAACGAGTACTGTTTCATCATCGCGAGTTAATATAACACACGTCGACGGAGAGCGGCGAGCGCGTGATGAAGATGGTGCGAAGGAGGAAGACGGAGTTATCCATTAATTGCGAGCCATCGTATCTCTGACGTCCGCGACTTTTACGAGCGAGTGAGCGAGCGAACGGCGGCGCGATTAAATCACGGGAGTCGAATTAAAGGTAATTAATGAACGCCGACGAGAAAATCGTCGTTCCGCGTACACATCTCATGTCCCTCGTTTCTCTTCTTTTTTCTTTCAAAACGATTATTATGGTGACGTTTCTTCGCACTCGCTACGAAGAACAATTCGCGCACGAACGATGGAAGCGATGACGGCGAGAAGAACACCTCTTCTAACTCGTAGAAGCGAGCTACGCGACGGGCATAATTAATTTTTAATTAGGGAAGCGCCGGCTCGTTAGGATCGGCCATCGTTTGAATGAGAAAAGAACGTCGATCGCGTGCACGCGCGTCTGTCGAAATTAATAAACGTGAAAACGGACGTGCAATGGAGGCAGCAGCAGCACGCGGCGAGAGAACACATGGAAGACCTGTGGAAAAAGGAGAGAGAAGAAGAGAGAGAGGAAGAAAGAAGGAGGGAGAAAGAGAGAGAGAGAGAGAGAGAGAGAGAGAGAGGGAGAGAGAGAGAGGGAGAGAGAGAAAGAAAGAAAGAAGGAGAGAGTCGAGAGCGCAAGGCTGTGCGGGGATGCAGGTGCAACAGGCGTAGCGCACAATGGCGTCATTAGGGCGACTTGTTACCGGCAAATGGCAATGCAATCACCGAGTCACGTTCTATAAATACAACTGATGACTCTTGACTCGAAGGTGTGTCCCCGGGGCAGGTCGACAAGGAGGGAAAGACTCGTCGCAGTCGGCCAACGTGACCGACAATGTGTGGAATACGCGAAAATTTTTATTGACTTCGCACATCCTCGTCATTCATGCCGCGGAGAATATGTGCCGGAAATTCCTCTGAATCGCTCGACTTCCGCGATTGCGATTTACTATTCATTTTTCGAATTCACGCGTATTCGATATTCTGCGAAACTGAATATGCTGGCTATGGTATATCGTAAAATTATGATGCACTCAAGAAAAGTGCGAATAAACTTATTTGCAGGTGCGTAAATTTGAATCCCGTTTAATTAGAGAAGGGAACAGGCGCGAACAGGACCATAGGAAATCAGAGTTTATATTTACAGTATGGTGTATGTATCGCGCAGAGACGGCCGAAAATGGGATTTAGCACTCCCGCCGAATAGATCCCGGGCGCTAACGCGACGCGAGAAGTAAATCCCCAGCAATAAATCCCGCCAACTCTCTCCAAGTGAATTCGCGCGCCCTCCGCACCGCAGAATCCCTCGAGAATGTTCGGCTCTCGCTTATGCTGAAACGACCCGACGCGCTTTTAATAACTAGAGCGATCTATTCTTCTCTCTCCTGCTGTTACGTGACAAACGCCGACCAACGACGCGCCGCGGTTCGCACGTGCGCGCGAGTTGTTACACGTAACGTGGCTCGTGCGATTTACGCGCACTTCGCGCGTAAATTACAACGTGAGACGGGTCTCGCGCGGCATTACATATTCGTCGCGTAAACAATTCCGCCAGCATTATTTTGTCACGTGCACGCGGAAAGATAGCGGACTCCGGTCGACTTAAGAACTCGTTGAAATCCACGCAGACAGTATGGCGACTTGGTCAAGGTGACCCAAGACTCATGACTATGTGTTTCGTCTACATATTTATTGCCGATTATTTTTCCATTGTTTCTTTCACAATAAACACATGAACGATTCGCATGGTTGACACGCGAAAGCCTTGGACTGACTTGAGCCGGTTCCTCCTATTTAACGAGCTGATTTTTCCTATGAACGATCATCAACGTTGAGACATTACCGGCCCTGTCCCTGTTTTTGATTATACACATTGATACAGCGACTAGATACTCTCGTACATCGTGTCGTTGCAACGAACGAAATTCCCGATTCTTTACGATTTACCGAATGGCTGTGAGCGTTGAATCACGACGCAACGAGAAAGCGCGATTTGGCGGAGCGCCGATGAAGTACGAAGTGCTCGTTAATAAAAAAAGCGGGAGGAAACGTTTTTCAGGAGTAAGAGAAAGCTCTCGTAATCTGTTCATTATCGCAATTCTCGTTCTATAAGAATCATCGTGAAAAACGGTTCTACAGACGCTACTAGTAGATGATTACGCGGCAACATGGAAACAATGCGTATTGAGTTTATTCTTTTTCTCTTTGTCGACATGTCTACGAAAATCTATCTCTCGTCGTGGCAACTATAAATTCCGCGAAATATATTAAATAAATACTACAATTAATACTACAATCATCATTATTTCTGCGATATTTCGCAAGTGTCTCCATTATTTCTCTCATTCAAACGTCTCAGAAGCATATCCCGAGTCGAAATGTTGATCCTATATTAACCTCACAAATTCTGACAAATTTGAAAGATTAATGGGGAATCTTGATGTATAAAATGTAATACTATGCAGACTAATATCTTACCTTGATGCTACAAATGATTTAAAAAAATATCTGCTGGTAACAGCCTGTTTCCAGGTCCTGCGCTATAAATATTTTTAGAAAATGGATATATTTAGAATTATTTAATATCTGATTATTTCAATATTCTCTTTTTCTTTCCATCTGTATTTCATTGTGATTTTTAATTTCAACTGAGTAATATAGTAATTATGTAACTTACTCAATTATAGAGTTCGCGAAATAAGCAAATATTAAATATATAAATTATATGTATAGATAAACATTCGTGATTAAATAAAACTGCAACATTTTACTTTCTCATAATCTCTTTGTTATTACATTATTTTTATTGACGTTGAAAAATTCGATGTAATCCAAAGCTGCAAATCGAATAAAGAAGTCGGAGCTGTAAGGGTAAAAATAGCAGTAATCTGTCCAATAATACTGTGTTCCGATGGATATTTAAAATTGCACGCGTATTTTTGTGCATTGCATTAACAGTGATAAATAGAAGGAGAATAAGAATAGAAGAAAATAGAAGAATATTGATTTCTGCTTCTTAAAATACGCGAAACTACCGCTAAAGTAAGAATATTCTATGCACGTTTATTTATTGCGCGTTTCAATAACAGAAGAAGGCATTGGCATATGGCAACCGAGACATTACTTAATAGACGCATTATTGGACGCAAAAAACCAGCACTTGTGAGACTTAGACTAATTCCTAATTTTCGACTCGAGATATCCTGTCATTCTCACTTCTCAATCATCAAATATCTCGCATACGGAATAATTTAACACACCTTGAAATACACGATGTGTCGCTGCCCGCGTCCCGGCAACCTGCTTCCTCCGTCTCGCCTGCTCCGCACAGTCCGTCATCGTGGCACTGACACTGACACTCGCGTGAGTACGACGATTCGATCGGAGAAAAACACTAATTAATTAATATACGAACTAACAAACACGCCGACCAAAGCCCGATTAAATATTTCACGAGTCCACGGAAATGATAATTCACCGATACGACACATTCCGCGTCGAGGCGTGTGAATCGTTCGTCGGCGCGAGGCGTAATAACGCGCTTATAGGTGAACATGCGGTGCGCGACAGTACCAAAACAATACGCAAAAACATCTGGCGCGCGACCGTTAACCGTCACCTTCCGTCAATAGCGTGTACGCTGGCCGGCCGGGAGATCACAACAATCAACGTATATCGAAACATTTTAGATCTTTCGAGCACCCGTATTTATCAAGACTGTACGCGCGCTACGGGCCCGTGTCGATATTCAGATACTATTCTAAGTCTCGCAAGTGCTGATTCGTGTATCTAATTAATGCTCATTAAGCTACAGGTATCTCGTCGGCACCTACCAACGCCTTCCTTTCACTTCTGTTTCAACAGTTATTGTTATTCCATCGAATCTAAATTAAAACTTCTATTAAGCACAGCATTATTGGACGTATAACTGGTACTTTTATCTTTTTACAACGGTTTTCTTTTTATTCCTATGGAGTCTTCGAAACCTATTGAAATTCTCAACGCTAATAAAAAGTAATAAAATTACGGAAAAGAAAAACTTGTTGTTTCATTTACGCATTATACAACTCTATGTTTTATCGTATTTGTTTATCGCGCATTTTATATTTACGCCGAGTAAGTTACATAATTAATACCATGCTTATCGAAGTTCTAAGACAAAATTATATGCAGGTGGAGAGAGAGTATCGAAATATTAAATAAATTGTTGACTAATTTTCTATGCTTCAACACGAACATCTCAATATTAAGTAATCACAAAAGAAAAAATGTAGCATAAAAAGATAATAAATAAAAAAAATATATAACAATAAGATAATAAATATAAAAAAAATATATACAAAGACAGAAATATATACAGGGTGTCCCAGAAAAACCTTCAAAGCTTTCGTGAAGGCATAGTACGGATTGAGGTGAACATAAAAATTCTATATTATTTTATATACGAAAGCTTCAAAGATTATTCTGAGGTATTCTGTGTAGAATATATTATATAGATTATATCATATGCAGATGTTATATAAATATAGATACAGTGTGTCCCAGTTTTCACGGTTTTAATTTATACCGACAGACATAACGCAGTATAATAATTTAGAATTAATTTTTCCTCATCAAAAATGTCGAAAAAATCATTATTCATTGCTTTTCAATTTTCAACATATTTTCCTAAGGCCCAAAGTAAAATTCTGTTAAAGCAAAATCTACTTGAAATCTACTTGAAATTTATAGAGGAAAACAATTTTGTTATCCATTTGATTATTCAAAGTTTAGTTTACGAAAAGTTCTATTTTTGGGTTGTTTGAATCTCAGAGACTACTTTTAACTCAGAATTTTCCTTCTAAATTGTTTAGAAAACCTAGTACAATATAAATTAAAGTTACGAAAACTTGAACACCCTATATGTTGAGATTTTCCTTTGGTTCCTCATTTCGGGAGAATTAGCAGGGCTAGGTAGAAGAAAAATTTTGACCTGAAGTATCATTCGTGAACAATAGATATTTGTCGTTCGAATACAAGAAAAATGCCCGTTTCGCCTAACGGACCACGTTGGAGAATTCTTTAGAAATATGCGATGCAATGCATAGGAATCCGTAGAAATACATAGAAGAAAAAGTAACAGCCATGAGAGCTTTTCAACACGCGTCGTTAAATTTCGACATGCGAATCAGGAAAAAACGAGAATCTCGTTGTCTAAAAAATTGCATTTTCTGTCTATTGACTTTAAAAAAATATTGTAATAGCGCGGAATCGCTCTAACTGTTCCGCAGTATTCGTTTTTCGATACAACGAATATTTAATTTCATTTAACTTCATGAATATGGTCATATTTAATTTTAATTATAACACCTAATTTCTCATTTTCACCTAAAAATTCTATTTCGCAATGATCGAAAAAAAAATAATGCGCAGACTGCTTGGAAGAAATGACCGCGCGATCGATATACGAGCGAGCGTCGACACGGTATTTCGTCGGAGTCTCAGGATGGAAAATCACTTTTGCAACTTTCTCTCCAATCCACGCGGGACACCTTGTAGAGATCAACAGCTGTATCGGCGCGGCAGCAGGTAAAGCCGAAGTTGAGCCGTCTTTGCTGGTCGGGTGCCAGCAAAAGAGAAAGGGTGAAGGAATAGTGGGACAAAGGGACGGGTGTGCAGGGTCCGTGGCCAGGGAAGGGAACTCGCTCGCTCGCACGGAGGAGAGGAAGAACGGCGGGTAACAAAATGACCCAGATGCTTCGGGGGCCCGCCCGGGCTTGGTCCGCGTCGGGCAAAAGTGGCCGCACGAGAAACGAAGGTAAAGGAGGTTGGGTACATCAAGGTGCATACGGCGCGTCGATTCTCCCTGCACCGTTCGAGATACTTTCGGATACGTCGTGAGAGAGAAAGAAGTTTTGGGGACTGATCTCTGACCCTTAAAATACAAAGTTGTCGCTAAGATGGAAATATTCTACATTTAAATAAGCGGAATAAAATAAATTATTTTTGTTTTCAACAAACATTCTTATTTTTCGAACACTTATTCTAGATCTCCGACGTATACCGTCTTCGTATTCCGTCTTCAGCGCTTTACCAGCTAAATTTTTCGCGACGCCTCGCACGCCGAGGCTACACTCAAGCTCGACTAATCTAAGAACGTAAATTGAAACGCTTGAAATTTTCATTTCCAGCTCCGAGGTCCTCGAGGATATCAAGGACGTAGAAAATTTATTTCCACTCACACCGCACGGTTTTTAATATGTGCGACGTGACGCGCGGGAGAAACGATGACGACGGCAGCGGCGTGCATCACGCGCGCACACAGAGGAGGAGAACGGAGGAGGCGAAGCAGGAAAGAAGGCAAGAAGGAGATAGGAAGGTGAATACTGACGCGAGAAGAGAGCGAGTGGCGAAAAAGAGAGAACTCGGTTGAGCAGGGCGCGGCGGCGTCGCAGTTAAAGCACCGTGCAGAAATTGTACGTAACGTTAAAGTTGAGTAATCCGGCATATAGACAACTCGATTTAATGAGCCCGTACTCGAAGGAATGACATCTCGATAATGAGCTCTAACGCACGGCTGCGCACGCTTCATTACCTACAAGCGCCGACAGGCTGAGAGAATCCGCAAGACCAGGTGTTGGTTTTGCAAGAATACGGATCGGAGAGGACTGTGTATTCCCGTATGATCGATCGCCGCAACTGGTTGCACGTACAACAGCCATTTCGCCGTGTGCAATCTCGCGGCAATTTCTAGGGAGTCGCAGTAGCACGTGCCGCGATTCAAATCGTGAAACGCAAAATGCCGGTAACGGACTACCGTGTGAAGTTTCAAGAGATGATATATACGCGCGTTCTTCAAGCGAGACGAACACGCGGCGGCGACGACGACGACGACGGTACGTACACACGTACTGTTTCCCGTAAAAAATGGGCACCTGCGTTTTGCGCGTTTCACGCTTTCAGTTTCTCGCCGTGGTGTGCGAGCCGACTCTTACATCGCGTTGCGTCGCGCTGCGCTGCGTTGCAGCTCGTTGCAACGACGTACGGCGCGTCTCTCTGTGTGCGCATCTCGTAGTACTACTATCGCGGGACCGGAGAGGAAAGGCGAGAGCCTGGCGGACAAAGCACGTGACGTCTGGCTTCCCGCCGTCCTTGCCTACCACGAAGACAGAGGTTGCACCGAGGGGACGACGGAGAGAAGAGCAGAAGAATAATATATACTTCTCACACAGAAAGACAGAGAGAAGCACGTCCGACCGACAGACCGACCGACCGACCGACCGACCGACCGCCTGTTTGCCTGCCTGCTTGCCTGCGGCAAGAAAGAGACGAACACCAGAAGAGAGGAAGACCCGACCCAACCTCGAAGCGACGTTGAGAGTTCATGGAAATGAATGCGGCCCATGCGCCGACGTTGCTTTCCGGCACAACCTCTCCACAAGGAGACGACTCTCAATGAGAACCGCAACAGCGCGAATCTATTCCTTTCTCTTTCTCTCTTTCTCGTTGGTGCCACGAGATTCCCGTTTGGGAACTTTCAAGAAAATGGAACAGAAACGTTTGCGCGGGAAAATCAACGAGACTGCGGTCTTCGAGCGCCGCCGTCGTTGATCGATCCTTTCACCAACAAAAGAAAAAAAGAAATTGCCTCCAAGTGTGCGAAAAGTTACTTGCGTATTACCGATCGAAATGTACATTTCTATCTTTCTCGCCAAGCAATAAATCAATCACTAGTGCAATTTCGCGTGCTTTGTCTCGGCATTCCTGAGATAATACTCGACAAGTCGCCCGTTGAAGATACAAACGAGACTCTTTCCTTGTTTAATTTTTTTCTTTTTTTAAGTGTATAATGCGTATACGATCGGAATCTCGTCGCGCTATAATATGGAATAAATCGCTTATCGCGGAATATGCACGAAAATCGTATCCAGGATAAAAGGATTGGCAGAGTCCATCGAGTACGAACGATCGATCGGAGCTGCCTCTCCCACGCGGCGTGAAACGCAATTACGCGCACAAAATGCTCTCTTTAGCCACGGCGCGGCAGCCTCGAATCGAGTTTCGTTAAAGGCATGAGAGAAGAGGCGGTTTATTTTTATTTCTGTCTGGCGAGCGCTAAATGAAAATGGGTCGAGGCGTCTGCGCTCATTTGCGCGCGAGCGCGCCCTCCTTTTATTTCGTTTCCGATGCGCGCGCGCTGCGCACAAAAGGCCCGAGAATGTCCCACGAGAAACGCACGGTCGTATGCCATTGTGTATTTCATAATAAGATGAAGAATGTCACTGTGAGGATTCGAAGATTTTTCATTCGACGATAGCCAGAGTATTGGACCAGCTGAATTGAGATCTCTATAAAAAATCGAATATCGCTAAATATTACGTAGTTTTCAAAATATTACGTAGAAATAGTACAATTGACTTTTCCGCTTAAGAAGTACGATTTGGCAAATTTGATATACGAGCACGTGTCGCAATTTTAAACATACAAAAGGCAAAAGTTTCGTATACACGGAGAGTGTGTTATAGTGAAAGTTAGTAGAAGAATTTCGTAACTGAAGAATATAGTGAAGAATATAGTGACATTCTGCAATGACTATCATATTTCATATTTTAAAAAATATGAAATATTTTAGAAATTAAAATATGCTATTGAAAAATTTGCAATGTTTCAAAATTTACCATGTTCCTTAATAAGATAAACCTTACTAATAATTCGTTTCTGCACTACCAGAGCCATAGCAAAATTGAAAAGAATTTAAATGAGAAAAAAAAACGTTTATATATACTATTCTCTCCGTGTAGTGGAAAGTCGAATACGTAACTTCACGGGCGACGGTGGAGACAATCGAAACATGAAATCGTCCCGATAGGGCAAAATAGAGCAAGTGGAGTTTCCGTTTCTTCCTTCTTTAGAGTTCGTTCGCAGGATCGATCGGCGAGAGAGCGCGCGATAGCGCCTTTCTCCATTACGGGGAAGTAATAAGCAAGAAGTTCGGGCGAGCAATCGAGCATTCGTATTTGGAGACCTGCTGCTCGTTGTTAATATCGCCAAAAGAGCCGGCTGGAGGCTCTTCAGTGGGCCAGGGCTTTGCGAAAATCGCCGGTCCGAGTTTGGCCTTCGCGGCCGCGCCAAGAAAGAAGGGACAGAACCGGCGACGAAGGCGAGCGAGATGAAGATAGGGTGGGAGGGAGAAACGGACGGGGAAAGGGGGCGAAAAAAGCCGGGACCGGAGCGGCCGGTGGGGAAGGGGAGGCGCGAGAGAAATGCGTGGGAATTGAACCATGTGGTCGGCCGACTGGTCCGCGAAATATCGCGTTGCGAAAGTGCGCGCGTATACACGCACGCGCGCGTGAACGGCCGTATAATAAGCGAAATACGAAAGCACCGGCGACTCCACGGATCATACCGGGGTACACACGAAGGTGCGCGAGCGCGAGACCGATGCACATATTATACACTATCTTTCGAGGTCACGGGGAATTTCAAAGAAAGAATCGCGCGGGATAATTAGAGCCTCCTTTCATGGGGCAACGCCGTTTGGCAGTAACGAGCTCCGGAGCTGTGTCGGCTAAAGACCGCCGCAACTCGAACAAAGCTTGGTATCTAACGGGGCGCTGTTGTACCTCTATCAAAATAATGCCCAAGTCGCGAAATAATGGAACTGATATATGTGTCGGAACAGAAATCCTTTCACGCGCGATAGAAAACTATCGTATAGTAATGCGCGATCGACGCGTGCGTGTTCCCGAGTTTTATTTGAAAAGCGCGTGTACTCTGACAGCACCCGCTCATATACTAAGATCAACGATATATCTATTCCAGATCTCGACGTTTGCCTAAGGCCTGCGAAGAATAGGTCGAACAAGAAGCCAAGTTCTAGGGATATATATCTGCGCGGACGATGGAGGACGAGACGACGCGAATGCAATACGACGTGTACGTGACGCACACGTGCTCGACTACGCAATGCAGCGACTCGCGATCAGCGAGATCAGCTGTTAGTTCACACCGCCAATTACGAGTCACGCGACTCTCGAGGTTCTTGTCCCGACTGACACACATGCGCATTGTGTGCCTACCTTTAATCGTCTCACGAGGCACCGCCGCCACCGCCGCTGTCGCCGTCGCCGCGCGTTTGGCGCCTTGTCCCGGCCCGTGCAGTCCACATTCCCTGCTAAATACTCGATTAACTCTTGACCCCCGCGTGATCGCGTTGTCCGAGCGACATTGCGCAATTTTTAGTCAGTGCTATTTTTGCAAGTGCGCGCCGGCGGTACTTTATTAGCGTGCCTCATTTTCGCGTCTCTCCACGCCGCTTTCTCAATATCCTCACGGCGCTCGTCGACCGTTCTCGACGACGAGTGTATTTTTATGAACGATTCTCGAATCGCAGATCTAGTTGGTATCCGTGTAAAACTCACACGAAGAATTATGAAATTCGTTGTTCATTCGCTCCGAGATTTCTAAATTGAAATCTGTTTTATTGGTCGTTAAATATTTTTCTTTAAAGAAATGCGAGAGAAAAATTGATAGGAGAAAAAAAAATACGCGAAAGCCGATGTCAGTTTAACGTTATCGTCCAGACTGAAAACCCAACAGCTACATTTCACGCCGGAGGTGAGATATGAATGCGGATCGAACAGCGAGCACGACCATCACGGCTGCTCGTATCAGCTGATACGCGGCGATGACGTCAACGCGTCTCGACGGCACAAAAATTATACGGTCGCTGTCGCACACGACGGGGCTAACGATTAAAGTCCCCGGCGTGACTAGGCGAACGGGCTGAGCCGAGTCG
This sequence comes from Odontomachus brunneus, assembly GCF_010583005.1. Taxonomy (NCBI): domain Eukaryota; kingdom Metazoa; phylum Arthropoda; class Insecta; order Hymenoptera; family Formicidae; genus Odontomachus; species Odontomachus brunneus. The sequence goes on from NW_022639473.1 coordinate 2,235,833, forward strand.
ATTGTGCGGATTTAGTTTAACCGTGGCGTGGGATCGGACTTTCACATGCTAAAATTAGTTTGTCGGGCCGAAGCGCGCGGCGATTCATAAGAGAGCTGCTAGCCGCCAACGTTGCGTAACGCCGCGCTCGCCGATTGAGTTTTATCGACGGATCTGTCGAGGAAGGAAGCGAAACGTCGTTTCCGGTGTTCCACGGATCAGCTGGAGCCGCGTGTTCACTCAAACGTTCGATCCTCCGGTCGGGAACGTCGGTAGCTCCGAAGCGCAGTACACTCTTTCATATCAAACATATGATTAACAGTTTCTAGATACGCACCAACGTTCCTCATTTGGCGAGCGTAAAGAGAATTTCTCGATGATGAGTACACGTGCACAAAGTTGAGCGAGAAACAAATTACGGCCCATCTGTGTCGTTTAAACGAGCGTCATTGCATGCCCGCGGTATCGTTCCGCTTCAAGTCTTACGGTTCGTATTACAGGAGGCAATCGGTATTCTCTACACGTTCGCTAATACAGATCGGGGAAGAAGGCGTTTACTCTCTGGGAGGAGATATAAATTATGCAATATAAAACATCTTGCAAGGCAAAAGGTCATGCAGTAGTGGTCTTATGTATATATATAGTAGTTGCATCATATCTCTCTCCTTTTTCTGACTGTAATATTATTATATAGCAAAGCTACTGCGGAGAAGTGAACGAGATCCCGCTTAATCGTATCGTCCGTAATCGAAGTTACGAGATCGTCCAAGGGGTGTATTTATTGGTGTAACCCTCCCGGCGTATTATCCCTAACGGTACTCCGCTCGGACCAGACTGTCGAACGAAATTCGTATACTCGCACAACGTCCCAACGATTCGAAATTGTTACATATCGATTGAGCGCGTCGCAGGAGTTCTCAAAGTTTAACGTTCGAAAGGAGGCAGGGCTCGCGTAATCGCAACTACGCGGTGGTACAAAGTAACAAAAGCGTGACCCACTCTTGCAATTTGCGACGGCAACGTCTGTTCTCGCTTCGTGAACGCAAGAGTGCGGCATAAGATTGATTTCGTGTACGCACGCCACGTCTCGCAAACGCACACGAGCGAAATGAGAATCTCGCAAATTTGGATGCATGGATGCTCTCACGATGATAATGATGACAAGAATGATAGTGGGGTGAAAAAAAAATATTTTGCGACTGATGATATGAGACACATCGCTCGTACAATAAGCAATCGTGCAATTGAAACTCGAATTAATCGTCATGCAATCTTCGTCGACTAGACTATCCGCGGAAGGAATCTTCACGCGCAAAATTGAGTCCGTGTTCGATGAGCTTCGTGTAACAATGAACCTCAATCCAAGACAAAAATTTGACTGTGATGTCTCACGACTTACTTGCTCTCTCTCTCTTTCTCTCAACAGAGAGAGTAAAAAATTTCACACTCACACGACGAATGTAATCAGGTGGATTTTACTTCTCGCGTATTATAGGCCGGAATATTTGTTCTCGCATCGAGACATGCAAGTATATAATGATTGTGCATTCCTTCTAATGTATCCATGGAAAGACGAGTGAGTATACGAAGCGATGAATGGATATGATCGTCATTACTTAAAGCTCCATCGACTCTTCCTCCAGCACAGGTAAGACTTATTGGAGGAAGCGGTTATTCGCTTCTTACAGTGATTCACATATCGAATGAGCAAGCGGCTACGAGGTATATGGCGATGACGATGACACTTTTCGCATGGATACAATTCTCATTTTCAACCCGAACGGATTGGTCACAACTCTTGCGATACGACGCCAAGTGTGCCTCCGCACATTCTCGTAACGGCACACTCGGCTTCATATACGAGAAGCTAATGCACCAGAGGTACAATGTACAGAAAACGTAATTCTCAACCCTAGACCAGAGCCGTGGTGTCTGTGTATGTATGTTATATATATGCATAATATGTATATGCGTATGTGTATGTGACTCGACAAATCTCATGTCTTCTTTCTCAAAATTATCAAAACATCTCGAGTTCAACGGCATTTGTTTATCGTACGTTCGAAGAGGAGCTGAAAGTTTCATGCGTCGCGCTCATTTATTACGTATATCATACGTTCGTTTGGCAATTAAAAGTTGAATATCTTGGATACTCTTATCGTGGCTCCACTAGATTATGATTTTACGATTCGAAATGCACTCGAGATTCGCACGACTCCGGTCGGTGGGCTAATGTGAAAAAATCAAACAGACCTTAGACAGTTTCTCGCCCTCGTGATGCGGCAGCAGCGATCTCAGCGACTGGAATCCGGCATTGATGCTTTGCATACGACGTCGTTCGTTGCTGTTGGCGATTTCTCGCCGCATTCGCTTCTCTTGCTCCATGTGGCTGCGCGGTGTGAGACGACCGATGTTGTTATTGATACCGTTGCCGTTGCTCAGCGCAACGTTCTGACTAGCAACCCGTCGACTGGCACCGACGTTACTCTTGGATTGCTGTTGCTGCTGCGGTTGCTCCACTGTGTCTACGACCGCGGCGACTGTCACCGTGGTGGTCACCGAGCCGTCTTCAGCTGTCTCAACGCTTCTATAACATATAAAGTACAACAAATTAAATGTTTGTACGTTATACTTTGGGATTTGTTGATATTTTGCCGCGGAATTGAAAAAATGCACAACAACGAGCTTCCGTTAGCACGGTTAGCGGAGGGTAACGTGATTGGCAGTCTAATAAAAAATTATTCTATTCTTCTTCTAAAGAGTAGAGAGCACTTTCCATTGAGTTACGTTAAATCGTCCGTAGATATTTTTGTATGTATACGCCATTCTTTCTAATCTGACGCACGAGTCGGATCGTGCAATGTGATGAACTCTGTGGTACAATACATATTTAACTGTCGACTTATCGATTACCTCAGTTGCGGTCAGCCGCACGTATTATCGTTATTGAAAAGAGAAAGGGAGGAAGAATAAGAGAAAGAGACCAAGAGAGATATGTCGATGCAGACATTCCCGTAGGATGATAAGCGGTCGCGGGTGAAGTATTTCGGTGCGACTATCAAAGAGATACGGCGGAGATACGAAGAGATATGGACAAAACAACGCGAGTGAAAGGCAAGAAACGACACCGACGCGTCGCTTGACACGCATGAAGTCGAGCCGTATCGTCGCATTTTCCGTCGCGGTCTCCGTACATCACGGAGGCTTTTAAGGAAATTGAAAACGAGATGCTGCGTCGTGGCTTTTTCTCGTCTTTTTTTTCGTTTTTATTTCGCCAAACGTGGCGGGCGACGGCGACAACTTGCGGACGGTTGAATTCGCGGTCAATGAAGCGAGACGTCGTTGACGGTTCTCGGTTGCATCAAACGCTTGGCTCGCGCGCGCTCCCAACCACCCTCACACGTGGCAGACACCTTCGTTCCGCGGTACTCGCGGTTTGCCAATACAATTATATATTTGACTAGATATTATTTTCATTTGGCTCTCGTCATCCTTTTTCTTAAATATAAACGTCGACTCGCATAATTTTGAAAATTTGGCAAGAGATTACCTGATATTACATGATCGCTAAATTATCACAATCTATCAATTCTAGAGGAAATGAATGAAATGTACGTGCTTTATCGAGTTTTACAAAGTCAGTCACATACACACGTGAGCAATCTTGAGAATTCCGTCGCGCATCAGCAGATATATTTCCGTCGTGCGTCTAATTTCACCGTTCCGCGGCGCAGTGAATTCCCGTCGAGTATAACACGCGCCTCCGTGAGGTCGTTATGGCATAATAAATAATACCGGCATAAAAGTGCATGCGCGCTATCGAAGCATCGTGCATGGATTTCGTCGTCGTGTGCAGATCAACTGTCCGCACGCTACAACGTGATGTGAACGCAAACTTTAATTAAAGCGTGAGTATGAAATATTTGTTAACTGTAAGCGCCCGGACATGTCATTCATCTTTATTGCGTTCGTGAGATAATCACGGCCGAAGATAAGAGCGATCACAGTTTGTAATGCGTGTGAGCACGACTTTAGATTTCACAATAAACGTCGTTAGTTTAGTAACTATATAAAAGTGATATACGACTGATCTCATCGACTTCCGTCATATCGGATAACGTTCGCTGAGTCTGTTACCGGTTCTGTCTGAATGGCAATTCTCTCGCGCGTGTCACCGAACCATTCTGATAAATACCGACGATTCATTAAAGGCGTTTTTTCGTTTCGTGATCACGATACCGTTTGGTTGGTTGGTTTGATCCACTTAACGCTCGCAACGCCTCGAGCAACAAAGATAGAATGACGTTCGCGGCGTTGCGAGCGTTAAATGGATAAAACTAACCAACCAAACGCTACCGTGGTTACGAAACGAAAAAAATGCCTTAAGTCATTCAGATTTGATAACCGTGCCAGAAACTTGCACGCATGCAGAAACTTGAAAAAACTGTATACTATAGTATTGTGCTTGTAGAAATAGCACCGCCCATATATCCTTACCCGATTCAGAAATCATGTGCGCATTAAAATTGACGCAACATTGCATTTCTTAAATTCATCAAAGATATATCGCCATTGTTAGTTGTGTTTGATCGTGCAGCTCGGTTTGCCCTAGCTAACTTATAAATGAGTTAGCCAAGTGCTTAATAATGCATTGCTCATTCCGCGGAATCGTAAAGTTGCAAGTGAAGTCAGTAAAAGGGGAAACAGCAAACAGCTGGAAAATTATACGATAACGAGCGGCGGTAAGGAAAGCAACGAGAGAAAGAGAGGCAGAAGGCGGGGGCAGATCGAGATGGCGGATATACCGCCGTGGATGACTCAGCAGGGAAGACCGTGACCTTGCTCTTTGCTCCGAAACAGTCGTTCGGCACATGTCTATATCGCGGGTCGATGTGAGGGCTATCTTTTACAAAATGATCGTAGAATTATCTTTGACTACGCCTTCCTGATAGAAGGCCTCTTTCACACGGGGTGTGTAATTATATCGTATTTCCGTATAAAATTATCGAAATTCGTTAATAAAGAATAATCGTGTCGGATCAAGTCGAATTACTTTAAATCGCGAATTAATTTACATTTATATATCTTCCGTTCTACTTGAGTGTTATTTTTTAAAGTCGTATTAAGATAAGTTAACGCACAGAACATAAAGTCGGTGTAAAATACACTGTAAAAGATTTACAGAATACCAATTAAATATGCAAATAGAAATTCACGATCGCGAATAACGCGGTGGAAACGTTTATGATTTTACGAGCGAAACAACAAGAAGACTGTAAAATTACGTAAAAAAAAATAACAGGTGTGTCGTCTTTAAATCTGTCGAAAACGCCTCGTCCCGACTGTTTCGCGACCATTTCCTTCCGCGGAAATACGAACAGTTACTCATTCGTAAGTGTCACTCAAACGCCGCGTAACCGCAAGCAAGCGCGCGCAAAAGCATAATCGTACATCATACGCGATGCGACAACCCTTGGCCACGGCCGTCAATCAAGCGTTTTACAATAACCCAAGCGTGGCCGCAGTGCTGAACGTTATTCGCGATCTCTCGTTCGCGTTAACTTCATCGGCGTGTCCTCGAAAGTCAATGATTTCTTTCGCAATGTCGCAGAGCGTGTCTCGATCGTCGATTCATGAATCGAGGCGAGCGGCGTGTCGATGACGCGATCAGGTAATCTCGTAGCCGATGAGGTCACTCGTTTACACGTTTTGCATGAATTTTGACGACGTGGTGGACGTTGTTGTCGTAACAAAAGTGTCGTTGCAACAGTCGTCGCACATATATACGTACGTTCAACGAATCGTTGCTTTCGCAAGTGACTGTTTCGCGTCGCGACGACAGACACGATTGTTTGAACGCCGATCCGCGAGCTCATGTGACGCGCCGCGATGATTTGAGTCGAGAGTCGCGCGGCATTCATCGGCGATCATTCATAACGGCACGTGGTCCACGGAACCAGAAATCCACGTGGCGTACTCTCATCGAGTGGTTATATTAGATCAGCTGGTACGCCGGCGGCTTGCTGGCTGGCTGGATGGTTGGCTGTCGTGACGTCAGCTCGTTCGTTCGCCGGATACCCGCAGAGCTCGGCCAGATCAGTTGCGGCGAAGTAGGTCGACGAGGTGGACGGCTACCTTCCTTTTCACCCTGAAATCCCGCCATCGTACGAGGGAGAATACGTTCGTTCGTGCTTACGATAACCCTATCACCTAATCTTCGTATCTTCGCTTGCTTATCTCGTATATCTCGTGGTCTCGTGTATCACTTATATCACAGTTCTCATATGTCACCTTATGGAATTTTTTTACCGAACATTGCTATCATATCTTAAGTGTGCTTTTATTATTACTTATATCGCACACATTCTTTTGCCGAACCGGTGACGTCTCACTTTTTGTTCCTTCGTATATCCACAGATTCCCATGGATTCTTCTCGTCGCTTGCCTTACAATATTTTTTTACAAGAGGACTATATGAGCCGCGATTGACTCGGTCGGTCCGTGCCACTACGATAACCGGCAGTCAAACCCGCAAGAGATAACTTCTTAGACGATAACACGACGCTCGACACTACACGTGCCGCTAGTCACGTTAAAGCATTCTCAACTACAAGGAGCACGCAATTTCTATTATCGTCCCGCCGGTGTTACGTGCAACAACGTCGAAGATTATCTCCTCGGGATCGAGGCACGACGGAAAAAGCGCTCAAGGCTAATTTCTCCCAACACAGCAGACGAGCACGGGCGTCGCTCGGTCGCTCGACCATATGGCACATCGAGTCAGCCAACACGCGCAACAACGTTGCGCCTCCACACGCTGTATCTTTCTCTCTCTCTCTCTCTTTCTCCCTCTCTGCGGCGATTAGCGATCTTCACCGGCGAATGAGTACACTTTGGAGGACATCCGCCGGTCGCGATTACTTCTAATTATAGACGCGTCGGCGCGTTGACGGGCGATGACGCCGCGGCTCGAATAAAAAGAGGATAAAAAGAAAATACGGGAGGCGGTAAAACGGAGGGGAAAAAGGGCGAGCACGATGGAGAGTTACCTGAATCGCCCGTGGCTTCTACGTCGTGCAGGTGCACGGTTTACCTCGTCGACGGGCGGAAAAAGCGTGGAAGCGCGTCGTTCACGTATATGTGTGCGTGTGTGTGTGTGTGTGTGCGCCTGTGTGTAGGCGCATTCTGGCGCACGCGCGCTAGTATTGGTGTGTACAGGCGCGACTGTGTGTCCGCGGCTCTCTTTCTCTCTCTCTCTCTCTCTCTTGGTCGACTCGCGTGAGTCACCAACAGCTGATGGCTGGCGCCACTCAGCTGGTTGTTACCGGTGCCTTCGCACGAGCGTCGCTATCTGCGGTCGCCTATCAGCTGCTAGCGACTAGGAAACCGCGCCGGAAAGTACGCGTCGTGACGGCGGTGAGAATGCGTTTTGGAAGAAAAAAAATAGAGAAACGATCGCGAGACTTTCCGACAGTATCAGCCGCACGATTCCGACCCCATGGGTCACCGCGTGCCGATGATGACGATTCACCAATCGATCAGCGGAAAGAGCAACAAAACAACGTTGCCTCCGTGACTCGAATGGTTGCGTCATTTGTCGTCGTCGCGTATTATTCGGAAATCGCGCCACGTGGAGGAATGTTGCGATAAACTTGACATTTTTCGTGGTCGCAGGAGTCTTTGAATTGTCGCGCGTTACATAACACTTAGCGCCGTTACACATGTTAACATTGTTTGTCCAAATGTTACGATGATCACGCGTGTGAGTTATCGCATGGATTGCCGAGGATCACTCGATTACGTTCAAGGCTGAACGCGGAATATGGATGTGTCGGTCGTCGCAGTCGTAGTCGCGTATTACTGATCGCTTCAATAACGCGGCTCGCATAATTTAGGAGGACTGAATAAGCTCAATATAAATTAGTAAGGGGAAAGGAAAACGTTTCGAACATTCCGTAACGGTGACATATACATACATTCACGACGCAGCAACAACCGCAATAGAATAGACGACCTTCCATTTGCATATTCCACGGGAATGCGATTCTAAGAACATTGCATAACGCGGCTTTACTGCATTTTACGATTCCAACTTTTTTCCTTATAACGGCTGCAAAAATAACCGCCGGCTGGCGTCAGTCAATCAGTCAGTCAGCTGCCTGTTACCAACGCTGCCGCGCGATATCTGTAGTCGTCTATCAACTGCGAGTGACTAACGGAGGACGACGCGAAAACGGAGATAAAGATGCAGCGCCGATTGCTCATAACCACTAAACGACCTTGTGATAGTTCCATTTACAACACTCATTGAGGCTCCAGCGGAATGGTGGATTTTAAAACGCGAGCTCGACATGAATTTCGCTCGACACTGGCGTGCGCGTAAATTACTCTCGATATTAACTACAATTAAAATAATTAGAAAAAAAAACATCCTACAATCTACAATCTTCGCATCCAAATCTACGTACTTGAGAACAAACAAAGACAAATGTGAAGTCGCCTATGAGATACGTTTTCGATATCACAAAGATCTTTAAATTCTCATTTAATTTTTATTAAAAAGTTATTAAATTCTCATCTAATCTAAATTATTAAGAGACCCTCGATCGTGTTACTCAGACATGCCAAGTAAATATGAGGAACGTCACGAATGTCACGATCACCATGTCGAACGCGTCTCTCTCTCTTTTTTTCCTCTCTAGATTGATTTCCGACTAACTCGTTCTCTGACCTAACCCAAAGCAAGAGGTCGGGAGAGAGATCCTCTCGCAGTAAAAATTCCAGCGAGTCACCCTATATAGAGGCTCAAGGCCAGGCGCGTCTGGCACAGCTGAAGTGGTACACGTCTCTCTTCCCAATTGGGGGAGCGCTTGTGTGAATGTGTGAGTGTGTGCGTGTAGGTGCGTGCGGGTTCACGTTAGGGTCTGAACACCCTTCGCCCATCCAACCAGCCGACTAGCTATCCCCGGAACTCGTTTCCAACAGCCGAAGCCCATCGCGGTCGTGCAGGCCTACTTCTCCCTTCCTTTTTCAGTTTCTGCCATATTGGGTCAGTCGACGAGCGTCACAATCGACGTCTTAGCGGAAGTAACATAATGCTTTTTAGAACACTTTTTCGAGAAAGAGAAAAAGAACGTGCAACTATGGGTATTCGCCAAAAATACTCAACGTAGGCAAAATGTGCGAGAAATCAAAGCATCTCACTCGTGCATCGCGATATCAGACACGTAAAGTATCAAAAAGGAATAATATTTTATCATATGATAAATCAATTTCTTTTTAACGTATATAGTTTTAGAGAGTGTTTACTATATATTCTCAAACGGAATTTTGTACGAAAAGGAACAAATATAACATGCACAAAGTCGTTGATAAGGCATGCACTTCCTGCGAGACGATGCATCATTGACCGTCATATCGCGTTATTCTGCTCGGCGCGGGACTTTACTGTTTTGCTCATCGTGTCTTTAAATAAGTGAAAATAAGTAAGCCACGTAAAGAACACGCGGGAACGGAATGCTGAAGAGTCGCGAAATTTGCGATTCTTATCAAAGAGAAGGAAGTCTACCATCGAGCTGCGTGGTCTGGAGAAAAGGAAAACAAGCAGGAAGAGGCAGGAAGGAGACTGCCGACGACGTCTGGAAGGGAATTCTTCTACAAACGGAACTGTCGTTGACAGATGTTAACGGGATCAAGACCAGAAATAGGCAACAATAGAAATCTCTCTCCCTCTTTTTCCCTGTCTCTCTCTGCCCTGCATTTCTTACTTCATTGGCTTACCACCGCACCTCAGTCGTATCGATACACAATGTACTTGGCGCGATATTAAGATCGAAACTTAACGACGCGCCGATCACATCTACTAATGGAAATCGAATCAACATTGAACTTTCTATGACACGAAAACGAAATGGATCATCTCAGTGAAATAGCACATAACGCAAGCCATATCGACGATAGTCGCGATATTTTCAGTATGCAACTTAAAAGTTTCGAATGTAGCGATCAAGTTGTGACGAATGGATGGATTAAAACACATTTAATTTTTCAATCATACACGTGTGTCGCGAATGTGAAATCAATTAGGGTTGCGTTCCAAAACGTCCTTTTTGAGGAAATTTTACTCGATACTCTATAGTATATGTAACGTGAACTATAGTTATTGAGTAAAATTTTCCTCCAAAAAAAAAAAAAAAAAAAAAAAAAAAAAGTTTTGGAATGCAACCTAGATAATATATTTCAAGCGGTGAGGCTAATTTCAAGAAAGAGCGTGAGGTCGTTCGAGGACGGCGCGAAAAAGGAGGACCAAGGTCTTCAACGCGACCAGAAGAACGCATCTGATCGTCCCTAACACTTTCAAGCTCCACGTCGATCATAGGAATAAACGCGAGGCCAATAACAATCGACCCTATTGTTGGCTCGGCGTCTCGTCTCGCCGCGTCGCGTCGTGTGATCCCGAGACGCCCGTTGCATCTGCGGCTTCCGAGGCGCACGATATCAGGTTACACGCACATGAGGACAAAGTAAGGGAAGAGGTGCACGCACGCCGAGGAGCGAGCGAGCGAGGGCAGATGTCTTTGGCAGTGACGATGCCGGCGCGCGCGCTAGCTCTCGCACGGGATGAAATGAAGAACGAGAATGGGTATGAGATTGGGAACGGCCAGGCATATATATTTAGCAGTGTGACGTAAGACGCAGCCCAACGGGCGCCACGTCGAGTCGTCTACGTGCTTCTCTTTTCCCTCTCTCTTTCGTCCCACACCGCCGTTTCCTCTTCCTCCGCTTCGCCTTCGCTGACTTCACCGGCCGTGGTGAATTTACTCTTCTCTCGCGCGGTCGGGAAAGATCGGCAGAGAACTTTGTTCGAGTACCCACCGATCATCCTCTACCCGAGCGAGTAAAATACGTCTCCACGGTCGAGTATGTATGTCGGGATATCCCGCATACACCTCGACTAATTGATTCTGACGTTAACGAGCGATCGTCTTATCGCAAGATTAATTTTAGAATGTTTGTGTCTCGGGTTTCATTAATTCGCGCGTCGGAGGTTCATGGATCAGCTGTTACTGATCGGGGAAGATCAACGTGGTATTATTCGCACGCAACAGTCACGGGAATTCGGATTACGCTCGCAGTATGCACATACATAATACAGTTAATCAGCTGGTGTGGGAGCACCTGCGACGAAAACAATGACGATTTATATAGATGACGATTGGAATGCGTGCGCCGCCGTGCGTAAAATGACGCGAGTCAACCAGCTGTCGGGGTTTGAACGAGGCAGCGAACCGAGGCGCGGATGACAGCCGGCAGTTTGTACGGTGCGTCGCGTCAGATTGAAAGGCCGCGACGTTTCTTCGTATGCTGACTCCCTGACGTACGACACGTGCGAACACCGTCGCCGCCGTCAACCGCCGCGAGCGCCGAAAAAGAAGACGCCCGTTATCGCGAATGTCATGACTGCGCCGCATCGTCAATCGTGCCGGGAAGTATTGCTACCTATCTACCGGGCGAATTCTAATTACATTTATCGATCGTAATGGATCCTGGAAACGCGCAAGGTATCCGGAGAAATGAAGCAGCGCCTGACCTTTTGCGGCAATTTTGCCGTCGCGATGACGTTGCTTCTACGTGAACTGTGTTAAGAAATGGCATCGTGAATTTTGGGATTTCATGTTTTACTTTTTCTCTCTCTGTGTGTGTGTGTATGTATGTTGCATGCGGATAGAATATCGAACATAAATATACTTTGCGTTATTGCTTTACAATTATTTCTGTGTAAAATGCCAAGATATCGTATTTTCCAATACTGCATTTTTCTACGTGGTTCTTCTCTTTGTAGTGACTTTTGAAGTTCTGAATTCCTAAGAAGGAACAAAGAACAGCCGGTATCCGAGACCTCTCTGTCCCTTTTTCTACGCGATCTCGACCAGGTATTGAGTCAGAGCAAACTTAGAACCTTTGGCAGATGTTATAAAGCATGAAAAAATCATGTCTAGAAGCCAACGCTGTGCTATCCAGCTGTTGTCGCTGGAAGCTTCAACTTTTAACATTCGACTTCAAACGTTTCCGCCTCAAACTTCAGCAGAATATCTTGCTTCAAACCGCCTCCACGTAGACATTTGATGTTATTTCGTATGCAAAAAGTTTCGTAAAGTTCCCATCGCTACGTTTAATGAAATATGAAAGAATTGAGAGAGAAAAAAACGCGCGTGACGAATGTCTTGTGATCGAAAGCTTTGTTATCGATAACTTGCAATTTTTTCGCCGTTACGATTCTCCTCACGGGAACACGAAATACATAGCGTGCACAGCACACTTGCATACACAAACATGGGATTCTTAAAATAAGACTAACATCGACGAAGAAGCATCACATAAATACTTAAAGAAAGATGAAAGAGGGGCGTGAGACGGAGGCATTATTCCCGTCTCAGGTCGGTCCCTTTTCTTTTACCCGTGTATAAGCACCTACACATGCAAGAATATTTGTGTAAGCGAAGTTTGCGGTGCACGACGGGTATGTGGAGCGTAAGAGGTCAACAGAGAAACCATTGTTGTCTGCTGTCAGACTGGAAGAAGGTTCAGGATCATCTCTATGCTTCAACCGCTTCTACTTCTTCTGCACGAGACAAACAAAGTCACACGCCATAGAAATTAAATAAATGTTCGCACACATGTACAAACATAAAAAAATCTCTCATCTTTGTATATGTTTGCGAATGAATAAAAAAATTATAAAATGTTCGATATGTAGGTAATACGAATAAAATAGTCGTACGAGCACGCGAGAATAAATCGAAACTGATTATCGGCTGAATATAAATTTTCATGGGAAAAGGGAAAAAGAAGAAAGAGAAAAGAAAATATCTCATCGTTTAAAGTTTCCGATCAGGAGAAAACGGCAGTCCAAAGATATTTTCAGCCGAGTGGCAGCTGGCTCTGCGCTACCTCCAGCTACGGAACTGCACCTGGCGCTTTAACAATCGTTCCTATGCAAAAATCGTACACGTCGTACATTTCACATCATTCGTGTCTCTACGGTCGAAGGGCTCCGTGCGTACGTTTCATCGTGAACACCGAATTAAGGGAAAACGGCGGCGTGACTTTATCCATCAGGTCGAAGGAGAACGCCAGGAGGTAGGAACGCAATTCGTAACTACGCCGAGGGCGATTGTTCCGGCTGCGATAACGGTTCGTGTCGCAGTTTATGCACAGACGATCCCAGACGTGAAATCAGGAGCCTCATTCATAGCTCCGTATCTCGCACTCACACCCACGCATTCCGATCGTGCGAATGCGGCAAGAGAGAGGGAAAGGAAGAGAGGAGCGAGGAGGAAGAGGGAGAAGAGAGAGAGAGAGCCGTGCGACCATAAAAAGAGACAGAAATACCGCCTCTTCGACGACCATCCGGCAGACGGTCACGAAACGACTAGTTTAACCTCGAAAGCCGACTTGCCGGGTGTTAGAGCTCCGGATGATCGAGTCACACATGCACCGGCACATTGCGCCGGAAAAATCGCGTAATCTTCGTTAGACTAGGTCGCGCACGTTGTGCCGCAAGTTTGTTCGGTTATTAAAGAGACAGGCGGTGAAGGCGTGGTGTTAATACTTTCGGAGACATATACTCTAAATTTTTCAGAATGAAAAGTGGCAGTATTTTCACTCGAAGTAATAGTAAAAATACTGTTATTCGAAATCGCAAAAGTGAAAATTTTTATTCAAAATTATTATGGATTCTGATTTAATATGAGCGAACTGATTCAATCGACTGGAGTGAATATGTCCCTCTGATAGTAAAATGCATCAGATTCACTCTTCAATTTGCAGTAAAAATATTCACTCGACGATTCAAAGCGGAGAATTCACTATCTGTAGAAAAATCACTCGATTTCGAGTGACTTAGCTGTCACCCTATTTTTCAAGTAAAATTTTACTCCAATAACTATAAAAAGTCTGAAAAGTATGAAAAAATTAATGAAAATACTGTTATGTGTTTTGTTAAGCGTATGTTATGCGCTTTTACACAAAAAATGTCTCATTTATATTAATTCATCGAGAAAAATCAATGAGTTCAATCCAGAAAGAATTCCCAACGCAAAATAATTTTTTGCCGTATTCTTCTCATTTAATTCTCACAGATATATTACCTTCATCCAAGATACCCCTTCGATTATGCGTTTGCGTTGGCACGCATCTTCGCGAGAAAAGTTACGGTAATTCGTTATTAACTAAGCGGCAGTATCGCGTGGTGTAATATCTCTACGCGGTATATTTGCAACGCGGGTACGTGCTGTCGAACACGGCTCATTCGTGTGTGCACCGTATTCTAAAGCCACGTCAGAGAGAATATATCGCGTTAATTTATTATTATTAAAGAGTGCCACTGCGGTGTGTAGTTAACTTCTTTTGTGAACGTGTGAAACGCGCTGTGGGATACGGCTCACTCGCGCGGCCACGTTGCAAAAGCCGTATCGCGCGGAAGACGGGATTAATTTATTATTATTAATCAGATAGTGGTGCCGCGCGCGCGGGCTACAGAGCTCTTCTATAACGTGGCGAAACGCCGGAGATTGCAACTCGCTCGCCGTGTGTGCTACATTGTGAAGCCGTGTTCCCAGCTGGTTCCTAAAATAAAGACCCGTATTGTCTATTTGCATCTATCGCGGTAGCTCCTGCTCCTCTATTTCCTCGTGAATCGAATCGGAGAGAGAGCAGTATATCAAATCCTCTTCTGATAATTCGCGATACAGGGACAGAAACAGGGTATCGTAAAGTCATTGTAAGGAAACGTTGTCTGCGCATGGCACGTGCAATTATCGCGACTCGACGCGACCGCGTCTTAAAATAAGATCTGTTTACTCGCATTCATCATTATAGTTCTATCTTCGTAAAGTGAGTAATGAAACTAGGTATTCCTTTCATTAATTAATAGCGCCACTGCGCGGACAACCAACAGTTGGAATATACAGGCGCGCGCGCACACATACACACACACACACACACACATCCATACTTGAGAACAATATTGCGAAACCATGTTGCAGGTAGACACTCAAATAAAGACCCGTTTTGTCCACTTACATCTATCACGATGGCGTTCTCCTATCTATTACGGACGTTATACCACAAACAGCGACCTATCATTCGTCGTAGTATTTACATGAACGATAAAGGCACGGGTCCGGAAACGATAGAATCGCATTTATCGCGGCAAGAACGGACGGTTGCGAGTTGTTCAACCTGGTTAACTTCGCCGGCAGGAAGTACGGTGGATAACGAGATTGAAAAAAAAAATTATGCAGTTGCGGCAGGTGTTAAGTCCATTCCTAGACGAAGCCGTATAAACGATTGAGAGATTTCACGGTGCAACGACGTGACACACCGCGACGTTCCCGCCAACCGCACGCACCGCGAACTCTAGCGTCGTGCGTCCCTTCGATGGCGATAATTAGCGCCTAAGTGCGATGCCATTAACGCGAGAAAGACCGACGTAACTCGCAGGGGACGCGCAATTCCACCTGTACGCAACGACTGGTTCCGCAAATTGTTCAAAATTTTTTGATCGCGCGTTCCCCAAAGTATATAATTACAACTCTCCCAAGTAGAAAGAATTCGTATTAATTATAGCGACGTTTGAAGCATTGCACCATAAGAACTCATCACGCTCAACGGTGCCTCCTCGGCGTATGACGCGCCCGTGATTTGCGCCGTACCGCGGAACGAACGTTATATGACATGCAGCTCCGTCGGGTGCATGCGCACCCAAATGCAGAGGTTAACTCGGTGCAAGTAGGTGCATCGTGCAAGATATAACTCACTCGCTGCATCTTGCTCTGTGTCGCGCCTCTCGCTTTATATTGCGCCTCTCCTCGATCGTATGCATCGACGACGACAACACACGATAACACACGACGACGTACAACGTATCCGCGTTGCGCGCATACTTAAAAAGCATCGTACGTGTGATATGGTGTCGCTACTTTGACCGTGGTCAGGATTTGCTCGATCCGTTTGTTAAGTCACGAACGAGCGCAAACGCGAAAACTGCATCGAAGTGAGAGACAGAAAAAGAGAAAAAGAGAGGGGGGAGAGGGAGAGAAGCGCGCTTCGTCTTTGAATGCGAATCGCACACGCGGGCCGCACAGTGTCGTGATTCAATATATGCAGCATGAAGGAATCGGTATCCGTTTATATCGCAAGATAGCTCGCGTAGCTGTCGCACGCGCAGATAAGAAGTATCATTCAGACGCCGGTTACGCTGCTAATCTTTATCTGATCGATATGCGGTGCTTACGTGCCACGGAACATGCATATATTAATTGCGGAATCGCATTATGCAGGAATGCCGTGTATTCGACTGTTTACGTCGTCGTCGTCGTCGTCGCCCTGAAGCGAAGAAAATGCCAGATCAAATGTATGCCTGATTGCAAAATTGCGATTGTTGTATCATTTGCATTATTCAAAAGTAGCATTACTAAAAACATGAAACACGGCTGGAATGTAAAAGTGGATAATTACATGGTCGTGCGATTGATTCTGCGCGGACACAAGCGCCAGGTTCAAAGGGCGTCGTGCTGGTTAAAAGGAAAGAATAAAGAAAAAAAGAAATGGAGCAAGAAAAGGCGCAGTATTCAATCTGCAACTATATTCATCGATCGCGTTACGAAACCGACGAGTGCGTTTGACGTGTGAAACGTAATTTGCGTCAGGCGGGACGCAAGAGTTCCTAAGCTATTTTCAATAAACCGGTAAATAGTGCGCGCCGAAATAAATCGCTTTTATCGGCGGTGCGGCTCGCGCGGTTGAAAATTTATCGCGATCGCGAGTTGCATGAACCGTACTGATTACGCAACAACGACAGGCTGTTTTAACGGGCTGATATCGTACTTGTAGCGATTAGCGGATAAGCGCATATCTGATGTGATTTCGTGCGTTGCGGCGAACTTCGGTGTCAAAGTTATACATTCCAACGAGGCAAGTTTGGGAAATAGTTTCCCTCTCCCCCTTTCCCTTCGTCTCTCTCCACGACGCCACGTCGTAACTATGACGGCGAATTTATCGTAGCGCAAAATCCGCGTGATGACGTTATCAGATAACGCAGCATAAACAATGAACGATAAGTTGCATAATTCGGACACGTTAATGCACGCGTTCGGTCCGCCACCATCGATTCTCGCTGCTGCATCGCGATTAGAAACGTATGAATAATGCAATGAAAAGTAATGATGCATGAGAAACGACATTATTACTTCATTAGGTATGTCGCGTACACTTTGTGGACTTTATTACGCTTGATACCAATTGTAATAATCCGTTTGTGCGCGCGCGCACGCGTATGTGTGCCGATAGCAACGACGACGTTGCACTTTATTAACATGGCGTACGCTGTTTTATATATTTTACACCATACACACAAGACAATGCTGCGTACTTTGACGTTTATCACATCGGCGAAACAACAGTGACGCAATAATGACGATGACAGCGAGCGATTCGATAGGAATATAAAACACACACGAGATTTAATGATTTGTTTTGCGGGATATCCCATTCGATATAAAAATATTTGCCGTTGCGTTATCTACAGGATACTTCATAATGACAATGCTGCATCCGAGCAGGAAGCGACGATCCCGCGTATAGAAGTAAATCGGAGATAAAAAGAACTTTGATTATACATGTTTTTATTTTCGATTTATTTCTGTGCGCGTAGGAATTACCTTCTCTCCATCTTTTCCTCCTCCACTGTATCGTTCAATGGGAGATTTTTGGTTCACAGTGAAAAGGATCTCTTCCAACGCGAATAACGCGAGTGGAAAGGATCTAATAATTAACATTTATTCGATCATTAATGTGTGTGCACATCACGAATATAACCGAAGCTTGCAGCAACCGAACGTTTATTCTATTAACTCTTATCGGTAACTCTTGCCCATATGAATATACGGTGATCGACGTTTCTAAAGATGAACAATTTTTCAAAGTACAAAGTTCAGATTTGATATAAATACACAGGCGGCTAAATGTTTTCGCGTGCTATGAATGAGTTTGTAGCTGATCCAGGAGTAAAAGATGCAGCGAGGGGATGCAACACGAGCGAGCGCGACGCAACGGTGATGAGCGTATGTAAACAAGAAGTCGAGCCGAAGCGCGGCATGCTTCGAGTTATTTATAGAAGCCGATTATTGTGCAACAAACGCGGCTTTACGTAACGCACGCGGCATATATGCCCCGCTCTGTCGGTCACTCGGCTGTACACAAAAGAACATACTTTCCTCGCCGTCTTCCTGCTTCTTTGTTCTACGATCGTTGTACTCAAATGCGAGACAAAAAATCTCACGCTGTACACAAACGGAGACGCAAAAAAATGATTCGACATACCTCGTCGAGCCGACGCGCGACGTCGGCTCCGTTGGAACCGCTTTATCATTTTACAAGATAGTTTTGCGTTCTTGCGGCATACATAACGAAACTCGCGGGAACTTATTCGCCGATCACTGTGTGCCGCGTGATTTACATAACTGTTGACCTATTATAATATATTGTGCAATCTGAATAATGCTGTTTAAGGACCAAATGTAACAGAAAAATAGTTTATTAAAGTAAGAAAATAACATACGAGGTCCAGAGGTCCTCGGAGTTTCGTGCGAAAAATACTCCCTCTCCCGCCATCTGTATTAATTATTTTCGAACGTGCGCAAGGGCGCGTAAATCCCGCAGACGCCGCACGGAGAACTCGTTAGGGGAAAAAATGCCCAATATTATGTAAAGAGCGGAATGCAGGACGTACGGTGACAGAAGGGACGTCACACCCGCACTTGGTCGCGAAAGGATGCATCCGACGCGCGCGCGAGCGAGCGAGCCCGCACGCCATGCTTGTTTGGGCGTGAACGCGGACGGAGGAACGCGCGGAGGAGACTTGCGAGCGCCGGTCCAACGCAAAGCGGCGCGGCGCTACGCGTCCCTGCGTTTCCAGCGGAAAGCGGTGCGGTGCGACGGCGGCGGTGGCGGCGACTGCCTATGAAGCAGCGTCACGATCACGCACACATCAGCCGCCAGCAGCCGGATATCGGACGGGCGCCGGCCGGCCGGCCGGCCGGCTTCACAGCTGTACTCGCTCTCTCGCGCGGCTCGATATACACGCGCGCTTCGTAAGCTAGTGAGCCCGAACGGCGACGTCAATATACCGCCGCCGCCGCCCCGATGCCACGGCGGCAGCTACGTTACGCTCGCAAACAGGTTGAAGCGATAAGCGGGTCGGACACGACACTCTTTCAAGAGCCAATAAAGATCTTCCCTCCTTCTCGTTCTCTCGTACCCTCTCTCTCTCTCTCTCTCACTCGCTCTCTCTCTCTCTCTCTCTCTCTCTCTATCTGTCTCTCTACTCTACTCTCTCCATCCGCGCAACGAACGCGTACGTGCATATAACCACACCGTGTCAAACGCGGGCACACGGTGCACATACACACGCACACACACATGTATTACATACGGGCGCATGCATACACACATGGCGGTGTCCACCATCTTTTCATCGCTACTACGCGCGCGTGCAATTTTTTCTCTCGACCGGTAAGATAGCAGAGATGAAAAGACTCACCCGCACAGTTCAGCCTCCGGCTGCTCAGTCACCTCGACGATTTCCTCGAGCAAAATCCGATCGTCACCACCAAACACTGACATATCTCGTTGGTCCGCGGCACGTCCCAGAGTCCCGTCGAGCGAATTTCACGTCCCCGACACAGCCGTCGTTGCGGGGTTGCAAGAAGACGACGGGCGGCTTCGTTGCCTGTCTCTGTGTATCTTCTCCCTGTCGCTCTCACTCTTTCTCGCCGTTGGTTCGTTCGTTTGCTCGCTCGCCCGACCGCGCACTCCACCGGGGCGGAGGGAGGGGGAGGGGGGACAAACAACGCGCGTTTTAGCAAACGCACGTTCCGGTGTAATATGCGTATACGGTGGTACACTCGCGTCGCGATTCACCACCTTCCCCGGCTAGCGCCGTGTCTCGCGACAATGCCCGCTTTTTCTCGCCTCGACCGACGCCGGTGGCACGCACTCGAGACTCGTCCACGAGACAGTCACACGCTCCGCGCGGCGCGCACACACAACGCCCGAACGCGTTTTGTAATGGCGATCTTTGGCGGGAAACAGCTGAGGGCCCCCACGACGCGCAATGGATTACTCCGCCGCCGGCGTCAGGAGCGTCGCTATGTGATTCCGAGTCTGGGCGCTCAGCTGGGTCCCCTCCCTCTCTCCAGAGTCACGACACTTTTTCTTTTTCTTCAAACCCAACCGACTGTTTGGCTGATCGTAATCACAAACGACGCGTGTCTCCTCGCCAAATGTCACTTACGAGGGAATTCCGGTAATGTCGGGCACTCACGGTAGAAAGTCGCACGAACACGAGGATAGCCCGATATCGCGAGAATGTGTCAAGTCTCACGCTTACTCACTGGATTTCGGGCGACTGTTGGTTCCCCGGGACTCCAGACGGTTAGGACGGGTGAATGCGGAGCGATGCTCCCCGTGTCGTTCTGTTCACGTGCGCCGGTAGAAACATCGCGCGACGCGCGCGGCAAGTAGATCCTCTGCTCGCGTCTACTCGTCGACGATGGCCGCGTGCGACAAGTTCGTGGCAAGAGTACGCACGTTACGTCGTGCGGACGTGTACGTCCGTAGCGTGTGCCACGGCGATACTCACGTTGAATTCAGCTCGCGGGAGACACTTGAAAGTCGCGTCCCGGAGCGCAACTCGCGCGGTACAGTCGAGACGACTCGACGCGACCAAGGGTGACGCGCGCCTCGCACTGCCCTGAGCGGTGACTCTCAGTCGGACCAATCCCTCGTCAGCTCATCTTCGCGATCGACTTATGATTCCGGCTCTTTTCGCGGTCGGTATCGTCGTGGATCGCTCGTCGTATCACTCGAAACCCGTACGCGAACTCGTCCGTGCAACCGCTCGGCTATGGCGGAAGATATTCGGCCGCGCGACCGGGGACTACTTTGCGTCGCGTAGGTTTACGCTAGAGGAGTAACGCGGCCGCGCGGGAAACATCTGCCAGCTGGCTAAAGCCCCGCCCATAGAATACGCCAGTCTAGTAGACCCCCCACTCTCCCCCCACCGTATCGTAGCGTATACACGTAGCAAACCATCTGTACGCTACGGTGTGTGAGCTACGGTCATCGGGGTTTACACACAACGAACGTTCCCACCACCACTACCACCACTACTACCACTACCACCTCCTCTTCCTTCTCCTCTTCCACCTTCTCCTTCTCCTCCTCTTCCTCCTCCTCCTCGTCGTTGCGTCGGTCGCGTCGCGTCGCGCCGGTCGCTCGCTTGACGGTGACTTGCCCGACGCGTCACCGAAGCGTTTACGAGGCGCCGGATGGCTTCAAACGCAAACACGAAAGTGGACGAGCGATACCGCTGCACGTCAACGGCGTTGCTCGTCTCGCACTACTCATGCCGCGCATTTCAGCATACGGTTATATTACCTAATCTTACCTAATCTTACGTACGTCGCCGGCGTCTTTACTCGGCGCTATTTACACGGGGGAGACGCGACGCGAATAGCTCCGGGTGTACAAATCAATACGAATCGTACTACTTCGTTGCGCCGTTACAATTAATAACTACGAATCAGCACGACATCCCGCGGGAAGAGGCCTTAATTAATTTTGCTCCGCTGGTAATGGAATCTACTGTCTGTGGACGATGTGATTTTGCGTTACCAGCGAAAGATATTCGCAGGGGGGCTCATAATAATCGATATTTATTTGTTTTCGATATTCGATACTCGCGATGTTTCATTCGAAGATTCAAAACCCCCGATTCGTTATTGCATTGTGCGGATGTGTGTAAACGAAAATTTTCGTTTTCTTAAGAACTCCTCGCCAAGTTGTAGCAACAATATAATTTTAGGACAATAATTTGTATCATCAATGATTCGCATGACGTCCAATTTTTTCAATAAAGACTCAAATATTATAACAACAATCAATGAAGCACGGAAATATCTTTCGCATCATTCACGAATAATGTTCACCTCTTGTTGTACTATCTGTCACTCGAATCAATTTTGATTTTTTTTATTGAGATGTATACGACAATATAAACCGAATATATGTTTTAATTTCAGGTTTGCGGTCCGAGAAGAAACTACTTGGCTAAAACTAATGATATAGTTCCATAATGATTGTAACAATTCTTGGCAAATATCCATTTTATTTTCTTAACCCTCTATCGCCCGCATCTTTATCCATAAACACGTGCAGAAACGTGGAATGTTACACTCTCTCGTAAGTCTAATGCCGCAATAAGAAAGGTGAGGCGTATATAAATCGAACTGATATGTAAGCCACAATATGGCATAGAGGGGTAAGATGTATGATGAACGTAATTAATAAATAGTATTACATAACTTTGTGGTATACTTTCGAACTCTTTTGTATTGACTATCAAAATTTAAAAAAATGTTTATATCATTGTTCGTATCTTTTGCAATCATTTCTTCGTTATACTATGTTCCTTTAAAAATTTGCGAAATTTCAGAATTAACAGGCGCTGAGAGTTAAAACACGACATAATCTCATTACGCAATTATGTGTTTTAATCTCATTACGTGTGTCGCAATCTGTCACGTAAGTTGAGATGTAAAGTGTACTGTCATAGTATGAACTCTAGAATGTAACCGGTATTACTCTTTTGTACTTGTGATTGCATGTAATTCTTAATCGACTAAAACGTAAATTTATAACTTGTCACCAAAAAACTATATAGGAAGAGGATCGAATATCGAATATGATCTCCTAGCGAGACTCATTAAAATTCCGTGTATATTAACGCCATCTCACTTAAAATCTGAATAAATCTAATGAGCATGTAATAAACTTCTAAACGTTATCGCCGATATATTATTAAAATTTAACCATTAATTTATCTGATCTTTTATATTTGCAGCTTTAGATAGAAATACAATAAGATCAGCTAAATTAAGATCGCGACTCAATCGATGGCCACCTTTAATAAATATATGATCGAATAAATTTAATAAGTTTAATAACGATGCGGTATATTTCAAATCCCGTGTTCGAATGAATATCTATGTCGCTGTTTGATTTTGGGACTCGTTGCTCAGAGAATTCAATTGTGAACAAGGATCAGAATCTCTCAGGTAATTTCGTTTGACGTACAAGTTAATGGCGATAAATATATAAAAGTTTCACTTCTCACATATATCAATAATATGTTACTGTAAAGAATCCTGTGATTCATGCACAAGAAATATACAATGTTCATTGACGACTATCTATTTGCACCGTTCGTCGAACAATTTTTTCTCGAAAAAACATGAGATAAAAAACACATTCTCTAGAGAGATTCCAAACTGTTCGAATAAATAATATGAGTAACCATGTTACTGCCATAGTACTAAAATAGTATTCAAGAGCCGAAGCAATATCCTTTAACTTCGTCTGATTGCTTTGATTCATCAAAGTAGAAATGATTATGCATATAGATACAATATATGCCGCACGCACGCATCAGCCACTCTACGATAGTTCGGCGCCTTATAAGGTGTGTCATGGTTTGCAGAGAGAGAATGACTAAGAGCCGATTGTTTCAACTTTTTGGTAAGTTAACTGATAGTTAAATTATATGTCTATCTTTGTTTATCCTTTAACTTAGATAGAGACATATGATTTAATTATCAGTTAAATTACCAATCGGCCCTAAATCTAACATCACGCTATACACGTATATATACAAAACTTACATATAACGTTCAAACTTCTCGTTTCTCTGGTTATATACAGACTTCAGTATATATGTATGTGTTACAACACAGTATATATGTATGTATTACAACACAGTATATATGTATGTACTACAACACAGAGTAAATTGATAGAGATTTATTAAAATATACAGTACTATATATATATATATATATATATATTTTGTAAAAACTGTGTATTATCCATTAACAAGTTTAATATTAATCGGTACTCTGGCTCGACAAAATTATCTTTTGTACTTTGCAGTAGTTTTTAATATATCTATATTAATTTATTCTGCGTATATGTAAAGTACGAACACGTTCGGAATTCTACATATTTCGTTTTATACGAGAAAATTTATTTTCATGACGCGTTTATCTGTAGATATGGCTGATGCATTCGTATTTTCTATGCGGTGCAACGTGACAGCATGGATTTACAAATAAGTTGGAAGAAAAACTTCGATAAAAAAAATATTACAGAAAATATGTTATGTGTTTATGAATATGTTTAAGTGTAGTATACATACATTCATATTTCCTTATACACATATCAGGTATAAATATATATATTCTTATTTATTTATATATTATATATAAAATGTATGACATCACACATTGTGAAAAAATGTTAATTTTAAATATTTTATGGACATTATATAAAAAATTAGATGCAATAATGATTACTCTTAGAGAAGAATCCATTCTGGAATGCAGTTTTATATTGGATTAACAATTTATTTTTGGTATGTGTATACACATACACAAAGATCAAAATTATATTGATGAAAAATTTTCCCAGCTAGTTTAGTTAATCATTGACTTAATTGATAAATTAACTGTAAATTAACTTGTTAATTAACTCGTAAATTAATTGATAGATAAATCATATGTCTATCTTTGTTTTTCCTTCAACTTAAACAAAGACAGATATATATTTAACTATCAGTTAACTTACTAGAAAGTTGGAACAGCCTTAATAAGATACAAGTTGCATTTGAAGATTGTAAATGATTTTATCATAATGTGATAAAGTGACAAATGTGACATGAAGATACTTTTTAATATTCTGTGCGACTTATGGCACTGATATTTGTTTAGGTAATTAATATACGAAAAAAAAAATTATGTGTGATTTGAAGTACATATATCTACTTTGCACAAAATATATTCACAGCAAGATATTGCACAAAATATATTTTATACTTTCGTATTCGCGCACCGTATATATTCAGCAATAAGTATATTAAGACTGGTGCTCTACTATTTGTGTTGTTATTAATTTGAGCCTTTTACCTCGATTTTGATTGTATTTTAGATATCTTAGTCTTAGAAGAGAGATAAGATTTAGAATTTATCGTTGCCTTATCTTAGAAATTTCAACAAATCGATCATACCCGATTGAGTAAGTTTAGAGACCGTTATCAAATTAATGTTGCTTTCCAGAATGGAATCATCTTCTTTGAACTCATAGTAATCACATACGGCATCTAAATTTTACACGTTCATTTTTAAACTATAAAGAAACTACATACAAACATTTCTTTTTCCAGTACATTAATAAAGTATATAACAAATAACGTATGCGGTCATAGCGAGACGAGGTGATTTCAACTGTCATTACTTCACATGCCTTACCTGTAAATCCATGTTTAATTTGTATAATGAAATGGAACTTACATTCATACAACTAACTACATATATATACTAGTTTTGTTATAATAATTTTTTCAATCCTAATTTCAACCTTTCCTGAGCTGGATTTACTTTGATTTTTAATTGCTGAATTAAATCGTAAATCTTTAAAGACGGTCCAACTTTGAAGCCCGTCAGGTCTATTATTTGGTCCTTAGTCAGAGTCAGTAATGCCTTTCCATCTATTTTGCGTTTACTGAAATTATCGCAATATGTCGCACAATCATTGACACGAAGAAATTGTGCAACATCAAAAACATTCCATTCAGATGGCACTAGGTCACCAGATTCCGAACTTTTATGCACACCATCCGCTAGCCTTGGTATGTATTTATTACTCGCCACAGTCACCTACGAACAAAACACAAATCAGAAATTAATTCGATAATTGATTATATTAATCTACGTTTCGCAGATAATTCTGAAACATATTATACAAGATAAACTGTGCTTCAAATTACTTACATTGATGTATGATGTAGCGATTCTTTCCTTGGGTGGTGGAGGATTCTGTACCTCGCTCTGAGTGTCGCCCAACGCTTGACCTTGCCCAGTAGTTGGACTAGGTAAAGTCTGGTCAGGTCCAGCTGGTTCTTGCGCCGGTTCTGGTTCTCTGCTTCTCTGCTCCGGCAGACTTTCCAAGTCGCGCTCTCTTTCGATCTTCGTACCCTGAGCAGGTTCCAATTCTCGTTCTTGTTCGCGAGCCATATTAATTCGTTCACTCTGACGAGGTAGTATATTTTTAGAGCAGGACAACTTGTTACCTCTCTTCATTTTTCTCTTAGTTTTACGTTTAAGGCCTCTCGGTGATTTTACTGCAAAAATGCGCCCGTGAATAAAAAGGTATGCATAAAAATAACACACATAAGTGTGCATGTATGGATATTTACCAGTAGGACTAGTGTTTTTAACAAGCACACGCGGCCCTTCCAATTTATGCTCGACCAAGTCACACCATCCAACAGGATAAATGTCTGGACTGTGACAGTCTAACCATTGATCATATTCGTCCTCCCAACCATCAAAGTGTACTCTTAGTAACCTGCCAATCACCCTAGTAATAGTAGCAACGCAAACTAATCTAGGATCCATCAAATCAGCAGCCTCGAGCCTCATTCCCTCGATAAATCCATGCTGGGGAATTTCCTACAAAATATGCACAATTAATCGTTCAAAACAACATGTTTATAAATGTGAATCGAAGACTGTGCCGAGGAATGCACGTAGCGAAACCATACCCAATTAAATAACTGTATAGGTGCAGGTATGGCGTTAGTTTCCATCAGATATGAATCCCACGTAAATGCAGTGGGATCGTAACCTTTTGGCGGTGTCAATGGTAGACCATGCTGAGCACAAAAACCGACTGGAAAGATACAAGGCGAGCACGAATGATAGCAGAACCAATCAGCACCACTGGCATCTTCATCGTAGCTGTCGATGCGTATCATAATGTAACCTTCCTTCAAAACTTGCATAACTGTTGCCGCGCAAATGGCTGAAAGATTGAGTGGATCGATCGCTTCTATCTTCATTCCCTCTTTAAACATATATCTCAGGTGCGAGGGATGATTCTTTGGCACATAAAAGAGATTCTCCGTCGCATCGTCCTCGGACAACCTCAACGTGGAGACACGGCACAAGTACTCGTGATACGCATCTAGTGCTTGTCCCACTCTCATGGCCCAACCGACGGGATGTATGAGAGGTGAGTCCTCGTGACACCAAAATCCATTATCCTCAGGAGGTGAATCATAGTATCTCACATGCAGACGCTTGCCGACGATTTTTTGTATCGTCGCCACTTTCACCTGTGAGATTCTGTTCTTATCCACCACTTCCAAATGAAGCCCGCACCTGAAGCGAGATTTCATACTCTCGCTCACCTTATTATAAAAACTGGTCGGCAATGTTCTCGCACCGGTTAATCGTCTCATCAAGAAGTCCTTCCAGTCTGTGTACTTGTCTGCAATCGCTGCGAAAATGGATTTAATACATCAGGCTTGCTCACGTGTTACAGCAAACACTCTCGATTTGTTCTTCTTAATCGTTACAGCAAACACACTCGATTTGTTCTTCTTAATCGTGCTTAGTCATTTTGTTAGAAATAATTTCGATTATACGTACTGTTAGGTGGAATAAGAGGTTTCCCAATTGTAGCACACCAACCAACAGGATGAATGTCATTAGAGCACAAAGATACCCAAAAATCTTTGTCTGGGTTGTGTCCGAAACCCTCGTACCTTAACAGAGCTCTATATCCGCATATACGTAATACAGTTGCGACCCAAAAAGAGTCCGGGAAAGCCTCGCATACTTCATCACAATCGGTATTCTCTACCTCTACCTTCATACCCACTGTGATGTTGTCCCATATTTCTGATATAGGGACCTAAAATCAAGGATTAATGACATAATACAATTATATAAACATAATAAAAATAAACAGAGAATCTTGTCGTATGTTCACAAAAATTGTCGTATAAATAAGTATTGAGATGTACAATATATTTAATATTGTAAAGTACAATATGTACAATTAAATTCCTCATAAAATACTCACATGTTTGAAACAAGAAACTGGTGCGGCGCAAAATCCAGGCTCGTAAAGTTGCGACGTCCAGTCATAAGAACCAGCCATATCAGCTGTTCTTTTCCTCCTAATTGGTAAATCTTCCAGGATTACTGGTTCTAATTTAACTTTGTTTGGTTCAATGAATTCCTTTACATCTACTTCTTCCTTTATAACCATCTGAAAGAATTATATTGTCATTTAATTATATTGTCATTTTATGTATTATTTTGTCATAGATTTGTTATCCAGAATGAAGTGACATTGTCTTACATCCGTCCGTACTTTCGTTTCGTTGAGGGATTCTTGGTTCATAGACACCATCTGATCAACCGAATGGGATGGACTATATGTTGAATCGGCAGCATGTTCCGAGGAACGTGCGCATGCTCTGCTGCAAAATCTACGCTCTTTCGTGTAAAAGGCGTGTTTAACTCCAATAGCACCGCACTTCTCGCAAACAGCTGTGCAATATATGTCAACATTACATTCAGTTTTAAGATTTGCATTCTACAGATAAATGTCCTATATTTTTGTGTCATATATTTGCAGTGAACACAGTTGTACTTACCTATACCATCTTTACGAATAGGAATGAAATTCAGATCTGTATGAGGTTGATAAGCAATTGGTGTTTTCAACACAAGTCCAGGGTGTTTTATAGGCTTTATTTTTCGATTGCGACCGTCTTGAGTAGTTTGAGTTGCTGCGTTGGTCACAATTTGTTCACGTTCTTCATCACCCATGTAGTCTTCTATACTTAGGTATTCGCTTATTTCTGGTCTTTCACTTTGTGTATCATATCCCTATAAATAAAGAGTGTTAATATATACATATATGTATTGTGTACATAAGAGATTAATATATTGATGTAAAAATAATAAAGAATATTAACATAACAATGAAAAAGTATAGGTGTTAATACAAATTTTTTCTTTTTATACTTTTATACTTTAAGAAAAAAGAATTTAACATACTTGCTGTATCTCATTGGCATCTACAGCTTCCATTGCTTCATCAGGTTCAGAACATTCGTTTGAGAATTGCTGGGGTATGTAGCGTACCATGGTAGTGGGTGTAACATGATTTCTGATATCTTCGTATGGATGTGAACTGTGTGAATAAAAGGAGTTTTCTGTTTGACTGGGATCCAGCATGGCAAGCTCATGAGTGGCATCTCTATGAACCATCACATCTCCCATCCATATCATCCCTAGTTCCGAATACCCAGGGATGGAAGTATACACTGTATTCAGAGAAATATCCATTCCTATATTCACATAATTCAGCAGCCGTTACTCTTAAATCCAATTAGTTAGTGCAAAAATATTCTTTAAACAGAACATTTCATCCATACTATGTCACATCAAGTCTGAAATGAGAGACGGAGTGACTAACGATACTGCCGAACCTCGAGATTATTCGAGGTCGACTCGTATGCTGCAATAGACATTAAAAGTACAAATTATAATTGTACTTAATGTAACGACACATAATTACAAGACCGACGTAGAATTTACAGAGTTTGCGTTGAGTACGTCTTATTCTCGCTTTTTCACATAAAAATTTCGATATCGTTTACATCGAAAAGCGACGCCAGGATATCTCGATAAAATGATACTTTTATTTAACCTGTCCACTGGCAGTTTATTTCCTTATGCAACTTACAACCTATGCAATCGTCCGGCGCATTAAGGAACGAGAAAATTCGGCCGAGGTATAATCGCCGCGAGCATACAATCCGGTTGGGCGCGAGCTGAATATGCCGCATGCGAAAACAAGTGCGTTACCATTAGAGGCTTGCATGTCCATGACAAAGACTTGCCCGTTGCTTCCTTCAACGCTTTTAACCGGTATTACCGCAGTCTGCACTTCTGGTAAGATACTTGTCCCATCTCGATAAACGTATGGTGCATCGCTACTAAAGTTCTCGCTTTTCATTTAATTGAAATCACTACAAATCTTCCACTTCTCGCGACATCCTGAACAATAGGGCAAAACATTCGGCGGTAGGCCGTTCGCTTGGCCCCCCCTATTTTCATTTCCCTTAGCAGGGCTGGCAATCGAGAAAACCAGAATCGTGCTACAAAGTAGGTTTGCCAATCAAAGGCGATGTGAACATTTCGATGGATTTGTATCGCTAAATTATAGGACACACCTCGCTTGACATCGCAAATGCATCCAATAAACTAATATAATTGATTCACCCATTGCTTTGAAGTACTTGCAACGCAAATAGAGGCCATTTTCCAAAAATATTATTACACAAAGCCATTTTATGGCTACAAAATACCTAAGATATCTTTTAAGATGATATATAGCCAATGAAATAGCTTTGCGTAACACAACGTTTCTTACTGGAATAAAGTTGATATTTAGACTATTTATATTTCTCTATATCGTTTATAAAAAATTGTTACATAAATATAATGATATTTACATAATGCAATGCTTTATGCGAATGCAATCTCATGCATTTGGACGATAAATATTTTGACACTTTGGCCTATATTCTCAATCCTCTTTTATCCATAAAAATGCCTTTAGAAGAGGCTTAGGAATCACCTGTTTGGCTGAGAAGTTACATTTAAGGCATTTTTATCGATAAAAGAGGATTCAGAATATGGGCCTTTGTATATAACATTCCTACATTTAAGCCAGCAGCGCACGATGCTTGTTTTCATGCTGGATTGTTTGCTGGAAGGAAATACTCTGTCCTGATTGGTGCATTTCTGAAGACGAACCAATCAGAATAGAGTACTTCCATCCAGCAAGCAATCCAGCATGAAAATAAGCATCGTGTATCGCTGGCTTTATTTAAGCCAGCGGTGTTCGTGCTGGTTTGCTTGTTACACGGTGTTACTCAATTTATTGGTATCAATTTATTGGTCACATATTATCTAAAATATCTTGTAAGATAATATACAACCAATAAACTTTTGTGTAACACACTATACGTAGCTGGAAAGCACCCGTTGACAATCGATAGAATAAAGTCTACCGCAGACAGAGGTTTGGTTTACATCGTGCACTTGATTAATAGAAAGTTACTATTTACGCGTATCAAGTGCACGATATAAACCAGCCAGTGTTTGTTTCCTTGCTCAATGGAAATACTCTTTTTTGATTGGTGCATTTCCATTCATCTTCTGAAATACACAAATCAGAACAGAATATTTCTATCCAGCAAGCAAACTAGGGAATCGATTGTGGCTGCGTTCCGAAACTGCCAGTACTGAAATTCTATAATATACGTAACATGAA
The DNA here is from genome assembly GCF_010583005.1 of Odontomachus brunneus. Lineage (NCBI taxonomy): Eukaryota > Metazoa > Arthropoda > Insecta > Hymenoptera > Formicidae > Odontomachus > Odontomachus brunneus. The sequence goes on from NW_022639473.1 coordinate 2,267,129, forward strand.
CTATAGATTTTCAGTACTGGCAGTGCATTTCCGAACGCAGCCATTGGCTACTTATGCTGCGTTCGGAAACGTCACTCGAGTACTCTCCCTCTCTTTTTATCTCACTCTTGTATTTCGCTCACTCCAACGGCTATCGTCTAGTAGTGTGCACACAATGGCCTGGTTTACATCGTGCACTTGATACGCGTACTAAATAGTAATTTTCCATTAGATAATCTTAATATCGACAATGCATATCAACGGCGACGCGTTTAATCAATACAATACGTTTTCTTGATGAGTATTATACCAGCTTAATATACCGTTGTTTATATATATCGTCGATATTAAGATTATCTAATAAAAAGTTACTGTTTAGTACGCGTATCAAGTGCACGATGTAAACCAGGCTAGAATGTGTTTCCGAACGCAGCTATAGGTCGAGTTTTTTAATTCATTGATGGATCCATCGCATGATGCGCAAATGCAATGTTTCGCTGTATTTACGCATCATGCAATGGATCCATCGATGAATTAAAAAACTCGCCTATAATATCTTGTGATTTAAGCCAGCGGCACACGGTGCTTGTTTTGCTGGATTGCTTGTTGATTGGTGCGTTTCTGAAGATGGATGGAAATACACCAATCAAAACAGAGTATTTCCATCCAGCAAGCAATCCAGCACGAAAATAAGCACCGTGTGCCGCTGGCTTTATATTTCTTATTATACTGTAACACAGGCTGCGTTCCGAAATTCACTGCCAGTACTGAAATTCTATAGTATATGTAACATGAACTATAGATTTTCAGTACTGGAAGTGAATTTCGGAACGCAGCCACAGAAAGTGCAGTTGAGAAGAACTAACTTATTAGGTTGACAACTGTGTATCAGCGTTGTCACACAGATGAAGTTTGTTTGTCATTGAAATTTTCTACGATTCTTCAAGTTTATCAAATTATTTACGTGATTTGACGTTATGGTAATTATAAATGTTTTTATACTACAACTTAAATTCTCAATTAATATATCACATAACCTCTACACGTAATGTTTGACTATATTATCTATAAACAAGTTTAAACTTGTTTTCTTTGTGAAACGTTTTTTCGTCGTTATTAGATAAATATTTTAGAGATAGCCGTGTAAAATATAATAAAAATATTTTGTTATTAATTTAAGTGAACTAGTGTTACATATATACAATAATATATATAATCTCTTAACTAATCTTTTTGCTTAATATAATTAAGGGTGGATGTTTATTGAAGGATACTAATATAGTTTTCGTTGGGCAGTCTGCCATTTTCAATTTTCAGAGTCTGCTTACAGTAATATTATTACTGATATGTACTTGCACCTATATCCGATCGCTAGTACCTAATTTATTTGATAAACGATTAGGAAAGGTTGGGTGAGTATATGTTCTTGAATGCAGAGATATTACCAAAATACATGTACATACATAATAAGAATAATCCATGTATGTTCATTGAATTGCTCGCAGATTTCAAGGTACTTTCTGGAAATGTGCTAGGATTGGTGAAAGAAAAAGCCCATATGTGGCCTTTTGCTGTGTATTTATGGCCTTTAGCATTTTATTTTGGTCGTAACATTCCTACAATATTTCAGCCACTTAACTGAAATACATTATGATACGTTATGGATATATCAATTAATCTCGTAATATTTATAATGTACAAAGGGCAGAGGTGAGAATAAAAAGCAATTTTGATATTCATCGAACGACAAACCTCTATATTTGTCGCTTTTTGGTAATACATAAAAATACACTCGTTTAAGCTAGACTTAAAGTCAAAACGAACGTCATTGCTCTAAATGCACAATATCGTTTTTTTTCTCTTATTTGTCAACACGTTGTTTCATTTTTTCCAAAGCTATATTATCCAATTTGAGCACATTTTCTCATTGTATTCTCGTAATATATTTTTTTCGTTCTATAAACAACAACATTCTTTTAATATAGTTATTGTAGAGTTATTATATTGAGCATTTTGTGATATACAGAGTTCATTAAATAGGTACATTTAACATATTTTTGCTCTGCGTGAGATATGCTACTGTCTCCGTAACAATAAACCACGCGATGTAACTAAGACTTGTACTTCACGCTCGATGGACATTACAGCATTGTTTAAGATAATCGAATCGTTCGCCTGTTCTTTTTTTATTTTTTACCTCAACTTTAACATCCTAACTCTCCCGAGGTCCCTTCTTGTTACGACTGTCTTAATTACAGAGCAAGATATGGTTCGTAGTTTTGCGAGGAACATCAACTAAATGACCTTTGTAACGGTACTAGAAATTATATGACATATAAGAGCATTTGTTGTCAATTCCTGATAATTTTACATATAATAACGTACATTTTTATATATTTATATATGTGCATATTCCATTATAGTTATCATTCTCATTATCATCATCGTCCTCATCGTTATCATCGTAATCATCACTGAAATGTACATACGTATTTACCAAGATGGCAGTTGATTACATTCTATACAAAAACTGGTATGACAAAGCCGACTTACTTAGCGCGTCTTATTTAAAAAGCGATACATCGGTCATTCCTCGCAGTTAAACCACTTACGCTATATCTATAACGTGGTCACGCATGATCACCGACATGTATGGTATAAGTACAGTATTCGTCTACAAGTAATTTAAAAAAATACATAAGATAACCGAGATGTGACACCTAATATTTTCCTAGAGGTTCAGTAAAATGTATTATCGTTATACGCTCTCTCTTTCTACGGATATGAATTTTACTCTGGATATGATAACGCTCGCTAAGATGCCAAGTACAGTATCTCATATTCGCTCGCTTACATCACAAACCGAGTGGAATTTTAGTTGCACATTAACATTGCACAAATTCCGTCGAAATGAAGAAATCACCGTAGAGTCTCCATACATAATATTATACAAACTGTTGTCCTATTTTAACGTTACAAGTGATCATTTATTGTCATTTTCTCTGTATTGTGAATTGTCCTTAAAGAAGGATTTATTTGAAAATTATTTTACATTTTATTTTAGTCTTCTATCTATATATATTTAATGTTTATTTTTAATTTCAATTTGCAATGTTTTAATTATGTAACACATTCAGCTGCAAATAGAATATGTGAGATAAGTAAATACTTTGTCGGTAAATAATGAAATTAATTAATAGATTAAACAATAAATTTTTTTCACAATTTTTTGTTATCATTTTTTATTACCTTTAGAAATGCTGATAGAATTTAGAAACTCAAAAGGATGAAAAGAGAGGAGTTATAAGGGCAAATGCAGGGGGGAAGGAGGATAATTATGTATTTAACAATGTTGTACCGTTATATTTTATGATCGGTATTAATAATCGAAAATTATTTATCACATTTGTTTGAGAATATAATGAATTACAAATTAGTATTCATAAATTATTATTTGGTTGGATCAATATTTTATTTAGTGTTATTTAAAGTTATTTATAGGTTGTGGTTATGGAGAGATATATTAGAGAAACATATATATATATTATAATTATTTATAATTATTTATAAAATTAACTGACTACGATTATGCCATTCTAAACCGCAACTATGCTCTTATTTTCGTTAAATTTGTCGAACGTTAATTAAAATCGAAAACTTTTACAATAAATGATTTGATATATGTGTACATGTGGAAATGTATACATGCACTTATTGTATTAATTATATTGTATTAATTATATGATATCTGTTTATCGTGCTTATTTTATCTGCAGCGGAGTTAGTTACTGTAATTAATGCATTGCTTTTTAAGATTACGAGTAAAGATTAAATATAGATGGGATATTTAGATAATCGAAAATATTAAGTAATTTTTAAATCCCTTTCCTTAAGACTTATAAAATAGCAACCAATTATCTTTTGTAGCGTCAAAGTAGAGCAATAACTTGTGTAGTGTTGTGTCTCGAGATTCTTCATTGGTCCTTCAAGTTCGGTGGAATTTGCAGAGTTAATGTGAAACCAAAAAGTTTCGATTCGGAAACAAACATATTATCGTCTTATCTCTTCTTACATACAAATTAATATGCTAATTATTTGTCTGCGTTTGGGTACAATCGCGCAATTGCTCGAAAGGGTCGCGTGATGATTCATCGACGAGAAGACGTATTACAAACGTGGCAAACGTAACGGATGCTCGTTTTAATAGGAATCGTAGCTGTCATTACGGGACATTACGGAATCGCCATGAAAGGACGCTCGCGATATTAAGAAGCGATTGTTAATAAACCGGTTGCAAACCGCGCGCACACATGCGATTCCTCCGTCTCGTCAATGACGGCGACGGTTCACTCGAGAAAGACACCCTGCATGTATATAAGGCTTTTGATGTTAATGTTATAAAATCACCCCGCGTTATCTATTAATCCCACAAAAAAAAAAGAAATAAGAGAGAGAGTGTGAGAGAAGTAATCGCTCGCTCTCTCGAATAAGAATAATAAAAACCACCCACACAACGCGTTCTCTTAAAGATATATCCAGGCAACGTTACGTTCGGTCCAACCAAAGAGCACATTCCGCATCCTCCCTTCTCGAACAGCTCGCACGTTAGCAACGGATAAAAGGGTCATAAAAAATACATTCGTAAGCGTCTTTTCGTAAAAATCCGCGGCGGTTATCTCGGGCGGCATTCGCGCGCATTAGCGGATCGAACTTCAACTCCTCTGTTTATTCGTTCTTCCGCGTAAGCGGCCTCTAGACGCTCGCGGGTCCCTACGATTTCTCGCCGTCTCCCTAAGAACATCAATCTAACTAATTAAACCGAGCATCAGCTGGTTCTTTTATCAGCTCTTCTCCCTCACGTCGTCCCTGTCTCCGTCGTCGTCGTTGTCGTCCTCCTCCTTCTCCTCCTCCTCCTCCTCCTCCTCCTCCTCCTCCTCCT
>NW_022639473.1:2272160-2291152 GCF_010583005.1 Odontomachus brunneus
CCTCCTCCTCCTCCTCCTCCTCCTCCTTGTCCTCACTGCCGTCCGAAAATCATCCCCCGCGTTGCGAGAAAGCCCTTCTCTCTCGTTCATCCCGATCATCCTCTCGGATCGATGTACATGGCTCCCACGTTGACTCGTGGGATAATTCTCACGACGAAGAATAGCTCTTTTTCCTTTTCTCTCGTCGTCGTCGTCGTTGTCGTCGTCGTTATCGTCGTTGTCATTGTCATCGTCGTCGTAGTTCGTCCGGTTTTATTGCACCGTGGAGAACAATATCAAGCAGAGCGGCAAGACGATTTGTTTACTGCTGGCGATGACCGCGGACGCGTCGTTGCGATCCTTGAAATTCTGGTTGTCGTCGCCGTTGTGCTTGAAAGCGTTGCCGTGGTCCTTAATTAAGGGCGCGCGCGGGTCCGCGGTCGTCGACGTGGTCGCGTATTTGTTGTTGTAGATCAATCGCGCGGTGCTCTTCTGCATCGCCGGCGTGCTCACCTGCTGATGGAAAACCCGATTGATCGCCCCTTGCCCGGACTTTGACTTGACTCGGTTCAGTCGCTTCGAGTTGGTCGAGGTGACGCGGCTGGATTCGGTCGGCCGCTCGATCTCTGCAAGTATATTAACGTGAATTCGTCGGCTACGTTGTCAGAGACGCTTTGCCTCTTGGACCGTGTCCCTGTACTTTTTTTTTGTTTCAAGGCGCCTTTAGATCGGGTTTTTTTTGGGGAAATTTGTACGTCGGCTCCATCTGAGCCGCCGATTGATCGCATAAGACTTGCGATCGATCTGCGACTCTTTCGTCGACTGTCAAAATTACATATTCATTCGGCTTTATGTGGCTCTATATATGTGTACGCACGACTACTCACCGTAAACTCTGAGATTCGCCTCGGCTTTTCCCATGCTTGAGGAGGCCGAGCACGTGTACTCGCCCAAATCCGTTTTCTCCAAGCGCCTTATCTTCAACACGATCGTTGTCTTCCATTCCTCCTCGGGATCGCCTCGCTCGTCGATCTCGTATCTACCTCTGTATTGACATATCACTTACGCTTAGTGTCTGTGATAAGGGAGAATAGATTCCGCTATTCGACATCTCGTTAGAATAACCGAATCGTGCGGGGATCGATGTTCCCGCGCGGACCGGTCAGGTCGAGCTGGAGGGTGATTTAGCAAGAAGCGCGACGGCGGAGCGTTCCGCCGCCCTTATCGTCGGGCGAGATTGTCGAACAACGGTGCGAACGGCCCGAAATCGCCCGGAGCAAACTGTCAATATTGTTTCAGCACGTACCCGTTCATGATCACTTTCTCCTTTCGCATCCAGAAGTTAATCGTCTTGGGATAAGCCTCGATCAAGCAGACTAACGACACATTCGTGTCCAGCGGAGAACTGAGCAGCTGATTCGGTGCCTTCGCGCTGGGTGGGACTGCAATCGTAGAACGTGTAGAGAAATGAAAGAAAGATAAGAGAGATCGATAGTATCGCGTCCGTTCGTGCTGAATTATTTGACACTAATTTTTAGACTCATCACGCCGCTAACTCTTTCGCTAATAAAAATAACATTGTATCTTTTTAATGGTCGCAGCAGCGTCTCTTCTCATCTCTCAGCGCGAAAATAAACGTTAGACAAATATTTTCGTTCATCTCGGATTTCAATTCTCGACTTCCTCCCTCGCTCGTACGCGCACGCGAAGAAACGACGAGCATGAGTAAAGCGCTGTAAACCGTTTTCCAAAAGTACTTACAATTTACTTTGAGATTAACCCTCTTGCTGACCGCCGGAGGCACTTCGTTTCTCGCTATGCAAAGATAAGCCCCCATTTGCCTCCTGTCTACCCTGATTAATTCTAGCCTCTCGCCGGACAGGCTCTCCACTAGAAAATCGTACGTTGTATGAATATCTCGTTGAAAGCTGGTCCCTCGTCGACCGTGTAAGCCGACGTGTTAACGCGGCCCGAGTAATTATTCGCGAAATACGCCTTCGGGGCACGTAACGATAAGCAGAACATGAATTCGTAGCAAAATTCGTCGCCGGGATTCATCGCAGTCGTCTGGCGCGGTGGCGGAGCTCACGTTAATATTACCGCCTTAATATCAGTCAAATGTGAATTTTGAACCAACCAGAACTTGAGTCGCGTATAGAGTAAACCATACAATTATCGGTACTGAGCCATTTGAACTTTAGAAAAACTTGGTTTTTTATGCGATGAGCATTGCAATTAAGCTTCTTGCAGACCGTCTATGATTCCAGAAGAAATCTTCACAACTTTAAGGTGCAAATGACTAAGGAGGATGCAAGTGTGCTTCATCATTTTTTTCGCGTTAACCTTTGATTGAGTCTATAAGCGCGGATTCGTCGGAATTAATATCACCAATCGTCGCCGGTAAAATAGCGCCGATATTTTGTGCATGTTGATCTGAGTGCGATTTTGTTCGATGTAAACTCTCTTTCTCTCTCTTGCTCTCTCGGCTCTTTACGTAAGCGGCAAAGGATAAATTAATTCTGCATTAAGTGAATTTTTGCAACGGCATTATTGTATATTTTTACGGTTTGTGTTTTTCGCGTTTGCATGTTTCGTGTTACGAAAATACGCTGTTTTTCATAAAAGCGGCGGGAGATAACGAAATTCTGGAAATACACATTTTCCGCGCTATACGCGTGCAATTTCCATTGTCCGACGAGAAATCACGTTAGTGTGTGTGCACGCAGGGAGGGAGAGGCACGCACGCGTGCGCGCGCGCGCGCGCGCGTACTAGACGCTTTTCAAATAACTGGAAGATAATGAATCATATTATTATCGAACGAACGGTCGACATAAATCACACGTGCAACGTGTCATTTCGCGTTCGCGATAAAATCTGTCAGAAGTTTAATAAGATCGATCGAAAATGCGGGCTGCGTGATTTGTGTTGACAGCAGCTAACGGATTCGCATAGCGCTGCAGTCAATCCTATCGAATTTATAATTACCTAGTGTTTGATTATCCGGACGCGCGTACAGAAATAATATTTTTTTTTACTTCGGAATTTAGTCAACGCCCGTCCTGAGGTTCTCGTCAAAAAAATAATCGAAGTCAACAACTTGCGCAAACGATCTAAATAAACATCTAAAAAAATATGCAGTCATCTTTGTTGTGCCAATTAAGTGTACTAAAACTCACGACACGTCACATGGGTCAGTCGACCCATAATTCTATTCTAGTTCTATTAATACAAGTCGTTATTCGTCGCTATCTTTCCTCCGCGGAAAATTGGTATGAATATTACCGGTTATGGATTTTATATCGCAATGCAATCTTTAGAGACCATATGCGATATCGCTATCGGAACTATATTTAACAAGTGCAATAGATTTCGTACGAGCGACGCCACTCGGAAAGGTACGTCGCATAAGTTCGCTCGCGCGCACGTGTTATACCTTTCGCGGGTAACACCGCGATATATTGGAAATCGATTGATTGCGAAAATTTGTCGCGACGTCGCGATTGAATGCAGAGACAGTACAAGCGTGCTCTTTTAATTCGGGATGTCGCGGAGAAGGCTTCTTCCTCTTTCTCGGCATGGCTAGCCGGCTGTCCGGCCGGCCGGTCGGTCGTTCTATTTTGCGACGCGCGATTCGATCGTGTCTGCACGAAATTCCTCCGTGGAGTGCGGAGGTGCCTTGCGAAATGCAGCGTGGCTCGACGTGCCCGAAGGATATTGAAAGTCATTGCGGACAAACTAATCTCTATTCGATGGAACGTGTTCCGCCGTAATTGCTTTCGATCGGGATCACCTACGTGTGCGAATTTACGATGTCTTCATATATCCCTTTAAAACGCTCGACCGTTGGCTCGATTGAGACTCGTCGGATTACCGGGATTATCCTAATTGCGCGCCTCGCGTACTGTTATGAATAATGTCGCGGCAACGGGCCAGTCCCCAGTGCAGCGAAAGTAATTTTGCTTCTATTTGTCGAGACGAGTTACGGGAAAAGCTTCGAAAGAGAAGAACGCATATGCTGGCGTGTGATAATTAATAACTACTCTCAAAGCGGTGATGGACTTTACGCGTAAACATTTTCAGATTTACGAGACAAAAGTGCTCCACAAAAAAAATAAAATTGTTATTCGCACAGAGCGGAGAATATACTTTCTGTATATCCCGCTTTTACTTTTTAAATCAATGCGTTTACTTGCACCGTCTGCTAAAAGCATTTTCACCGCTCGTAAGCACGTAATCCATTGTCGTCGTCAATTTTTCGACAAGAGCTTGGGTGGGAAGGGGCGATGCGTAGAAATAGGCATTGCGATTTTTCTCGCGGTCAGAAAGAAAGAGACGGAGAGAAAGAGAGAGAGAGATTTTATTCTGGAACAACGCGTATTTCGTGCGACGGGGACACGTCACCGTCACAAAGGAGATGACTATTACGGGGAGGTGGGAGTGACAATCACGGGTCAGGATATAGGGGCGATATGTCTCTTACTTGGCATCAGCGGGTCGTGAACACCTCTCATGAGTATGAATTCACTTTTCTCGCGTCGCCAGAACACGCGAGGCGGCGGTCGTCCGGACGCCTTGCACGACAACGTGGCGTTCTCACCCTCCAGAACGGAGACCTCGCCATCCGATGTGCCGGTGCTCAGAATGTCGGGCGGCACTGCAAAGAAAGGACAGCAGTCACAGATAAAACATCGATCAAACGAATCAGCCAGATGATGAAACGCTAAAATACGATCACGCTCTGGAAACTCGACGTTATCTGCTCGGCTCGCGACTCGCGATAGAGTCGAAGAGGAAGTTCCTCATGAATTCGAGATTGGCGCGCAAACGCTACGTTTTACATTCGCCGGAAATTATTCACGATAAAATGCAGCGGGCAAATTCGCTCTTTCAAATTGACACTTGCACAAGTAGAGAGATCGGAGAACCTTTAACGTGCACGGAAAAAAATAATTTGCTGCAGCAGCAAACTAATTTGCTACATATGGACAGTTAAATATAATTTGCTGTATTAGTTACTTTTTCTTTGCAGCAGGAACCTATTTTCTTGCTATGATAACAGGAAAGTCTGCTCCTACAACAAGAAAAGTGGCTAACGTAACGAATTTGCTACAGATCGACAACTAAAGATAATTTACTGCTTTAGCTACATTTTTTGTTGCAGGAGCAAATTTTCTTGTTATCATAGCCAAGAAATTGGCTCCTCCAGCAAAGAAAAAGTGGCTAATACAGCAAATAATGTTAGTTGTCCATATGTAGCAGATCTTTTTTTCTGTGTGCGCGCTCTCTCTCTCTCTCTCCCCCCTCTCTTTCTCCGTACGTAACCAAATACATTGAAGCAAACTGAGGTGATAAGATAGAAGTGAAATTAAAGTGAGTCGAGCAAAGAGCACTAGTGATGAAGATTTATATCATGGAAAAAAATACACCATCTAATTTAACAGTGTATATATATTTACGAGGATCGCTATGATTTACAAGGATCGCGAGGGATACGTTGTCCGAAATTTACGGCTGTAAAATTCAAAACACTTCCGTCGATATAACTCTTCGTGTCCCCCTGAAAAATTAATCTCCCGTTACTCGCGCGCGTTTTGAAGTGAGCGAGTAGCAGCCGATCGTTCTTCAAGCTCCGTAATATGGAAAGTTAATCTATCTCATACGTTTTAATTACGCGCTCGGGAAACGAGTAGTAAATGTTTTTGTTCTGCTCGATTCGAGGAGCGCGCGCGGTGGACTAATATTTTATTTCGTAATTCATTTCATTGTTATCGCATCGGGTCCGGGCGCGTTAGGAGACGCGTGTAAAACTCGATAACAAAAGAATAATAAAGCAATTTCGTAGCAGCCGCGCGTTTTCTGAACTAACGTTGCGCGGTATACGAAATGTAAAGTATACAGGACGCGTTAACGCGTGGCTTTTGTCGAATGAGACGTGTACTACACACCAACACCTCATCTCCCTTCGCGTTACTCCATCGTGTTCGCGTTCATTTATCACAAATTCAACACGTGTCCGAGGATTATGACGCAATTTTGTTGGCCGTCACGCGCCATTGTCTGCAATGGCGATGCAATTTTCGAATTGGATCGAGATCATACGAAACAATATATCTTCATATAAGTCTTCCCTGTCGTCTTCGTCTTCCTCGTGTCGGCGGGGGTCGAGAGTTCGCGCGCCATAAAGAATCCGCATTGCCGTCGCTCTAACGTGATTTAACCGAGCATTGCCGCGACGCCGTCGTCAGCTTGTTTGCACACCGACGCGAAAAATCATCACGAAATCATTCGCGTCAAGCATTCGAAACGGAAATGAAATATCGGCGCGCTCGGACGGACGTACCCTCTTTCCCGAAATGAAATTCCGTCAACCGGCTCGGTGGGACGTTCGATTCGTTTCAATTACAATCGCTCAATTCGAACAAGTGTGTCACGAGGCGCGAAAAAAAGAGCTACGGCATTTTCTCATGTTTTCGACACAAAGGAATTTCATTCCGCTTGGCAGCAAAGACCGCTTTTTGGTGCCGGCCGGCGACGAACAAGCACGCACGCGATGGAACGCATTCCCGCTCATCCTCCGGGAGACTCCTGCGCATTCTCGCACTCCCTCTTGCGCACAAAGTAGATGATATTACTCGACGGAGCTGGTGGTGGCGCGATATAAAAGTGAAATTGTGCATTTGATGACGCCGTAGCAGCAGCGATGCAGCGGCCGAGCGTACCTCTGTGCCGAAATTGAAGCACAGTGCAGCGCGGCGCGCCGTTTTGTCGGCGCGTCTAGGATATTGCCGATGTATATCCTGGGCAAAGCAAATATTGAGTCGCGTGTGTTATGTCGCTGTAATTAACGCGTTAAGAGGAGATAATGTAAATTTAATAGAAACATAGTTGAGCTTTCTCTCTCTCTCTCTCTCTCTCTCTCTCTCTCTCTCTCTCTTCCTTCCTTCCTCTCGACGTACCGCGAACCGTGGCAGAGTATGATGGCAGTAGTAGTAGTCGACGCTGTAGTCAGGCGAACGGATGGACGGACGGATCCGTCGTGTCAGATAGACTTTCGAACTTCGTTATCGCGCTTAATTAAACTATAAATTAAAGCGCGGTCGTGGCGTTTCTTATATGACCGTTAATAGTTCCTTGCCAAGTGAGAACCAACTTTAGCCGTCGATATTACATCCCCTCTCGCGGTCGAGCAGGCACACGAGCGCGCGCGCGCGCGCATGTTAATAAATCGAAGTAATTTGCCCCGCTAAGCAAATTGAGCTATCCCGAGTAACACACGTACCGCAAGGTGTGCGAAATCATTTAATGGATACCGCGGCGAGATTAACCCTAAAACCCGGAAACGCTCCCGAGACCATTATGCACTCGCTGTTCGTGGAATGAAGTTATATTTTCTAATCGTTTCTGTGGAGTTACGGCTCACCTGTAACGTTCGGATTAACCTGGCAAATTAACTCGATGTGTTTTTTCTTCCTCTTGTTGGATATGAAGCGAAAGTACCAATGCCCGGACACATGCCTAATCCTGGACATTCTTCTCGTTATGGTCTTGAATTTTGAAACATTTAAATTTTCAACATAATATTTAAATATTCATATTTAAAGATCAAAACGCATACGGGAATTGGTACTTTTCCCTTACGCATCGCAAACGATCGTGAATAGTTATGAAAAAGGAAGGAGAATTCACACGCATTCAAAAATCGATACAACGTCAATTCGATTTTACGTGTATCCGGCAATCTATAAAACGGATCATAAGCGGCGAAACCGAGGATGACATCGTGGTTACGCTTCGGATATACACATGCACGCACTTGCGCACTTGCACACGCGCACACACTCGCACCAGCGGTCTATTGAAACGCGCCGCTGCAGTGGCGAGGCACGCATACTTTCCCCGGCCCTAAAGCCACCCTCGGCCCTAATCGAAACGCAGTGCGTGCGTACGTGCGTGACGTCTCCGCCGACGGCCGCAAACAGCCGACCGTACCTGGCCGGCCGGAATGCAGCGTAACGTGCAATTAGGCATACCTAGGACGTCCACGCATCCCAGCTGGCTCAACATCGGCTTGGTGTTGAGTTGGCACATGTAGCAGCCACGGTCGGCTTCCTTCAGCGACCGAATGTGCAGCTGCCAGGTGGCCTCCTCCTCCTCTCGCGATTGCGTCTGATTCTTCGTCTTGGCATTCTCCAGGGTGACGAAGAATCGGGGTGAATGGGTGACTCGGCGCTCGCCCATCGACAATATCGTCTGGTCCTCGGCGCGCAGCCATCCCACCTGCGGAGCAGCGACAAATGCGTCGAGAATTCTCTTCTTGCTCGCGGTAACAACGTGGTTGGTCACACTACGTCAACCACCCCCGCCGGTTGACTCGCGTCGGTCGAACGGGTTGAGCGGTCGAGTGCGCGAATCCGCCGCTTTATGTTTGCTCGCGAACGTGAGAGATCGCGGCGATTTTCCCTGTATGTGGATCACAGCTTCATCAAGAGAGAGAGAGAGAGAGAGAGAGGGGGAGGGAGAGAGAGAGAAAATGCAAACCGCAGGGTAGATTTCGGCGGTGTCTCGTAAACCGTACCTCGATAACGACACGTGGCTACTATCGTATCATGGATCGAGCGGATAGTCATACGAAGTGCTCTCAACGCGTCAATGGCGCGAATCGCGCTGGTCAATTTGAGGTCGATTTCGCCTTTAAATATACGCAGTATGCAGCATGTAACAAGCATGAGTAACATCGCGTTCCGCGCAAAACCGAGAAGGTTTTGTCAATCGACTCGTAAATTTGCCGTAAATTTTATTTTTTCTTTCTTTCTGCTTTAAAATAATTGAAGATACGTTGCTCTCGCTTACATTTTTACCAAAATGTTTTTCGCTTAACTAAAGTTTTGCGATGGAATATTATTTTTACTTAAATGGAAACGAGCACGGCTTCGCCTTGTTTTCTCCGTTTTGTTTTGTGAAAAATGGGGACGTGGGTAAGCGTCTCCGTTTAAGAAAAATTCTCAAGCTTTACGCGATAGTGTAAACATAAAAGAGAAAGAGAGAGAGAGAGAGAGGGAAAGAGCACAGAAACAAGCGTTGTGATCACGGCTATCGTTCGTTGCAATACGCGTCGGGCTTCATCCACTTTACAATTTTGCAACGACCAAGGGTCAATATCCCGGGCTATTAATTTGGGATAGCCCGGTGTAGCGCATAATGATATCCGGTGCCGGCGCGCGGGGATTAATATCAGATATCGTCTTTTACTCATGGTGGACCGCGCCACGGGTTCGACGAAGCGTCCGGCATAAACGAGAGAGGCATCGAACAATATTATATCGTCCCCCGCTATCGTCGAGTGCACACCCACTCATGTACAAGCGCGCGCGCACGTGTGTCTGTGTACGTGTTCGTGCGTACGTACGGCAGTAATTGCTTTTAGGCAAGTACGCGCATTGTGCCGCGGCTTGCACCGGACCGAACCGGCGCGCGGTCGACGGCAGTGCAGGAATCAGCCCGACGAAAGGTTCAATTTAACGTCGTATCTAGCCGCCATCCTCACTTAACCGCCGCGCCAGCCTTCGCCGCGTTATCTATAACGATGCACTTGGTAATTAATCTCAAGTGACTGTCATGCGACCTACATAACCGTCTCCGACCATACGCGCGCACCCGGCCGGTTACATGCCGCGCCGGGACCGCCAGTGTGTCACCCATACCGACCTGGCCCATCCCGACACGCGTGTATCTCGCCCGCAGCCCGAGCTGAGACGAAGGGTTGTTGATAGCTCAAAACGAGGGTAATTGGCCTTGAGGACACACACTGCGTCCGACCGATACGCGTTGACGTAGGTTGACGCTTGACCGTGCGCGGTTATAGGGGCGCGACGGATTTGCACATAGCTAAAGTAACGAGATCTCGTACTCCTCGTTCAAGTCTACGTTTAAAAAAAGACAATTGGACCTATCGAGCGAAATGGCGAGTCTGAAAATTCTGTGACGCGTATAACGATCTTCTCGCGCGAAATTATGTCAGGCTGACGTGGAATTTCACGTCCTTATAAAAATATAAAAGAATCAAATGTATGATAAAGGGAGAGTGAGAAAGAGGATTTTACATTGAGTGCTTTCGCGAAGCCCTTTGTTTCCCAAAACGCGGAAATATATGATTAAAATATGACGGCCCCGAGCTGAGATTAAAGAAGAAATAAATTTCGGTATTAAATTCGCTCTGCGGAACTTGAAAGCGGCACGGAAAAAGCGCGCGGAGACACTTTTGAGATCTTTTGTTGGAAAAATTATCGCGGTATTCTGAATTTTCCTTGGTACAAACGGCGCTGTTTGTGATCCACGATAATGGGGAAGCGGCGAACCGTGCGCCGCATAGCTTAATCGAATCGATGTATAAGTAGTCTAATATAAATCGGAGTTTCCGGTAAAGGCGACCATTTGTGCGAAAAACGAGGCGCTCGTGCCTTCAGCCATTGAGAGAAAACGGTGGATGAGGGAGGAAGAGGGAGAGAGACGGAAAGAGATTGAGAGGAAAGAGAAAACCAAGAGATGATGGCAGTCGCCGTTTTGAATCCTTTCGTTATCGAGGTACAATCGACAGCGTTTTAAGTACATTGTCACGAAGGAACAACAGTTTGTCCTGTATGAAAGCAGAGGAGGGGTACTATTGGCGCCGACTGCGGGGTCATTATCTCTACGGAGAAGATAACGATTCCTTCGATGCTATCCCGGAATAATGCCGTCTTCCCTGTCCGGGAACGGCGTGCTTATCGCGTAAAAAGCTTCCGGGGACTCAAACGACGACTTAGTTCAACATTTTGCATGGTCACGATTCTGAAAACCGCCGGTTAACTCCCCTCCTCCGTATGCGGGTAATCTATACGATTGGGAAAAAAATTAATAAAACATAAATGTGACACTTCTATTTCGCCGCACGTTCTGGATGAAGCTCGCGTTTTTACTTTTATCTACACCGTAATTGTACTTCAGAGAAAGCTATCTACATCTGGTCCCATCTCCCTTCGTCGCACTTTGAATATACTTAAGATCTTCTGTCCCAAAAACTACAATTCTTGTAGAGTCGCGATATTGCGTTACGTATTGCTGGAAAATGAAGGATTATGTCGCAATACCCCTCTTATCCGGCATATCGAGTCCGTCTACGCACAAGATTGAAAATGGCGCATCGATAACTCGCGACTGTTCAATATTTCAAGTTCTTTCAGTGAACGGTGAATTTCATGAATCTATAAGGGAGATTGTTTGAATATTCAGTCTTTTTTTTTCAAGTTTAATTAGGGAGTATTTGTGCGCCATATTTGATCGGCGTGCTTGATCGAAAGGACCGTATTGGGCCACGTTCATATTAAGATAGCTTACGCGGATGCTCATTAGCGATGATCCTTTGTGTCAAAGAGACTCAGATATTAATTAGGTTGTTGGAGGGATACAAATCGCCTGCTTCTGCGTAAAGCACGACGCTAAAAGCGTCCTTTAATTAAATATCAAGGTAACAGATAGGAATACTTAAATATAATTTGCCGCTGATGCATTTAAAAATGCATAGACGTTTCAACATTATAGGTAAAATACTCGACTCGGAACCGATAGAAGTCGTCAAATCAAACGGGATGGGTCTTGATAGCGAAATTAATCTGTAAATTAATCGCTCTCGGAAGATTAGGCTCTTTGTTGCACGAGTCATATTCAATAATTACGATGTGCTGCGGAACAACCGATACATCGGCGAGTTCAAAGTGTCAGCAACTTACAAGTGATCTAGACACGTATTAATCGGGTTTTACATTCTGTAACACGGTTACTGGATGTTCACCCACGCGTTTACAGAACTCAACGGCAGGTGCGGCCGATTGCGTTTCGGCGGCGCATCGAATTTCATGGCTCGCGAGTAGAGATCGTGATTAATTTTCTACACAGATTATGGAAGATAAGTAATCGAGTAGTCGATAAACTGATCGTTTGATCGAATCATCATCGATAACGACTGCGCGCAGTGAATGCACGCAGAACTGCATTTAATAAGATTAACAGGAACATTTGGAGGTGATTCGTAATCGGCTTGAGTCCTTTGAGCAAGATAACCTATCGTCCCGTACCCATAGTAGTTGTACAGTTTCGATCAGTTGTACCGCCGCCGCTATTTCCTCCTTTCATTGCACAGTTCGAGAGTTACCTCTCCCGAGCGTGCAGTTATTGTGTTCCTTAACTTAATAACTAAAATACTATTTCTCTAGTTATTCTTGTTGTCCGTACCTCCACTCCGTACGTCCGCTCGCCGGTTCTTCCACTAGTTTCGTCTCCGGTGCGCTTTTACCCAGGGATTTTCCGCGGGTTCGTTGCAAGAAGAAACGCCGCAACAGAAGAAATACGAACAAGGGAAAGGGGACGAGAGAGAAAGAGAGAGAAGAGAAAAGACAGAAAAGCGCACGAGAGCTCCGGCTGATAAATTAAAAACGAGTTCTATACTTTCCGGACGGAACTGCTCGACCGCCATTTCCACTGCTAGCCTTTGTAAGAGCATTAGCACCTTGAATCTAGGGCTTACGCTCCTTCGTCGTCGGAGTATAAATCTTCTCCGTGGATCGTCCGTGACAGATCCGGCGGCTAACGGAGCGACGTGTGCAGGTTCCTCTTGCCTCGAACCACCCGTCATCCAAACGAGGCGCAAAGTATTTTCACCGGGAAAGCGGACAGGCTCGATGGCTGACACACATTACCCGCGCAGTTACGAAATTCCCCGGTGGGTACGGCCACGGCGGCGGTCTCGAAGTACCCCTCTGGTGTAATATTTCGAGAGACCCCGGCCCACGAATCTACGTTAGCGCTAAGAGATTGCTCCCCATACCCCTTTACCCACCCACCTAGCGCCACCCCTGGCCCCGTCGCCCCTTTTCCTCTTCCTCTCTCCATTGTAATCATGGAAACAATCATTCTTCTCTCTCCCTGGCTCCTCTTCACAACCCTGGCTGCGCTCTCTCCGCCCTTCGCCCTCTACCTTCCTCTTCCTCTTCTCCTCCGCATCTCTCTCTTTCCCTCTGTCTCCCTCCGTTCCATGAACGGAGCAGACAACCCTCTCGTCGCGCCGTTCAGTCTTTCTCGTTCTCTACTCTGCCACTTCCGCTTCTGTCTGTCCTCCCCTCTTCTGCCTGTGTGGAGTCGTTCGTCCCTGTCGCTCTCCTTCCGCACCCACGGCGGATTTCAGTATAATGTCTCGTTCCCTCGGTGCGTCGATAGGAAGCGCAACGTGTTTGTGGCGCGGAGTGCTTCGGTGCGGTGTGCTGATGGCAATGGGCGGCGGTGGTGGTGGCAGCGGCGGTGGTGTTAGTGAGAGCGCCGGTGGTGGTGATGATGCTGCTGCTGCTGCTGCTGCTGCTGCCGCCGTTGCCACCGCCACCGTCGTTGCTGCTGCTGCTGCTGCTCCCGGTGATGGTGGTGATGGTGGCGGTGCTGATGGTGGTGGTAGTGATGGTGGTGGTAGTGGTGGCGGCGGCGAGCTACCCTTTCGCTCGCCTCCGCAGCAATCACCGATTTGTCTGAATAAGCCCCGGGCAAGTATATGCTCATGCTTACCCTGGGGAAACACCACTCCGGCCAACTCGCACCCCTCTCTCTTTCTCTCTCGCTGTCGGTCCTACCAGCCCGCGTTCTCCTCGCCGCGTCGACAATCTGCCGCGCTGCCTGGCGAACACAATCCTCCACCCCGTCCGTTTTCGGTATCCTCGAGAACGCTCCCGTTCATCGATGCTTGATGGGTACGTCGACAGCAACCGTTGCCCGGGAAAGTAGAGAAACCGTGGCGGGAGCAGAGGGTGGTGAAAAAGGGAAAGCATCGAAGTTGCTCCGTGTATTGTCGATGGTGAAGTTAGTATTACAGGAGAGGGGGGGGTAAGACTGTGAGACCCCGGCTGATGAGTTTTTACCGATCCTCGTAAACGCCTGGACAATGTAGTGTAATTCTTCCTTCGGGGATGGGATGTAGAGGCGAAATTATTTATTCTGTATATAATTCGTGGACGCGATAATACATTCCGCACATTACGACGATGTGAGAGATGAGCGTCTCTGTCGCGATCGCGTTACGTAACGCGTTGAGAGTTCACTGAACAATAAGGAAGTGAACATTCTCCTGAGTGGGCAGTGAGATATGACTTAGTAAACTTGCAACTTCGCTCAACTATAAAGCACGATATCTCGCGGAGGGAAAGAGTTGACGTTGATGAATGAATCGTCATAAGCAAATAAATTCGTAGCGACTTGCCTTTTCGAAACGCCGCATCACACCGTGCCGTGCCGTGCCACGCGTGTATCGCGCGTGTATTTATATGATATTTGGCCATCTTCTCTCGTTTCGCGCATCTC
Source organism: Odontomachus brunneus (assembly GCF_010583005.1). Classification (NCBI taxonomy): domain Eukaryota; kingdom Metazoa; phylum Arthropoda; class Insecta; order Hymenoptera; family Formicidae; genus Odontomachus; species Odontomachus brunneus. Next base: position 2,286,514 of record NW_022639473.1, read on the forward strand.
ACCCGTCCGAAGTATAATTGGATTTAAGTGCAGGTACCGAGGAGAAGCGCTCCTGGATTTATGTTAGTCGGATATTTGCTATTATGTTTCATCGGTCAGGGAGTGTACGCGCGCCTATCCTATTTCACCATTAGTCCCCGATAATGGATGATCTTGTATGAATCGATCTAATCCGCTTTGAGGTTGCCAATACCTGGTAATTATGCGAGCGTGGGAGTGAAATCGAGCAGCTGAAATTAAATCCCACCAGTGCCTGCCTTTGCCCGGGTCGCGAAGAATGCCCGGTGATATTCATATTCGCAAGAAGCAGGGCGGGAAGGAAAAGAGCAAAATAAGAAAAAGAATTAATAAAGCCACGTCGCCTGTATCCGATGCGAGATTGAGCAAAAAATCCGGCGAAAATGACACGAATATCTCGCTCGAAGTTTTCCCTTAGTCTTTCGCCGTCGTGCTGAAACGAATCGCTTTGATTTCTTTCAAGCGCGTTTCGACTTTCGCGATGGCGCAAATGAGAACGTTTAAAGGATCAGAGCCGTCACGTACACCTCACAGAGGATATCTCCGGCCATTTTTTTCTTGATTCGTCTTTCGCGTCGACGAAGGGAAAAAGGTAGACATCCAGTCTGTGCCGCTGCATCTCGACGATTTGCCTCGTTTTACCTCCTTGAAAAGGTGCCGCGGATACTAAAAGCTTCAGGCTTGTCGGTGCCTTTTTTTTCGTTTAGGTGGAAGGCTTTAGAAAGATCGGTCGAGACGAGCACAAGAATAGTAAGAAAACACTGAGGAACTCCGCGAGGATAAAGCGCTGAGAGAAAGAGCCCGGCCGTTAAGGCGCGGATCGATGTGCGTGCGTATGTGTGTACGTGTGTCTGCGCCTGTCCGCGCCCGCGAATTTTTATCTACTTGTCGCGAAAGGCGTTTTATAATCTTCTGAAAATTGCACGCTTTTAGGATCGCACTTTTGTGCCGGTAACAGTAACTGCCTCCATTTCCTTTCATTCATTAGATCGCCTTTTAGAGACGGTCTCCTTCCTAGCCAGTGGTGTTCTCACCGACGGAACTTTAGTCGCGAGATACCCGATTAGTCGCTCTCGTTAGAGCGTCGAACGCGTAAATTGCCCTCATTATGTAATATCTCGAGCAGTTCGACACTGGTGTGTATATATATATATATATATATATATATATATATATATATATATATATATATATTCGGGGTAACTGAAATTTTTATTCGGCTGAGAAACGAGGAGAGACGCGCCAGCAGAAGATTATATATTCCGTCTGATCGTTTCCAGGCTTAACTACTGAGCCTTGCCATTTCTGACGGAGTGTACACTTAAGTGAGCTACCTGTGTAAATACCAACGAAACTTCCCTTAACAACACATGTGAGTTTCACGAAATATTAAACGAGATATCTACAGTTCAACATACATAGACGCGCGAGCCCTATAACTATAACTTACAATGTTGGTTTTCAAAGTAGCAACAGCTATATTTGGAATCCGTGTAATTTCGCCGAGTACGGGAAAAGAAACGCCATACCTTACGCAAATCGTAACGTCACACAGACGCGAATAAACTCGGGGAGGTCTTTGTAAGCTTGAAACCGAAACACACCGCGATTTCAATCTCTGACGATAACGCGTTGGGAACGCGCGCGGGAGGTGCTCTTTAACGCGCTCGGAAGTTACGTTCCTCGCATTCTGAGACGAAGTTCGACGACTCTGTTTTGCATTCGACGGAGATGTGCGTATAATACATGTATATATTCGGCGTGATGTTTTAAGCGACAGTAACGGCGGGGTGGCGACGACGACGAAGTGTTAAGTGGGCGAGAGGGTAAAGTGCCGCGAAGTTTTAACCAGTGACGTGTTAGCGGCGAAGTCGAGTGCACCGGTGCGAATTACATTCCTGCAACTCCGTTTTACAACAGGCCAAGTTGTCGCTCGTGTGTGCGTGCGTGCGCGCACGTGTGTGTCGCGTCGGTGTTTTGCACGCCGGCTACGAACGCGTGCGCGATGAATAACCACCTGCTGGTCCGCTATTTTTCGCGCCGTTTCGGCAACTCCTCGCTACGACAATTTGTACGATGAAGACACGTTACGTTGGATTGTTACGAATTATTAAGTGAATTTTCAACTCCGCCTTCGCTCGCGCATTGCTCTCGCGCGGACTCTCAACATTTTTACACGTACGCTATTTCAAAAACAATTCTTTTCATCGGTGCTTGCACCTTCTCACTTTTAAGAGATGAGCTTCTTAAACGCAGCAATAACAGAGAAGCGACCGCGAAGCGCCTCCCGGCGTTTTGCGCGCGGAAATTACGGTGTATTTGGTCGTAATAAGTGACTTTGCACAATTCGCTTAAAAGCTATATGCACTGTTATTACAAAGTTTCTTTACGACGACGAAAGAGAGCGTGCTCGCTTTTGTCTATTCGCCGGCCAACAAAAACACGCGGATCTGCGATGTTTGCCGACGGATCATATGTAGTTTCGGGATATAGCGGAGTGTATAGAGAGTTGCGGTGCGCGCATATACGAAGAAAAAGTATCATCCGGGCGTATATGCGTATGCTGAACGGCGAGCACTTATTGGCCCGGAGTGTTTTCCGGTCAACCGCCAAGTATATTCGATTTTATCGTGTTTGCGTATATAAAGAGAGCGGGACAGAACGCGGCGGTTACAAGAGAAAAACGAGCGGGAAAAGAAACAGAACACCGAGACCGTGTATAATCCGCGCATGAAAGCATGTGATCCGTATCGTAGCAGCGTATCGCTGTTATCTGTGCGAGCTCGCGCGACTCGTACTTTAGAATGAATTACTGAATCGCAAACTGCACGACACTGTGGAATAAATTAAACAGGATAATTACACCGGGAGCTGAACATTAACGTTACGACGGTATTGCGAGTATTAGCGTATTACGCCACCCGAACATTTCATTAAGCTGCTTAGACGCGATCCGGCCCGCAACGGAAACGGGGAATACGAAAAGTTCATAAAATATATTGAGTTTCGACGCATTCATTAAATTCTCACTTTTTCTCTGTCTGTCTGTCTGATATGTAGCGAGGCAGGAATATCATACGGTATACTCCTTAACATGAAATTCACTGAAAACGACTATTGAGTACCGCGATCCATCAGCCCTTTGACTTTTTACCGTTATTTAGCTTGACCCGCATTCGCGTGTGCACAACATTGCTGCGATAGGAAATTATTCGACGATCATTTCACCGGTGAGGTAACAAAATTTCTTGTCCGTTTCGCCTCCACTACCTCTCGCGTTCAACTTTATATCTCTGCATGTGCATTATTAACTGCTTTGTGGAATTTTAATCATATTTTCTCAGTCGTGCTCTATCCTTCCTGGCTGACGCAATTAACGTTATCCATTTTCGTACACGCAGTTCCACCGGGCTTCTATTTCGTTCGTCGTTCGTGCTGCGCTCATTCCATTTTCGTAGTCGTCGTCGTCGTCGTTAACGCGCGTTTATTTTAAATTTCAAGTCGCGCGCGCGAAACGCGATAAAATATACGACGTCGGCCGTAAAATCCGCGCGAATCGTCACAGGCGCCATTTCATAATTAGTGATCGATCGGCGAAGATGCATTCACTCATCGGGATTACAGGCTCTCGCAAAGTTGATCCGGCCGCATACAAATCCTCACGTGGTTATCAAATATTATTTTTAACACGCGGCCGCGTCCGCCCGTGTGGTTCGAACACGCGTCAGTTAAAAGCACCGTAGTTAAAATAACGCAAAATAATGGCGACGAGCTTTAACGCGTTAAATCGCACGTCAAAGCTTTATTCGAGGGAGGGAAAAAAAATCGCCGACATGCGCGCGCGCGCAATGTGTCCGATGAATCCGCGGATATGCGTCGCGAATCATCACACTGCGCGATCTGCTCGCGTGGCTTGACTTTGAACGCTAATTAATCGATTTACGCGAGGTGTATTATGAACGTACGAGCGCATTTTCTCTTTCTCTCTCTCTCTCTTTCTCTTTCCCTCTCTCGTTACTCTCATCGGTCGATAGCAAAGAGCCCGGAGACAAAATAGCAATTTCGATATCCTTCGGAAAATAAACATTTGTACGTGCCACTGGCAGGCGTTTACGCATGGCCTATTGAACATATACACATTTGCGTTGCAAATTGCGTTATCGTATATATCGCACGAATCCCGCCGTTGCCAGTCGGCGTGTATACGCCCGCTCTCGTTGTTCTTCGCTCTCTTTATTTCGCGAGCATTATCGAGAAAGCTGTGCGCGCGCGCACGCGGGAGGGGCGAATACATTGTTTTCGGCGTTCGATATTAGCTATCCCGCTTCGTCCTGCCGTCGAAATTTATTTCGCATGTACGCGTAAAAAAGATTATGTCGGGTAATCCGGGCGTGTATGAATTTTCTCACGCGGCGAAGCGACGTGGAAAATCCTTCCCCCTCAACGTACTTTTCCGCGACGGGACGCTCGAGAATCGAATCAAAGTGCGTGACAAAGAGGCGTCGAGGAACGACCCGATTGCATTTGTCGGTGCATTCGCTTCAATAGGCAAGTCCGCGTGTACAGTTGCGTTCTGTCTCTCTCTCTCTCTCTCTCTCTCTCTCTCTCTCTCTCTCTCTCT